>NC_133063.1:78306173-78658673 GCF_048771995.1 Taeniopygia guttata
CATGGTGAAAAGCTGTTGATATCTCACTGTCTTCCAAAAGCCAATTTGCCCCTGGATGAAAGGCAAGCTATCATATTAATGTATTCTCTCCATGTTCTCAAATGAGATCAAATCTATCTTGGTCATAGGAGGTATTTATTTCTAAATAATTTTTTGTATTTTGGATCTTTAGATCACCGCTGTCTTGAAAGTAGTGTGGTGTTTCTAAGCTGTCTTCACAAGGATTTTCCATTCCCTACATGCTGTTTCCCTCCTCTCCCCCCACAGAAATCACTTCCTGATCTAAGTCCTCCTGTTGATAGTGTCCCTCCTTCATTTGCATTGACCTGGGGCAACAATTCCAGTGGTTTCATTACATGTGAGTAAGTGTGCCTAACAATTTGAATAAGCTCCCTGCACAGCAAACAGCCAGGGACACCCAAACCCTAGTTAAGGTTTTGTTAATTAAAAGTTTGGGCCTAAGGTTGGGTTCTGCTCCGAGCAGAATAATGGAGCAGATCCCATCTCTCTCTGTCTCTTTGGTCCATCACCAGTATCTACATTGCTGGAACCACTCAGAGTCAAGAAGTCTGACAGAAATGAGCTTCACCTGCTGTCAGGGTTGCAGCCAGTTGGCACAGCACTATCAGCTGCCCTTGGGTGAAAAACAACCAGCTCCAACCTGTTCTGGAAGGTTGCTCCCCCACTCTACTGCTGGCAGGTTGTTCTCTTCCTTCCTCTCTCTCAAAAAATGTATTTTTCCTTTCAGTTACCTCTACTGATTTTAGGAGAATCTAGGCTTTCTACCTTTTCACAGCGCATGTATTCTACAGAATAATAGCCTGACATCTCTAAATTCAGTTTTATCTCCATGCTGCTCTTGCAAGTTGCAGGTAAATTCAGCACAGGGATGCTGACAAGTGTTGCACTGATGCATGCTTATAACAGAAGAAGCAATAAATACTGGAGGAGGTACACAAGGAGTGTGTACCTTGCAGAAGTTGTTTTAAAAACATGAGCAGCCTCCATCTAACCACACAAAGAGAAGAAAAAAACTGCCAGGAAAATAGTTTGTGTGCTAAACTAACTTCCACAAGCAACATATTCTAGGCAGGAGAACCTTGGTGAAACAATACATGAAGGAAGGGAAGTAAACTGCATTTTTATTCCATTAACAAAATCAGGGACAAGTGGGAGTAGAAGATACAGAAAGGTAATTCCAAGAGGAGAGTCTGCAAGGGAACTTACTAAGGAAGGCTGTGAAAAGGGAACTTGGAAATAGCTGATGAGATGCGATTCCTACCTCCAGAGCAAAAAAGGAAAGAGGGTTTGCTTATAGTCTTAGGAAATCAGGGCAGGTCAGAAGATTCTTTCAGGTGAAAAAATCTTGTGTAAGTTAGGAGGATTGAAAACTGAAACTGGAAGGACTAAAGGTAATGTGTGATAGGGAAGGGAAAATGTGTTTGTACAATGAAGAAGAATTGAGAACAGATGGAAAGGACACAATATTTATTTAATATTTACACATAATATTTATTTAATTAATGCTCGATATTTATTCATTACTTTCTCACCTGACAAGCTATAACAACTTTCCACTAGCTGGAAATCAAGAACTTAAATAAAAATGTAAAACAGTCTATGCAGAACTGTTTTTTCACACACAGAAAAACCTGTCATGGCATGGACCTCTGGATTTTTTTTCTCTCTTTGGCACAAGCATCTCTTTGCAGCTGTGAACTAGTGAAAGATAAAAATAATATACTGCATAAAAAACAACAGGTTCACTAAAATCCCACATAAGCTGCTGCAACTACTTTGGCTGGCAAACAGAATTCTCATTCAAATAGAAAAGCTATGATAGTTCCTTCTATTTAAAAATTAATTAGAAGTGTGCTTGGACAATCACAGCCTGTTGAGCTGGCATGTTTAACGAAATTGCAATCCTTGATGTGTGCTACCACCTCTAGGCAGAAACAGAGTAAAATGATTATTTATCTCCTGTGTGGATGTTTCACATGAAATAAATTTCTTCATACTGTGAAATCAGTAATATTTCAAACATTAGCTTTTGTCGTTGTGTCTGAAAAAAAAAATCATTTTGGAGAATATTTCCCTAGAAAAATAGAGGCAATTGGGAAGGAAAAACAAACAAATCAAGTCTGACACGTTATGCAACGCAGATTCCCTTGGGTGTCAATAAACATGGCAAAGCCAGGGAGCTTTTTATGGATCAGAAGTCTAAAGAACAAAGCACAACACTGCACCTTGACAAAAAATGTCTCATAATGAAGAAACTAAATTAAATGTTTCCTCCAATGAGCCCCAGTAACCAAAGCAAACAAGGGAATAATAATGAGCCTTGGAAATATTACCCATGAAAGAAGATCATGTAGTTTCTTTGATGAAAATTGAAAATCACCCCAAATCAAACAAGCCTCTGCACATCGTCACACTGAGTTCTCACATTTTTGGCTGCAGGCACATTTCATATGTAACCTGGTTTGACAAGTTGTACTGGAAGAATGCCAGGGCTAGGAAATCTACCTCTTTCAAACTACACAACTGCTATAAAGATTACCTTTTTGCACTTTTTTTTTTTTTTTTTTTTCATTGAAATACTGAATGTTAAGGTCTTTCCTTTTCTGGACCATGCCTGAACACCAATCTCCAAAACTCTTTGTCCCAGAGGTGAACAGAGAATGATGAATGCTAAACTGTACGTAAAACAAAACTTGACCTGGGCATCAAACTCCAAAACTTACTTTGAAGACTGTGTTTGAGTTAAGGGCTGTCAGGATAAATTCTGCCTCTGCCATACTTTGTGCAGTCAGGTGAGTTCAGCAAAATTGTACAGGATGTATACAAGCACTTGGGCTATTAGAGTTTGCCATTATCTAATCTCCCCAGAAGATCCACAGAATCTCTGAATTCCTCAGGACAGCTTTTTTATTCCAGGTTACAAATATACCCTGTGCAGTTGGGAATAAACACCTAATTTCCTAGGAGAGGTTTTCCAAGAAGTTCTAGTTCATGGAACATTTTGATTATTTGAATAATGATAATTATACAAATAAGCAGTGCTGATGAGTGAGTGATGGACAGAGCAACACAGACTTTTAAACTACACTTAGTTTACTTTAACTGCCACCTCTGTTTCAATGAGTATCATTTTGCTAAGGGTTGGTACATAGATAGTATTTCCCTCTTATTTTACTCTCAAGATTTTTATTTTGGGCTGCTTCTGATTACCCTTGAAATCACAGGACAAGGGGAAATGGCCTCAAGTTATGCTAGAGTAGATGTAGATTGGATATTAATAAAAATGTCTTCTCTGAAAGAGTGGTCAAGCATTGAAAGTAGATTATTGACCATACCTGAAGAGAGTTAGAAGATGTGGATGTGGCACCTGGGGCCATGGTTTAGTGCTGGGCTTGATTAATGGTTAGATTCACTGATCTTAAAGGTCTTTTCCAGCTCAACCAATGTTTTTATTATTCCATTTTCTGATAGCTGCTGAAGTTTGAAAGGAAGCAAGGAGACGTACACTAGAAAAGAGACTGTACTGAACTTGATTTTTCAGTGCTGTGGGGGACTTCAATAGACACAAGAGGTGGCTAAAACTGAGTAAAAAAATCTGTGTAAAACATTGATGACTGGGAATGGTAGGGTCTCAGACAGACCCCTAGTTTCCACAGCTGATGTCAGATTTTGGTTTAGCCTATGATTGTGTCTCCTCCTTTAGAAGCCATTACCCTTCCCAAACAGCTTATAGGAAGACTGGATACCTCACACAGTCCCCTGTACTCCTGTCATGAAGCTGACACATTAAAGATCAGGTACTTTGACACCTAAATTTTGGATCATCAAACCTTTTAGCAAGAAATTTTTAAACTTTGTTCTCCAGTTGTGGGACTGGGGAGCAGAGTTGTTTCTCAAGTCACTGTGTCTGCAAGCCAAAACCATGTGAAAAATGTTGTTTTACAGCACACTGCACTTGAGGAAATGAGCATGAAAATTGTATTTTACTTACATGTTCAGAGGAACCTCTTCAGAGGTCTATGACTCAATCATAGGTAATTTCATCAAAACATGTCGGATTTCTTCAAGTCCAGCAGAATGTCTTCTCAATGAATGTGGAAAATTTAAGTGGATTCTGCATAGATGGTCTAGTACCAGAAATCTTGAAGAAGAGAGATTTTATCTGCTGGAGGAGACTAAGCAAGCAAAATAGCCCAGAAGCACTTGGGAAAATATAGTGCTTAGATAAAATTGTTTTGAAAGGGAGCACAGAAAAAATGAAACTAGAAATCATTCTGCAATATCAGCTCCATTACTTTTCTGTGCCTTCTGCTTAACAATGTTCACTTGTAGAGTAGTAGATGTAGGGTGAGAAAAATGGGTTTCTTTAGAGAAATAGACAATGGTAACTGAATTGCTATGGAAAAAAAAAAAAAAAAAAAAAAAGAAAGGGGAAACAAGGAAGGAAAGAGAAGAGGTTCTTTGGTGCCTGAGATTTGTGTAACATACACTTTTGTGAAGTTGGCAAGACTTGTGGGTGCCTGATGATAATTGCTAGGGGCCCTACAGGCACAAGCTCAAGCCAGGACTTACCCCTGTTAATCACAAAAGAGGTAAAAGGACAAACGTGGCACACAATTAAGGCAGGCTATTGGAGAAAAGAAAACAGGTCATACAATAGGAAGATGCTCCTTTCCTCTTCATACCTCTTGGCAATGCACGACACCACAGCAGACAACAGTGAAAGATGCCCTAGAAATGTTGCACCAGGTCAGCACACACAAAAATGGGGCTGAGTTAAGAAATTATGGATGCAGGAGTCAAAAAATCCCATGCCAGAATGAGTATTAATCACAGGACTGAAGGTATTCAAACAGTTTTGGGAGATTCAAACCAGAGATTCATCTTCTAGGAATAGAGCTGACAGATGTGTCTGGAGGTTGGAGTACTCATAAAATCTAATAAATAGTGTGGGAAATGTAGGAAATCTGTCAGAACAAAACCCACAGAATAAGTGGGAATAGTGCAATATAAAAATGACTCAGTGCAAATTCCCAATTACCCAGTGCAAAACAACTAAGTAACTGTTTAGTGCATCACAACAAAGTGGCTCCCCTGAAGTGCCATGGTTAGGTTGTCAGAATTAGCTTTTCAGCACATTAACTTGCATTCAAAGAGGGCCTGAATTTGGAGTACCAAGAGCTGTGAATCCAATGAAAATATCACCACTGAATTTAGGGATGGCAGTGAGAGTTTTTCTCAGAAAGAAGAAATGGATCATGTGTCTTCCCTTAAAGCTGTAATCATCCCATCTCTGAATCAGCTGGCTGGAATCTGCTTCCAGTAAAGTCAGCAATGGAAGCCAAAATATCTAAGGAAAGATGAAGTTAACTACAAGTGAACAAAAACAGTGTCCTTAAAAATAGTGCAGGATGAAGGATTTTTATTTTTCTGTCCAAGATGCTCTTATTGACACAGAGAAATAAGAATTTGAACCAGGAAGATATCGAAGCTGTTCTGAAGTTATCAGAACCTAGAGTACCCCATCTGGAGATGGGTGAGACCTTACAATGGTCCCCAGACTTGTAAATGGCATTAAAACTGGAGATCTAAGCCCTCACAAGAGCTTGTAGGACTGTGAGCACAGTCAAAAGTGTACCCAAACCTTCAGTCTTCCAAACAGGCTAAATTGGTCTTGCAGATAAACATTACTGGTCACCCTAAGCCTCAGAAAAGAAAACTGGTTTTGTACAAAAAAATATATAAAAATAAAATTACAGTGGATCTGAAGCAGAGGAAAAACTTGAAAGGTTGCACCCGAACTCTAAGGCATTGCTCCTATTCCATCAGCTTTGAAGAAAAGCTCAAATTACTAAATAGGATGCAACACTGGGAATTGGCTGGAACCAGATTCTGCACACAAGTTTGCATATACACAAAGAACTTTGCTGAATTTAGACTTCAGTATAAGTTCTTCTGAAAGAACTCTGGATTTGTGTAAAAAGCCAGTTGTGTTCACAGAGGACATCTGGTGTAATTTCGTGTTTGGCATCCTAAGTCTGTCTTTTTGTATAAAAGTTCAGTATTTATCATACCTCATGCCACAGTTTGTTTTTGGAGGAGAGGAAACTTCTCGATTCACAGGTAAGAAATAAAAAACTGGATTTCTGGGTGTAATAATTTAATCAGTGTGCAAGATTTGGAGAAAATCCAGCATTTGCATGTTCTGATTTTGCAGTTCTGAAGCACCATGATCCAATTTTTAAGAAATCAGTTCCAATGGTTTTTTTTCCAGGGGGAAAAAAAAAAAAAAACAGCAATCGGTTCAAGAATTAATGACATTTCTATGGAGGAAACATTCAATGTTATGGAGGCTTGATATAACAGCTCCTGAATAACTTGTGAAGGAAATGTTTATACAGGGTTTTAGAAGAAGAGTAAAAGTGCAATGAAGGAAGATGATTCACAGGAGAGGAGTATTTGCCTATTAGAAGGCAAATCTGAAATAAATTCAGAGTCAAGAGAATCTGGCAGTGAGGAGAGCAAGGAAACAAGGCATCTGCAAAGAGGAACTTTAATCTCTACGGGCTCTGGATCAAAATTAGCTGTAGCAATACATTTAGGAGTGGAAGACTTCACTGTGAGTTAATCCCAAGGTATATAAAGTGTCTGTAAGACACAAAATACCACTAAAAGGATGCAAATATGAAGTGAGGAGAAGGTGACTCGAAAAGGGCAGGTCCCAAAATAAATCATGGAAAGGTGCATGCAAAACTTAGATTAGCAGCAAGCCAGCAGGAATTTACCCCTTCTGAGAGGTGGATGAGCTATTTTGATAGCATTATCCCCAAAGAAGTTTCAAGTTTTAAAAAATCTGGTTGCAGAGTCAGAACATTGTAAATAGAGTTTATTTAGATATCTTGGAGCAGGATGTGTGTTAGCACAATACAGAGGATTAACCCAATTACAGCTCCTCTCACCTTTTTGCCCACAGGCAAGGGCAATGAGAGAACATATGAAAGATAACTTAATATGTAAAAACCCAGAGCGTCTTCTTTTTCAGTTCCACCTGGGCCCATTGTGCCCGTATCAAATTTATATACACAAGGTGATATCTTGAGCCTTATCTCTGCAAATTATTATAAAATCGACACATAAACCTACTATATTCTGGTGCTCTTCTTGTTTTGTACTGACCCCAGACTGGTTCAGCTGGAAGACTAGTAGAATAAAAACAACATCTTCTATGAGATTTTGATGAAATTTATAGCCAGAGAAAATTGTGTTACTAGATAAAGAGATACAGTTCAAACTAAGAGTTGGGATTATGACACCACTAAAGGCAGAAATACAGAGGAAAAAAAACCATGGCAGAGAAAATAGGAAATATATATAAATAAACAATGCAGATGTGCTGTGTCCTTCATAGAGGCAGAGAAGAGCTAATGAAATGGACTGAGGCATCTGCCCATCTGTGCATGGATGGAATAAATGGTCTGGAAAGGAAGTATCCACATCAGATGTCAAATTGCTGAGAGAATAATTTGTCCATTGCTCCCTTCATGATGGGGAAAGGTTCTGTTTGGACTTGGGATTTTCACCACTGGTGTTTCCCCCCTCTATAGCAGTATCACCAGTGGTTTGCTAAGGACTAGGTTTTGGCAGTTTGTCGAGTTTGTTTTGAGGTATGACTTGGAAAGAAAGTGAAATTGTCACTCATGGCAAGTTCTACTAATGCCACACAAATGTTTTTCCTTTTTTGGCCCCCAGGCTTTTAGAGAAAGGAAAGTGAGGATGAGCACAATAAAATAAATTTGAACTCTGCCTGTAATTAAAGATTACAGATTAATGTTGACAAACCCATCCTTTGAATTATTTCAGAAGAGTTACCAGAGGTCAAAACAGTAATAGTCTCTGTATCACACCATGTCTTATCAGGGATTAATGTGCTCTCAAAGAAAAGTTCATAAAAGCCTCCTTTTATCCTGAGATTTGCTTCCTAATCAGTTTTAATCAGGTGAACTTTCATAATGAGTGCCCTTAGCAGTTAGACATTTTCCCAAACAACATTGGGTCATTTGGCCTAATGTAGGGTTTGCCTTGGTGCATGAAAAAAACAGAAGTTGGCTACAGCAAAAACAGAATTTTACTTAGCAATTCAGAGGGAAGTTTTGTTCTGTAAAAGTAAAAAGAGGGTCTGGGTAGCACCAGAAGATAATGTTGCATGTTTAACATTAAATCATAAAAGTCATCTATTCGGTGCTCTCAGCACTCTTTCAGAATAGATCTTGAAAATTTATTTATGTCCTAGGTAGGTCTTAAGGAATGAGCTGTAAACGTAGATGTGACCCCAGAGGATAAATACAAAACACTAACAATTTTTGCATAGCATTCAGCTCAGGATTCCTGTGACCCACAAATGGGCATGATTAAGGGAGAAACACATTCACTGTGACTCAGAATTCAAGGTGGATTTCAGGAGCCACATGGAGCCACATGGAGCAGGCAGAGCCCTCCCAGACTCCGTATGCCACAAAATGCACCTACAAGAGCATTGCTCTGGAAATTATGAAGAGGCACCAATTTTATGTGAATCCGGCAAAGGTAAACCTTTGAAAACACAATTTAAAGAATAAAGGTGGCTAATCCAGGCACAGAATGTGCAGTGTCCAACCAGATACCTCTGTAGCAAGAGCTGCATTGTCAACACCGTGAGGTTAAACTCCCTTTTCATCTGCTGTGTAACAGACATGGTGTTAGGAAGAGTGGCAGGCAACTCCATGCCCTGGGGAGAGTCATTTCATCTCTTCCCATCTCTGACATGCTCCTCAGAGTTGCTCACATCTAATTTCACAGGAAGTGGTTGGACAGAGGATGTGTCATTCCAGATGCATTTGCACATGAGTAACTGAACCTTGTGACCTTGACTGGCATCCTTAGAATTACTAATAATAAATAAGCCCGCATATATTGCAAAAATGCAGTTTTTTACCCAAGCAAACACATTTTTTGGAGAAGCATGGGCTTTTCAGCATCTACTCCACAATCTATTGCATGGCAGTAGCCAGATAATTGAAAATATGTATTGCACTGTCATCAAAGTGCACAATATCTTCCTTTTAATATGTTTTAAAGTCTTTTGTAAAGTATTATCAGCTCAAGGTAAGCCACAGTGACTT
Organism: Taeniopygia guttata; assembly: GCF_048771995.1. Classification (NCBI taxonomy): domain Eukaryota; kingdom Metazoa; phylum Chordata; class Aves; order Passeriformes; family Estrildidae; genus Taeniopygia; species Taeniopygia guttata. The sequence continues at coordinate 78,315,353 of NC_133063.1, forward strand.
CAGCATGTGACTGACTCAAGTCTTTACAGCATGCCCTTTGTCTCATTCCACTTAACTCCTCTGATTCACTGCAATTTAGATTCTATTGGAACCAAAAAAAAAAAAAAAAGTGCAGGCTCTGAGTCAGCCTGCCTGAACAGAACCATTTCCTCACTGCTGCTTCCCAAGAACTAGGAGGGCTTGATTCTAGAACAAAACCATAACCCAGTACCCAGAAAGGGAGTGATCTTCACACTCACCTTCCCAAAAAAATGTTTTTTAAGTGTGTATGTGCACACAGCACATATCCACAACCACAAATGAACTCACAGATCAGAAATCTGACATTAAAGCCAAAAGTAGTAGTTGCAATGTAAGAATGAGAGCATATATGTTGCAAAAGTGGGTTCTAAACCATTGTAATGCCATAATAATCATGTTAGTAAAGATTTAAGCTTTGACTTGGAAAACAGGATCCCTCACCTTGAATTCACAGAATGTCATTAAAAATTAAATTGGACTGCTGTGGGGAGGAGTAGAAATTGATCACAACCTGAATCAGTTGAGTCTGAAGTACAACAACAGAGCTGTGTCTTCACTGGGGAGAATGGATTTGGCACTCAGTTGGTTCTCAGCTTCTTTTGGAAACCCTTCCCAGCCCACATCTGTAGAGATATTTTATATAAGAATGCATCCATAATTCTGGAGTGTTTCAGAGGGCTGGATTTGTCATTCCTTTCTCACAACAGACAGCACCATGAAGGTCCTTGAATGTTGCAAGTATCCATGGTCATCTGCCATGGTTCAGTGCTGGGTTAATGGTTCCTTCCTTCCTTCCTTCCTTCCTTCCTTCCTTCCTTCCTTCCTTCCTTCCTTCCTTCCTTCCTTCCTTCCTTCCTTCCTTCCTTCCTTCCTTCCTTCCTTCCTTCCTTCCTTCCTTCCTTCCTTCCTTCCTTCCTTCCTTCCTTCCTTCCTTCCTTCCTTCCTTCCTTCCTTCCTTCCTTCCTTCCTTCCTTCCTTCCTTCCTTCCTTCCTTCCTTCCTTCCTTCCTTCCTTCCTTCCTTCCTTCCTTCCTTCCTTCCTTCCTTCCTTCCTTCCTTCCTTCCTTCCTTCCTTCCTTCCTTCCTTCCTTCCTTCCTTCCTTCCTTCCTTCCTTCCTTCCTTCCTTCCTTCCTTCCCTCCTTCCCTCCTTCCCTCCTTCCCTCCTTCCCTCCTTCCCTCCTTCCCTCCTTCCCTCCTTCCCTCCTTCCCTCCTTCCCTCCTTCCCTCCTTCCCTCCTTCCCTCCTTCCCTCCTTCCTCCCTTCATTCCTTCCTTCCCTCCTTCCTCCCTCCCTCCTTCCCTCTCCTCCCAAAAATACTTAAGCCCAAACAGAAACAGATCTAATGCTGAGAAAGTGGCTTTGCTGTGCTGCACAGTCCACAGTACACAAATTTCTGTGATGAGAAATGCTCATTTTGGTACTGCAATGTGTCACACAGGGTCAGTAAAAAACATCTAGACCTCCCCAAATATATATTTTAGATATTGCTGTAATGATCCATGTCTTTAATAGCCCCCAAATGCTAATAGAAATGTCATTTCCTTAGAACCCCTTCCAAAACTGTTATGATATTGTATCTGATAGATTAATCCCCCCCTTCTAAGAGTTTAAATAGAAATAAAACCTTTTCTTTTTTCTTTGTACCACCAAAGGGAACAGGACCACCAACATTTTTTTGCCTTCTGGTCATCTGGAACCAGTGCAATTTGGGGTTTTTTTCTTAATTTATTTCTCTTTCTCTTTTGTTGAAAACTGTTGGAGTTTTACCACCAGCTTTTAAAAACTAATTTCACAATACAGGAAAGATAAAAATGCAAGATAAAAACAATTTTAGAAAATTAACCCTACAAAAACCAGAAAGTTCACAGCACAGGAACCCCCTTCATAATTACTTTCAGTGTATTTGGAAAAAAATGTATTAAATTGTTCTAGTTTCTATCAAAATTTTGAAAACATCTATATAGTAACAGCAGCTCTTTGACCCAATAGTTAGGAATGTGCTGAAAGAGACTTTAAAGGCAGCCAAATAGGAAAGTTTTCACAAAATGAGTTCCTAGTGAATTAACCAGGGAAGACCACATTTGCTTTGATAATCTGCAACATGGAGCTTGAAACCATCCTGCCAACAGAAAATGGTCTTTGTGAAAAAAAAGTAAGTGTGAATATATTATGAGAGAATACCTTAAAATTTTTAATAAATTTTTTTAAACTGTAAATCAATAGGAAATTTGATGGCATGGTCACTTTAGGAACCCTAAAGATTTAAAACAGCAGAGAGCATCAATCTGGTTTTTCGTATCTAGTAGTTTAAATATTTGTTGATACTGCTGATTAACACATTATGTTTTTAAAAATAGGTAAAAAATCCTACTGTGACCTGGCTTGTACTCTCCACAAAATCGGTGGGTTTCGTGCTTTGAGATGTTATTGGTTGGAAAACACAAGTCTTCTGCAGTGCTTTGTCGTGTAACTATCCATCAAAAAACCAAACCAAAACAAAACAAAAAAATAACAAAGAAAGCTGCATTTTCCTGTTTGTTAGTCCTATCCAAGGCACTTTTCTCACCTCTGTCCTATGCTGGAAATAATGACAGCTCATTCTGCCTTTGATGAGCAGGAGAAAAGTGAATTGACACAGAGTGGTTTCACGGCTCTGATGAAACTTGTGGTGTAACATGAGCAATTACCTGCAGCTTTTACAACAGAGTGCTGCGAGTAAACCTGTTGTTAGCAGTGGGTTTGTCTCCCCTGAGAAGCCAACCCTGCAGACTGGAACCCCTCGCTGGATCTGGTGGCACGCGGGCGTGCAGAGCCTTTGGTTATTGGCGCACCTGATCGCTGCGTTAACCACGCCGGGAAATCCGCATCACGCCAGGGCCATCACCTCCCAAGGGAGCATGGCTCCAGCCTCGCCAGCACCTGGAAATGAGGATCTGATGATTGGGAAGCTCCTCTGACCTAGGAGAGCACCTTGTCAGAGTGTCTGAACGGAGCGCGTTTGGATTTGTGGGGCACAATTTCACATGAAAACTTGAAGTTCTGGAAAGAGTTTCTGTCAAATGCCCATTTCCTCTGTGGAGCACAGTGATTTTTGACATTGTTGATTCAGAAGGCTGTTTGCTATCACACTGGAAATCCAGGTTTTGTGTTTCTTCCCCTACCAAGGACATGTTATCTCTTTTCCTGATTCCTAGATTCCTGATCCATTCTTTTTCTTCCAAATGCCTACTGTTTACAAGAGCTGAATGGGAATGGAATGGCATCTAATCTTAACCCTGCATGTCCAATTTTTATTTATATTGTGGAAAAGGACTGTGGTTTTGGCAAATGCAAACCATTGTCAACAGAACACAAAGCAGACATTGATTTCCAACGCCTGGTGTAAACCTGGAATAAGTTCACTCAAATGGAACGTTGTTAGGACAAGAGCACTGGCACCTCAGTAAAAGTTTGCTGCAGGTTATACTCTAAAACACAGCCAGAAAAATGTTCTCATTACCTCTTGAGCTCTTAAGTAATCCAGAGGATACAGAGGTAGAAATACTATTTAATTTCTTTCCTATGCACACTGACAAATGCTGAGAACACCAAATGTGCTCTTAAGCTTGGATCAATTTTTTTTTGCAGTTTAAAACAATTTAATCTATAAAATTAAACTTGAGACACTTTTCTGCAGGAAAATTTTCTTTCCTATAAAGTCTTTGTTTTTATACTCTCAAACTTAAAAGAGGAGCAAGTGGATCAAAAGTTTCAAAAATCAAAATATAAAATGAATAATTTTGTTTCAGGTCAAGCAAATTGTATGGGTTAATCTGAAGTGTTTTGCTCTTGTTGTCATTGAGAAAAACAAAAAAGTTTTGAGATATCCTCTTGCTGAATTCTAATTCAATGAGAGGGAGAGTGCTTTGTCCATGAATTGCCAGGATGGTTCATAAAATTCAAAGAGGCATCCAAAATTCTCTCAGTCCTTCTCCAGAAATGGTCAAGGGCCATCTAGGCTGAGAAAAACGGCACAAAAAAAAAAAAAAAAGAAAAAAAAAAAGTGGTGAGAGGATCTTCAGAGGGGGAATACAATCTTTACCACAGCAGATTTGTGATTGCTGGGTGCTGTTGAAAGGGGTCACTTTGAAATCAGGCCAATGGGTGACTCAGACCCCCTTGGTGGGCATCACCATGGAAATGTAGTGGGTTTAGACACACTAATTATTCACTTTGAAAGGAATTTATTTGCAGGTTGGGACAGGACAGCTTCCAGTGTCAGTCCTGTTCTTAAAACCCAAAACAAAGCAATAACCAAGGTTTGCTAACAAGCTGTCTCTGGGGCTTTTTTCAACACGTACTTGTAAAAAGCAGCATTCCAAGGGCATCTAATTTTGACGTGGGGACCATGTTATATTTCTGAGTAAGGTGGGATGCCAAGGCTTTCCCAGAAGCTCTGGCAGGAGATACAAGGAAAGCAGCATTTGTTATCTGTGCAGAAGGATTTCCACCACGTGGGAGGAACAGAGCTGCCATTGTCCTCCAGGCAGGAGGTGCGTGCTGGACTGGCAGCAGAGTGTATCCAAAATGCAAACCAACAGGAATGCCACCTTCCTTTGGCACCTGCCTCTGCAGGATGCTGCTGCTGCTGCCACACGGCCAAACACACACCTGTGTGTGTCCATCCAGCCTCCTCTGCTCTCCAGGCAGAGGGTGGGAAGGGAAACCTTGCGTGCCAGGCGGGTCAGAGCAGCCAGGCAGGCTGGCAGTGCCCCTCAGGAGGGCTTCTCTCACCTGCCTGCCAGGCACCATAGCACCTGCCAGCTACAGCCTGCAAACAGCCACCCAGAACAGCCCTGTTTGTGCCCTGTTGCCATGGGCTGGGAGCTCCTGCGTGGTCGGATGCTGGGCACCACCGAGGGCACACACACAGCCAGGGGCTGTCCCCACCCGGGGCACAGAGCCTGCACTGGAAAACCAACCCAGATCCTGAGGAAACCAACCAAATTGTGTTACATTAGTCACCGTTATGCAATTTATTACGCTAGCAAGTGAACAGCGTGCTTTTGGCTGTGTGAAGTCTGGGTGTAAGAGGAGCACATTTAGGATTGGACTTTACCTTCAGAGCAGACCCACAGATGGTTTTTGCTGCAAGGTGCTCATGTGGGAGCAGTGATGCCTGCAGGATCCTACTCCCTTCTCCACTCAGGCAAAACTTAAGGGTCATCTTTGCCTTTGTGTCCCACGAGGTCACTCACCTGTTGCTAGCACCTGAGCACACTGCTGCCTTTCTTAGGGACTAAGGGAACACACAGAGAGGTGTTACTAGCAGTCAGGTCAAGCATATCTAGTTCATCAGACTGAAGAGGAGAGAAAATATTTTTTAAGAATAAAATAAATCCTTAAAAATAGCAGGAGAGCATTTTAGAAACAGTGGCTCTAGTCTTTTGAGACAAGATGTGTGGGTCTGGGATTCTGGTTCTTCTCTGTGCAGCTCAGGCAAGTGGCAAAGATGAAAATGTAAAAAGCAATATATTTTTGTTTTAGGAATGAACCCTGGGAATGAATGTTACAGAAAGTTGTACTCCTTTTTACACTTCATATGAAATCCCTGACCTAAGATTTCTGCATGTACTGACAATTGCATCTTCAGTGAAAAGAACAGTTCATGAGACTGTGATTAAATCCAGCACATCTTCCTGTCCTTGCTGACATTTTAGGCCAGTACCAACTTGGAAGAAGGAGAACTTTCTGTTGAACCACAACAGGTAAATGTAACCCATGTTTTTTTGGTTTTTTTTTTTTCTTTTTTTTTTTCTTTTTTAAATAAACCTGTGGTAAATGGGCAATGCTTTCCCTCAGGGAAATGTTCTCATCAGTTTGATTCATGGAAAGTTACTCATCTTCCTACCTCAAGGAAAGAATGTGTATTTAATTCCTGAGAATAGACTATTACATCACATGAGCAAAGATGGTTTAACAGGAGGCAAAGCTGTGAGAACTTCCAAAGGCAGCAAAGTTTGCTATGCAATGAGATGCTCTTCAGATGAGTTTGTGTAATACCTATAGGAAACACTTCTCAATTAGTGTATTACAAACATTCTTGTCCCATGAGATGACCTAATACCACTGGCCTTTTCCTCCTCATATCTTGCTTGAAGTGCAAGTTACAGCAGATATTCTTGCGTTACTTAATTGTCATCACTTGCTTGAGTCATTCTATTATATTATTTGTGGTGTCCCATGAAAGTCCTGTAAAATGTGCTTACACATCATTATTATGGGGTACTGATGCTAAACTGGGAAAATGCCATGAGGCAAATGCTTAATAAATCATTGACCTCTGAGAAAAGCATGTTACAAATAGGTTAAGTGTATTTGAAAATATAAAACAGCTTGTGTGCTCTGGTTATTGACAGAAAAAAAATGGTATGACAGTAACTTTTCTGAGGTACAGGATAAATTATTTTGGTGAACAAAATTCACTGTGACTGAAGCCTTTTGATGTGGCTGAACATTGTTGTCACCTGACACTGCCTGCCCTTGTTTGATCTCAAATATGGATCAGAAAATCTTGCTGAAGGGTTGCCTGCAGTAACAAGATCATTTCAAAATAATATAGTTTAAGCATAAAGTGTGGTTTAGTTGTCTTCAAAGTGCATGGTTACCTTTCTGAAAAAGAAAAAAAGCTTAAACTGGAATCTGCAGAAACCATATTTTCCCCTGCCCCTCTGCAGCTTAGGAAAACTAAAACTACTGCTGTAAAGGCTAAAAGAATAATTAAAGTGTGGGATTAAGACTAGGAAGTCGTTTGCCTTCCATTTTGCCTTATGCAGGGCAGTTTCTTAGTCTGAAGAATGAGAATAAATCTCTGCTGTGGCAGCAGCTCTCCTCTGTGGCTTCTAGGAAGTCATTTAGACACAAGCAGATCCAATTTAGTCTGCTCTTGGAGAAGGCTGGATGTTACTGGGAAGGTGGAGCCCTGTGCTAACGGGGTGCTGTACTTGGCCTACGCAGCCTCGTGCTCACAAGCTGGGTTTGTTAGACTGAAAATAAAGTCATGGCAACACAGCCACGTGGCACCTCTCCAACTCGTGGCTCACAGGAGCTCGGGTCTGTCCACACACGTCTGTGTTTTTTAGCAAGACCTTGCTTTTTCTCGACTGGGTGCTCATGGTGAATATCTGTGTTCCAGGTCCATAACTGACACATTTTAGTGCCACAAATCCAAACGTGATTTTCTTAAACTCCTTCTCCAGCTGCAGTCTTACTCTGGAGATGAGAGCCATCAAATCTCCTGGCCCCTAAAGGTCTTCTTGGTGTGCCCAGGACTGCTTCACACTTGAAAACACTGAGTTAGAAATTTCCTTTTCCATCCAAGTTGTAGAGCTGGACCAGTGGGTGCACTCAGCACATTCCTACACAAACAACCCCTGCTCAAAGCAGTGCTGTGACATCTTTCTCCTCCAGAGCTTCAATGGTTCATGGACTGGTTAGACAAACAGAATGTACACTTGATTAAAGACACAACGGTTACCAGAAAAGCAGCTTTCCTGTCCCTGTTTCATCTCATGGCTTGTCTTTTATAGCATTTATTACAGTGGGGATGGATATGGAAATGGGTTGATCAGGCAATGCGGAGCCAACAGGAAGAGCATGGCATTGAACACGAGGCTTCCTTATTGGAGCTCAAAGTAATTTAAAAAAAAAAAAAAGGGTCATAATATGACTTTAAAAAAATAAAAACAATAAAAACAATTAAAAATATTTGACCTGAAGGGGAAAAAAATATATGCTTAACTCAAAAAGCCCTTTAGATTCTCCACAGGAGGGAAGACCTTCCTCTGTAAAGCAGAGTAATGGGGATTTAGTTGTGGCTGCTGTGGATTTAGGAAACATCCTTCATTTCTCTTCCCTTCCCTTCCCTTCCCTTCCCTTCCCTTCCCTTCCCTTCCCTTCCCTTCCCTTCCCTTCCCTTCCCTTCCCTTCCCTTCCCTTCCCTTCCCTTCCCTTCCCTTCCCTTCCCTTCCCTTCCCTTCCCTTCCCTTCCCTTCCCTCTCCCTCTCCCTCTCCCTCTCCCTCTCCCTCTCCCTCTCCCTCTCCCTCTCCCTCTCCCTCTCCCTCTCCCTCTCCCTCTCCCTCTCCCTCTCCCTCTCCCTCTCCCTCTCCCTCTCCCTCTCCCTCTCCCTCTCCCTCTCCCTTTCCCTTTCCCTTTCCCTTCCCTTCCCTGTTTACTTTTCACCCATCTTAAGAAATTTCCAGCGCAGTTCATCACCTCCTACCAATCTGCACTGCAGTGGAAGAGTGGCCCTTATCTTGGAAGGCAAGACACTAAGTAGAGAAATATGTTCTGCCCTCTCATGTCAGAATTGCCCCTGGGGTTTTTCCGTCCCAGTCAGATGGCAATGACAGCACCACCTTATCACACAAGGGCATGGTAAGGAAAGATGCTTGTTCTGTTATCTCTGTTATTACTGAATTCATAAAGAAGGAAGGAAAACTGACACCACAGGAAAGGCCATTCTAGTTGCAGATTCTTTTGACAGTTTGCAATTTCCTCAAGAAGAACCTATCAGGAAAGGTGGCCTAATATGTGCTACAGTCTGAATAAAGAAAATATTATTTGGAGTTTCTTTCCTTCCCTGCCTGTCCATTTAAACATTCAATAGTTTAGTACAGCAGTAGAATCTGAAAAAGATACAGAATCTGTTTGAAGAATATAAATTTTTTATGTTCTTTGTATTATTATTCTGACCACTATGTTTATTGCAAAAGAAAAAAGATAATTTTTCTTTTCCTTTTGTAACTTAGCAGAATAGTGGATAAATATTTATTGCATAACAAAGAAACCAAAGTTTCCAAAGATCTTTAAAATGAATTATTGCTGATGGAGTGTATGCTGCTCTACTGATTTGCATGTCCAAAAAAAATTTAATTAAATGGATTTCATTCATTTTTATGTTAACTTTATGTTACAGCTAAATAAAAAATATTTTCAACAGAGCTTGCAGATTTCTCATTTCTCTTCTTTTACTCTGATCACATCACATTCTGCACACGCCATTGCTCATCTAAGCACAAACACTTCTGGGATAGTCAGATTCAAGCTGATTCAATTCTTGGTGAAGGAAAAAGAAAATCCAAGCTGGAAAGCACTCAGTAAACTTAAATTAAACAAATAATACCTTGACATGACAAAACTGAAATTCCTTCTTGACAAGATGTCATTGGGCTCTTGTTTTCCAGCTAATATTAATGCTTTTAAATTACAATTTCTTGGTCCAAATATCAGAGTGAAGAATGCATTTGGTCCACATATGTGTGGATTCTTCTCTGAATACTAGGGACAGCCGGACTGACTTTGAGCTGGACTAACTGGATCTTGTGGGTGGTTTTATCTTTTCTCTTTCCAAATAATCATCTAAACCAAATCAGGTCTGACTTTGGTAGGTGCATCCCCTGAACCATCTGCTGGTTGTAAAGATTTCTGAAAGGAGCCATGGGAATGAAACAAAGCCTGCCACCAGGTAGGAGCACTTAAAACTTGCAGAAAATCTTCATGTGTTGTCATTTATTATTAAGTCATAACTATGGTAGTAGTTTTCCACCTCATTCCTTAAACTGCTAATAAATCACTGGAACTGTCTAAGCCACCAGTAAACTGCTCTCAGCAGAGGCCTAAGAAAGGTTCTGTGACTCTTCTGGCACAAAAGCAATAAACAAGTTATCCTGTTAGGAAAAAAAAAAAAAAAAGAAAAAAAAAGAAGCCCTTTGTCTGGCGACAGGGGAAGCCCTACCGAAAAAGGAACAATATAATTAGACCTCTTATTATGGCGTGCTTGCGTAACTCCACCGGTGGGTAAAGTTTTGAACAGGAAGGAAGGTGGCCTTTGGCTGCAGAAATGCAGGTAATAGCAACTGGCAGCCACTAGATCTGAATATTTGATGTTTGCTCCCAAAGAGAGCAGCAATAGCCCAGGTGCAATAAATGAGAACAGCAGGACAGCACTCCACATACTGTTCTGCTCTACTTGCGAAAACCTACTGGAATTCAGTAATTTTGCAGTTTTACAGAGCTTGAAGTTAAGGACAGTCTTAAGGAGACAACTTCTGAGAGACTTTTATCTTCTACAAGATTGTTTTGTGCACAACAGATTTTTTTTTTTTTTTTTAATATACAACAAAGCCCTGTATTAACCTGCACTTAAATGAGGGGGATTACTCAAAAAAAAGTGTAAATTTATGCCAATGTGTTTTCCAGTTGGTGAATCCTCAAAAGACATTTCTATGCAAACTAAAAGAATAATGACATAGGCTGTCTAATTCTTGCTTGTTTGAATTAGTGCTGTTGGTTTGGGATTCTAGGCTGACTTTTTTCATGTCCAAAAATTGAGCTTTGTGTGCTTGAGCCTGTGGTTGAAACAGAAACCATGCCTGTTACTTTCCAGAAATACTTCTAGATTTCCAATGTCAGAAGAAGGAAACTGAAATAAACAAAAAAAGTGCCATATCAAGGTATTATTCCCTATGAAAGTGTTCTTCAGGCTCTCAGTGGAGCAGGTTTGTGTTCCCTATTAGTGCTTTTGTCCCTAATTATTTATGCCAGCTGTTTGTCCAGATGAATGCACTTAGCAAATCCTAATGGAGAAAAAATTAGCCATCTGCTGCAAATCCTTGATTTTCCTTGTGTGTTTGTTGTGTGTGACAATTTCAAGATCCTTCTAGAATCAAGAATTTTGATGTACATTTCCAGGATTCTCTCCTGTGATAAGATTCCAGGTAACGTATACATTAAAAAAAAACTCCAAGAAATGCAATGTTTCAGCGCTTTTTCATGCAGTAGCTATAATCCTAGAATAACTAAATGCTCCTTGAAGTTGGAAGCTTGCAAAAACGTTGCCATGCAACAGATGTAATTTCAGTTGTCTTCCTAGTCTCCATAGTTTGTCTTCTAAGCTGTAGTTCATTATGGTGTCTGCAATTTTTTTTTTTTCCCCCACAACTAGATCCAGCTTAATGTGCCTATAATTAGAGTGTTTGCCATTTAAGGGCTGGAATGAATATCCTGTGAAGAGCAGCTGTGGACTTCAGGTTTGTCTAGCTTGAAGAAAAGGAGGTTGAGGGACAACTTCATGCATTTTTCTGTCTATGCTTGTGAAAAGCAAGCCCAAAGATAAATATGGGACAGAAAATGGCCAGAACATCTCTCCAGACTCCCACAAGTGCAAGGAGCTGAGGTTTGCTGTTAATTGACCTGACACACACAACCAGGGACACCCTGGTTATATTTGCCTTTGAACCAAAGGTCACAGCACAGAAACACCTGATCAGGTTGTGCATAATCCAGTCCAGGCCAAGAAACAGTATTGATGGGTTATTGCTAGTTTATCCCTGATTAATAAAACCTTACAAAACTGTGTGCAAGATGGTGAGCACGGCTAAAATCACTTCACATGGGCATTGAGGAGCTGTAGTGAAAGATCTTCAGAGAACTCAGATAAATAAGTCCTGCTACTTCCTCAGAAGGCATAATTGTCCTAATAGTGTGACCATTCACAAGATAAAATATCAGGGACAGAAACACTGAGGAGAGATATGAAGGATGCCATGAGGTAAAACCCCCAATTAAAAAGAAACAAGGCACTGATGGTCAGAACATTTGTCTCTTGAGAACAACCTATTATAGTTAAATCAGTAATTGATTCTATAAAGTTCTGCTGTATTTGCATGTAGAGAGAAGAATTTCCAAATTTTCTCTTTCACTAATTTAACATCCTTAAATTAAGATGTTTCTGATTTGCTCTTTTTCATTTTCACTTCTAAAATAAATACATTTTACAATTACATGCATAATCCTGTAGCTGAGCTGTTGAAGACAATCATTACTCCTTTTTTCCTCTTTTTTTTTTTTTTTTTTTTTAAGCATTTACTTCAGATTTTAAAGCAATAGGTTAGACTTAAGGTCCAAAGCATGGATTTTTTCCCAAAATATTTGGAATTCTTGACTGTCAGTATGAAAGCCAATGGGAACTGTCTGACGTTTATCACCTGAAAGACTAAGTTATGTGTCATTGACCTGTGGAAGAAAATGGAATATATGGTACCTCTGCTTTTTAAACTTGAGAATTACATTGTCTAAGCTAAGATCTCCAGCTTAAAATAACAAAATGGGCACAATATGGGATTCAAAATGTTAATAAATACAAATGTAGAGGAAAAGTAAAGCTCACTGGCAAGTGGGGATCGCTCTCACATTAAAGACATGTTGAGAAGTGTGGACCATTTCTCAGAAAACACATCATCCCAAATCTGCTTCTGCCTCAAACTGGTGAACTTCAGCAGCACTGGAGTTTGTCTGCCACTCCCAGAATCCAAGCTGGTCGCTTCCTCTGTGGAAAACTGGGGGATATGGTCAAAACCCGAAAAACAAACAACACTTAAATTCTGACACATCCGATCTGGAAGACCAAGAGGAGAGGCAGGGAAATAAAGACCAGCTCGAGTTTGGCTCAAAAAGGAGGAGTTAATGTTTTGTTCCCATTTGACTGGGATAAGGATTCCCTGGGCCTGAGTCACCTGGTTTAGGCCATGGAGTACCTTTTGTTTGGAAATAGCTGCATTCACGGGAAATATCTTTTGAGAAGTTTCCAGCAGCCATCCTACCCTGTAGAAAACACAGCCGTAAATCCTCTAAGTCCAATTTTGATTTCCTTCCACCAGTTTTGGGTGCCCATGCATGGCTGCAGCTTCTCTCCGGTGTTCACAAGGCCCTAAAAGTCAACCTTTCATTTATTTGAGAAAATTAAACAGCAGCACGGCAATGAAATTTTACATTTGTATACAAAATGGGTTTTTTTAAGAAAAAAAGACAGCTACCACTTCTTTTTCCAGATGTATGCACTACATTACAGATTATTTTAAGAATGTTAGAATCTGGCTTGTTAATAATCTTCATATAAGCTGTTTGGCCCTATCAATACCTGCCACGAATGATCAGTCTCCTCATTTCAACAATGTGTCATGAGAAGGCTATTTTCTGCCAACATCATGAAAAATCTATTATTTTAAGGATGAAAGGAAAAGATCAGCAAAATGCAACAGCCTAGTTGCCTCTTATTCTTCATTGTCATGAGATCTAAGCCAACAGATTTCCTCTTTTCACAGTATATTTTAAAGGACAGATGCTGGGGGCCAGGTAAGTTTTTTGGTATTTTTTTTAACTACAGGACAACCAGGTGTATAGGAAGTTCAATGTTCAGGTGGAACAACAAACCTGACAAAATGCTTTTATTTGCTTTAAAAAAGAGGGGTTTGAAACTCCAGATACATTTTTAAAAACCAACAATAACAAAAACAAACAAAAAATTTAAAATTAAAAAAGAAAACAAAAAAAACAACAGCAAAAGAAACATCCGAAGCTGAATATTGTTCATGTCAGTGAAATATGGGGAAAGTTGTGTGCAAATGTGCAACACAAGCGTGCACTGTGTAGATTCCCTAAGGGCTAAATCTGCACCCTACAGGCAATGAAAACCAGCAGCACCATAAACTTTTCCCTGCACTTCAGGTGCATTTGGATCACATCATTTGTGGTGTGGCTTTGGTTCAAAATAGTAGTAATGATGTCCTTAATTAATATTTAGCCCTGGAGGGGGACCAAAAAAGCTGTCCCCCATTACCAAAATTGAAATAATAACAATAATGACTCTACAAAGGTATTTGTGATTTTAGTGACTTTTTCTATAGCAAAAGATGAGTTAACAGGGTAAGAATTCAAGTTATACCTTAAAAATAAACACCTGGCAAATGACTGCCACATCTGGAGCACACCACAGTAATTAAATTACATTTGGCTCATCACCCTGTGCTTCACAGCTGTTATGGCACAGAGGAGGATAATTAAAAGCAGCAGATTACCATGGTATTTAATGGACTGCTGCTGAACTATTTGTGTGTTTGTGATCCAAATGAGAACTGTTGGGCAAGTTATGGCTTTGGAGCAGGAAGATGTTTATGAGTGACAGTGAGTTTATTGAGAGTGTTTATTTACCTTGTGATCTGGGGCAAGAAGCAAAGATTTCAGGACAATTAGAAGCTGGAGGGATCAGAATGCAGTTATGTTAGGAATGTGCTTTAAGCAGAATAAATTTTGTCTTGGCTAAAGGGAAATCCAGAATACCTACATTAGCATGCCACAGTATGAGCTATATCAGCTAAGGCTCTGAATCACCAAATAAAGAGGTAAAAGAAAGCTGGTTTCTGACAAAAAAAAAATCATAGGAAGGAAAGAATGAAGGCAATGAGTTGTGGTAATTTGACTGCTTTTCTGGTGCGCTGAGCTCATCCCACAGCACAGGTACAGGCAGGTTCCTTTCAGGACTGCAGGTGACACACAGCAGAGATTCCCCTTCAGCCTCCTGTGATGTGCTTGCCACTTTCTATGTCTACACACAAAAGGTGAACAATCTCTCTCTCTTTTTTTTTTTTTTTTTTTTTTGTTGACAACCATCCCTCCCTCTTGCCTAGCAACTGTTTATGACCACATTCCTGGCGAGAAAAGCAATATTTTCAAATTTGATAAAGACCTATTGTGAGTTCCCATGTGAATGCCAGGAGCTGCATGGAAATTCAAAGACTTTCATCACTTTCTAATGTAGTCCAAATAGATAGTGGTAAGTTATGTTTGGTTAATGTGTATAAACTGAAAAATAAGAACTCTTTGGAGTTTCCATTCTGCCTTCCCTTATTTTGCTCTTCATCTAAAAAACATTTTGTTTCAAGCTCATAAACACCTCGTATTTCTTCTGTCCTAAAATCTGGGGTTAATTGGGAAAAATTTCAACCCACCAACCATTTTCAACACACTTGGCTGAAATCAAATATTGTGCATTAGGTTGGCTTTTTCCTGAAATACCTTGAAACTAGTATGATTTTGAAGTGTGACTTGAAGTCTTTGTGTTTCCTTAACTTCTGAAGGCAGAGAACGCAGTTGTGTTAAGTGTTCTTGCAGGTTTTGTTTTTTCATTTTCCACAAAAACATAAGTAAAAAACTTATTTTTGATACTTAAGATAAAACATCCCTTACTTTAAACATAAAACAATGGCTCTCACTTATTCACCCATCTCCAGAGGCTGAAATTCAAAGAACACTGGGTAAGAAGAAGTTTCAACCCTGTGACCTGAAAGCTCCAGAGCACCATGACAATATGAAAAGTACCAACATTTAGCTGAAAAACTCTTGCAATAATGGCTAGTGAAGCAGTTCCTTTGGAGTTAGTCAGGAAGCACTAAATGAGTATGAGCTCTCTGCATTGTGAGTGGCAAAGATTTCTTCCTCTCCATGGGCAAAACATGGTCACAACAGGGGAGGAAATTAAAGAGAGGAGATGGGCAAGGGAGATTTATTCCTCATCTTTACTTTGCCTGGCAAAACTCAGGTAAACAGCTGCAGAGAAAGAAATGACCACAGAGATAATTTCTTTTTCTCAAAGCAGCACAATTACATGTTGTTCCTCTCTCCAGGTACATCACAATCAACAAAAGTCATCTACAGGATCATCCAGGCATCACAGCTGATGTTGAGAGAAAAAATAAGCAGTCAGGGAACCATGATAATATTTTTATTTTATTTTTCATGGTCTCACATTGCATATATTTCATTTCAGTAGTGGGGGGAGGGGGGAGGAAGACACAGAGGTGGCTGGATCAGGAGATGGTAATTAATTATTTTTAAATTAATCATAAAAATAATTTGTTTGGGATTGCACTAGACTGTTTTTGTGTTTCTTCTGTAGTCTGTTGTTAACTAATTGTATGCTAACTTTGCAAAGAAATTTTAAAAGTCCTACATTTTAACATAATGTAACCCCAAAGCATATTTTCACCTATGAATTTGCTCCTAAAGAAGTTTTTGGGGATGTTTGGCATAAAGATCCATTCAGAAACAGTATCTACTTCCCCACCCACATAAAAATCCATATCACATGAAATATCAGTTATCTTCACTCAGAGTGTTTGCCAACTGAATTCATTTAAACTGTGAGAAAACTTGGGCCTAATTCCAAGATCCCACATTTAAAACCTTGGTGATGCAAACCATTGATCAGAAGAAAAATCCTCTAACCATATGAATCTATTCTTTTGTCAGCAGATTTATTTTCACACACTTTTATTAAATGTTACTCACGGGAACACCTAATGTCAAGAATAAATACTGAGAAAAAAAATTTACATTTAGCCTATAGAAATTAGTAATTATTAGAAGAACCAAAACCAACCAAGCTTGAATTTAGCACCTGCAAAATTCACATCTATAAGCTTTATTTTATGAAAGTTTCTTAATACTAAATAGGCCATAACATAAAGAACTCTAGAAGTCAAATGGTATCAAACAGACCAAAACAGAGCAAAAACCTAGCAAAAATATTTCTGTTCTGTGGGACTCCATGCTTGACTAAAGGGAAATGTACAAAAACACCAATTCACAGATGTGGGAACAAAGGGGAAAATAGAGGTTATGGGTAGCAGAGGTTATGGATAGCAGATATTTAAATGGAAAACCACCTCTCTTTTCAATAAAAGAAGCAATCTAATATTTCTTTCCAAGGCAATCGATCTTTGGCAATTAAATCTACCATCAAGTGTACATGGGGGAAAAATCCTTAATCACAGTAAGTCTTCACAATACCTTACTCAATATGATTTATTTGATGGTGTTCATTGGCTGATCATTACATTTCAAGGTTGCGTGTTCATTTTTCAGTCAGGCCCTGGGGGAACAATAGTTTCTGACTTTAGATTATAACCAAATGCTCAGAAGTTTTGATCCCTCATGTCTTCATCTTGAGACCAGATCTCAGCAGCCAAGACAAGGATTAATAACCAAGGTGGCTCATAGGACTGGTGACCATTGATCTGAACAAAGGGGCTTTGGCTTCTCATTTTATTCCTGTCACAGACACACCATATGATCAGATACCTGACATTTTCCTTCTGAATTTCTCTTTTTTCCCCTTGGTCATGTCTGTGCAGACTGTTCAGTGTGTTCAGCTTTGAAGTGAAGCAGTGAATCATATGCGTGAGTGTTTATTGCCAGAACAGGCCAAGGGACCTGATGCTCTGCAAGATTTACACTCCAAGATTTGTTCTTCTAAAATGCATGTATGCAGTTAATTAACATTCACACAATACACCACTCTGCAGTGGGAGCTTATTTCTAAGAATCGGGGCATAAAATTTAAAGAGTCCTAAATTTTAACTTCATGTGACCCTAAAACATATTTTCACTTATGAATTTGCTCCTAAAGAAGTCTTTCAGGTCGTTTGGCATAAAGATCCATTCAGAAACAGTATCTACTTCCCCACCCACAGCAATACCAAAAATTCGTATCACATGAAATATCAGTTATCTTCACTCACAGTGTTTGCCAACTGATTTCACTCAAACTGTGAAAAACTTTGGGCCAGATTCCAAGATCCCACATTTAAAACGGTGGTGGGGTTCTCTTAGGGGTTTCTTGTTTCAGTTTTGGGAGTCTATTTGTTTGTTTTTATAGGCGTCTTTCTTCAGATCTCCCACGTGGGGAGGGGGGCTCAGGGTGGGAAGTTGTGTGAACATCTTTTATACAGCTGATATTGAAAAGCATTAAAACATTTACTCTAAGTACTGATTCTCCTTTTCTACAGAGCCCAGGCTGAAGACAAAAAATGCCAAACTGCTTTGTAAGCACAGCATAATCATCTGGGAATGACAGCCAGGAAAAGATTGGAACATGTCTCTAGGTAGTGCCCAGAATATCCCTAATAGGCAGCAAATGAACCAAGGTGAGTACTTGGAAATCTAAGGAAATCTAAACTTTTCTCTGACTGTGATTAGCAAAAGCTTGAGAAGTCTCTTCACAATTAGTCCTCAACACTAATATTACCAAATTTAACCATGTTTTTCTCTGCTTAGAGTCTTTTCCCTTTTGCACAAATTCCTGTTATCAAATACATACATTCTGCTTTGGAAATGGAAGAAATGTAAAGCCATTTAGTACTATGTGCCTGCTGGGAATCTACCATAATCTGATTTAGATAATGGTTCTGGGGGAAGCCAAAATTTTAAGTCTATCTGCAAGTTTTCAAAGGATGATACTGAAGATCCTTAGAGCTAGCCCCTTATCACAAAGCTGAATACTCTCCTGCCTGACATGGTGAACAAAGTTAAAAAAATATTGTGTGAAAATAGCTTGATTTGTTTTCCACTGACAAACCTTTATTTGCAAATATTCCAGTGCTGCCAAGGGATTTGGTAGCATCTTTCCCCTGTTATTGATCAGGGAAATTAAAGCACAATGACTCTTTCAGAATTCACCCAGCAGGAGTATTTCTACTTAGCCTTTTGCCCTTTTTTTTTTTCTTTAAGAAGCTGTGATATTTACACTTGTATTTTTCAAATTTTAACTCAGTCTCCAAATTCCCTTTGAAGTCAACAGGCTGAGTTACCAATTAAAATTAATTGCTCTTCCTTGGCCTGCATTATTTTATGGGGATTATGGCAAAGCAGGCCATTGAAACCCTTTGAAAATGGAGGCCAAATGAAGATTCTGCTGCTTACACACCAGAGCTCAGTTTGCTCTGCTGGGAAAAGCATTCCCACGGCCCACATGAATTGCAGGCAGCCTCCTCTCCACAGATGTGTGGATTTAATGGCTCTTGGGAGAAAACTGGGCTGTGACAAGCAGGGGTGAGGATCCTGCGCTTCTGTGGGAAGCAGAGGCAGCACCTGTGAAATCATTGACAATTAGCTCCAGCACTGCTCGTCATCAGCATGAAACAGCCAAGTTAATCTCTGCCAGCTCTTTAGTTGGTTTTGCCAGCTTTTTGTTCCATTGCTTTTGTTTGGCTCTACCTTCAGAGACTACTAGTCTAATCAAATATCTTCTCTTTCTTCCAAGTTCTGCTCTCAAATCTATGCCTGCAGCCCCTGATACTTTTTTTTTCCCTTTCAATTCCCATGGGTTGTGGAGCAGTACACACAGTCTGGAGAAAAAACCTAAAGCTCATTCACTTTATTGCCCTTGTGTATTTGCAGAAAAGGTATTCCACCTTTTTTTTTTTTTTTTTTTCTCTCTAAAGCACTCATATTTAGTAGTTTACAGTTGAGCAAAAAATAGTGATGTGTTTTGAATACAGTGGAATTTCACGGACAATCATTCTTTGGATCTGACTGGTCATGAAATCAGAAGTCTGCAAATCAACTCTGTAAAATTTATTAGCACAACATCTTGTGCAATCTTGCAAGGATTTCAAGGAATATGCAAAGAGACCGAAACCTGTATCTGAGCTTTTTGAGTACATCTGTGATGACTTTAAGATCATAAACTAGTAGGGCTGTATATGCAGTGCATGTTTTCTGAGCGCCTCACCACACTTCCTCAGGAGCATTTTCTCACAAAGTGATAGAAAAGAAAGGAGAAGGATCCATGATTTTCCCCATCTCCATGAGATCTGTGAAGATGTACCCTTTTCTCAGGGAGGACACAGTCTCTACCAGAGATTCGGTGCAAGCCCCATTCACCCCACACCCCAGAGGTTCACTTTGCCTCTGAGATATCAGGTTTGCATGCAAATATTAATTCCCACTTGAGTCCAAGCACATTTAGAAATAGATTTTCACCCAAGAACTTCCTCCTCAACTCAGGGAACATTAGATATGTTCCTTTCTTTGGCTGTGGCACTCATTTCCTGATGCTGACTGGAAGTTTACCTGATTTGCATGGTTACGTGAAAACATCTTATCATCAGAGGTCATCTCTCCTGGAAGTGCCTCTTAAAATACATTTTGACAGCCAGACTGTACTCCAGACTGAAAAAGAACAGAGTTAGTTTCGCACCACAAAACAGAGTAATCTAGATTGAAAAAAATGTGAGAGAATTTACACTTACCCATGTTATTTTGTTCTGAAATGGATAAAATCAGTTCCATTTAACTAAGACTCCCATGATTCTTATTAAGAAGAAAAGAAAAATCATAATAAAGGTTAACAGCCACAAAACCTGTTTTCATTCTTCTCCAAACCCACAGCACATATCACCTCCATCAAGTGAGAGACTCGAGCAACTCCTGTTTTTCCCTGTGGGTAGAAAAAGCATCTGCAAGCTCTCCCCACCACAGGGCTGAACCACACACTGGGAGAAGGGTTTCCCAAGCACTTGGGGTAGGAATTTTGAGATACAAGGATTTCCTAAGAGGCTTAGGATCTTAGGTCTGTTGATCAATAGAGCTGCTTTTGAAAACTTCCTCCTGCGATAATTCCTGTGACGTCTGTTCTGAGCCTGCCACGGTGCAGCTGGGATTGCAGTGCAATCCACAGCCAGGACATTAGAGCAGACATTGTTTTGTGTGTCAGGGCAGATAGCCTTATCTCTGCACAAAACTAACTCAGATAAAACTGAGATGGGCGATGGATACAGACATCTTCACTTCTAAGCCATTAAAAAGCCTTTTTTCCCCAGAGGCAGACATCAGCAATCTCCTTTTCTTACCAAGGATATGTGCTCACTCTCCCTCTGTGTGTGCAATCCCTTTTCCAGGGCTTAATCAGGAACCACAGGGCTGAAGTTCAAATCCTACGTGGGTCATTGACAAAGTGAGTGCCTTGAGAATGCATTTCCCCTATCTTGGGAAATCCTGAGCTACCCTGATGTTCAGGGAGGTATTTTATCCACTTGGGGAAAGAAAACAAAAAAGACAAAGAGAAAGACAAAATGAGAAAGAAAAAGCTGAAAAGAGGAAAGGGAAGAAGTGGGAAAGGTGAAAATAGGAAGAGGAAGAGGGAAAAGGGGAAAGGAAGGAAAGGATGAAAAGGGGAAAAAGATGAAAAGGGGGAAAGGGAAATACCCAAGGGAAATTGTCAAAATATTGTTAAAATGCTTTCTTAAAGGGAAAGCAAGCCTAACAACAAGTTGGAGTAATATCTGGTACACAATAGCTGAAACACCAGTAACAATTTTACAGTGGTCTTTTTTCCCCTGATCCCAAGATACCTGCATGGTCAGATGGATTTTTCTTCCCTCCCAGAACAGGACTTACTAACAGGGGAGTATAGTCTGCCTCTGGGGCAATGTCAGCAGTCCTGCAGGGCAATAAAGATCAAGGCAGTATTGCCCCCATGGTGTGAGCTACATCCCCTCTGTGCCCTTCTCAGGGTGCTGCCCAGGACAGGTTTTACAGGGCTTGGTGTTATGGGAACTCCCCTCTCAGTTCACATGAGACATAAAAAAAATATAATATTTTCAGACATGTGGAAGTCACTCTAAAGCAGACTTCCATGTCTCCATCCACTGGTAAAGCTGAATTTTAAAACAGACTTTTCCTTCCACTAATAAGAGACCTGCAAGGAAAGGCTTTCTTCCTCTTGGCTGCACTTTTTTGAACACAAGGTGGAAGCTGTTCCCTGAGATGTGATGGGAACAGGCCCACTTATAGTCTTGGATCTGTGAGCCAGACTTCTGTGTTCCATTACTACTGTAAGCCATTACCACTTTTCAACTTTGAGGAATGCCCTTTTCTTTTATTTTTAACAGAAGTGCCTTCCAAACACAATAAAACAACATATGCAAACTCTTCAGTCCTGACTGTTGCCCCTTCCTACTTCTTTTTACTGGATACCTACAGAATGCTTTGCTTCTATCTGTAAATGTTTGGGAATTTGTTTTCTCTGTTCGCTTTTTCTTTTGAGGAGATGTTTTGTATTTTAGATGCTGGACACCATATTTTTATGTGAAAAGAAGAAATTTCTTTTGAAATACATAGATGAGGCCTTAACAAAGATGTTTCCCATCCTCCTTCCCCCGCTTCTGCACTTGAAGCTCAGAGCTCAAGACCAGAAAAACAGTGTGATAAAGAAAAGGAGCAAAGGAAATGTAGAGCAGCACCTGTAAATCTGAGCAAGAATTCTTCCAGACAATTGTGCTAAGGTGGGCTGTCACCCTTATCTGATGTCAAAATACCTGTCCTTGGAAGGAAAAATATATTATAAAAAACATTTGGTAAACAAAATGAAGGACCTACAGCCGTTTATTAGGCGCTGGTAATAATTGATGGCAGATGTTTTAAATGAGGCTTTACTATCCAGAATTATGATAGGGTTTACTATGAGGCTTTACTGTCTAGAATTATGATAGTGTCTCTAGGTTTGATGTCAGGAATCCACAATGAAGTGTTAAAAAAGACATTGGAAGGCTCCATATTTTCTACATCAAGAAATCAGGATGTTGTATTCCAAATATATAATATTCCACTTTGACAAAAAAATAATTTCTCTAGATTCACCACACGGGTTCTTTTCCTTTCCTCTTCACTGAAAGCAACATTTAATTAGCCATTTGATTCATAATTGCAGGGATTTCTCAGGTTTCTTTAGCTTGTTTCAGTGAGGAAGTTGCTGACTCTAGGCCTTGCAGCTGAGCAGGGGAAGAAGGAGAGACAGGAATCCATGTGGGAAGGGGGAAGACCTCCCTGTCCTGCAATGGATTTGTGCGCTGGATTTTTCTTTGTAATTTGGTCACAGCAGCCTCTGGAGGTTTTGAGGATCCTTGCAGCTGTTTAGGGAATAGCAGTCTGCTGTGGAAGCACTTGTGTTAGAGCTATCAACATCAACTCCCAGCTGGAAAGTGTACTTCAATGCAAAACTACTTTCCAGGCTTGGAAAATGACCCCTTTCTCTCCCCTCATGCCTAACTTTAATACAAAATACAAATATCTTCCCAAAACTATAATTTTTATTTCCTTTTTGTGCTTTTGTGCTGGGGATATGCTTCAGGTAATGCCTTGTTCAGGACACAGTAAAAACAAGGGGCTGCAATTGAAACTGAGGGCACATCTGGCCCCTGCTTTGAAGGCTGTGCCAACCAAAAAGGCACATTAAAAAAAAAAAGTGTCATTATCCCAATTTTACAGATAAGAAACCAAGATGCAGAAAGATTGTTTTCCAATATTAGCAAGGAACAGGGGGAGTGGGGATGTACGTCATGATCTATGGGGGGAAAAAAAAAAATATATAGATGCACCAGACCCAGCCTTCTATTTCAGTGTGGTTTTTTTTAATCCAATCTTACACCTCAAAAAGGAAGTGAAAAAACCTGATTAAGAGCAGAAAGGTGTGGGCAAAACCCCGCCAACTATTTCCTGCTGCATTCTGCATTTTAAAAAAATATTATATGCACATGTTTCAGACCTTATAGTTCCGAGGGGTGGTGAGAGGAAGGGGAAAGCCAGGACCGTGCTGCAAGAGTTGTGTGCTGTGAGAAAAAAACACAGTGCATGAGCTCTCCCTAGTGGGATCAAAAATCCCTGCTCCAAAAAAAATCGCTGCTCCCTTACTTTACTCCACCCTGTACTCACAGAGGTCCTTTCCTGACAACTAATTATATGCAAGGAGAATTAGTGATTCAAGGAAATAAATTAATTTTGAGAGTTTTTCTGTGACCCTCGTGGACAAAATTGTAGGATTTTTTTGGGGGGCCTGGGTTTGGTTTTTTTGGTTTTGGTGGTTTTGTGGGTTTATTTTGTTTTGATTTGGTTTGTTCTGTCTTGGGTGGTTTTGCTTTTTCTTTTTTTTTTTTTTTTTGTTGGTTTTTGTTGTTGGTTGGTTTGCTTGGTTTTTTGTTTATTTGTTGATTTGGTTTTTGGGTTTTTTGTTGGTTTGTTTGAGGGGTTTTGGGGTTTTTTTTTTTTTTTCCCTTTTGTTCAGTAGGAAATTCAAATTCTTGTGTTCTTGCACTCTATCAGTATTACTCGTTTTTAATCACAAAATTTTTGTTCACATGAAACAAACGCCTTGTGAAGCAGAGATCTCCTCACTCCAGTACACAATATAAATAATATAGCAATAATACAATATAGCAATAATAATAATTTAGCAATATTAGGGGAATAAAACAATAATAAATAATATAGCGATAATAGGGGAATAAAAACTCTTTTCCAGCATGCTGAATCCTAGAGTTGAGAAAGACAATGTCTGACCCTGACCATGATTTTAGCTGAAGGATCATCCACATAAAGTAATGCAGAGACAAATGAACAAATCCCTTGCCACTCCTTAAAAACCTTCCTGGTTTTTGGAACTGTGATTTATTCGTGGTTCTGCAGAGAGCATGGCCATCTCTTTCTAAAACCAGATGCATTTTAGGGGGTGTGTTTCTTTCCAGAGATGAAAAGCGAGAGCTGCCAATTCAAGGCGCGCACGCACATTAAAATTAAAAATAAGAGACATGTTTTACGCACAGCAGAGGATTAATCAGAGGATGAACTGATGATGAAAGGGGCATGTTCTCCATCTCCTGGAGTCATCTAGGAAAATCAGGATGCTGTCCCAGAGGAAGGCTTAAGGACACAGCATGTGCTGTTGGACTCTGTGTAATAGGAGCTGCACAGAATTCCCCAGGCTTTATTCTGGATGAGTTAATGCTCTCTCTGGCTTTAAATCCCTGAATGTGTGGATTACAAAACTGTAAAAAAAA
Source organism: Taeniopygia guttata (assembly GCF_048771995.1). NCBI lineage: Eukaryota > Metazoa > Chordata > Aves > Passeriformes > Estrildidae > Taeniopygia > Taeniopygia guttata. The sequence goes on from NC_133063.1 coordinate 78,339,863, forward strand.
AATCGGGCAAGATTTATTCTTAAAAGTTATTTATGGCACCGGTGTGCTGAAACAGCACAACATTTGCTTTCCCAAAATGAAAAAGAAATTAGTTTTAGTAACCATATCCAAACATGGGGGGGGGGGGGGGGAGGAGGTTTGGTTGATTTTCTCTGTGGTTGGATTAAACTGTATTTTTTGAGATCAAGTCTGGACTCTTTGTGGACAAACTTTCAAAAGAATGAAGACACGTGTTTTCTACAAAGTACTGAAATCAGATGGTTAAGGTAACAAAAAAGACCTATGACCATCTGTTTCTTAAATAACCATCCCTTTACATGGTATCATTGTATTAACCATAAACCATCAATTTTAATAATTTATCTGCTACTGCATTAACTTAGTTAAAGAAAAGTTTGAATTTTACTGAATGAGTATCAGCAAATTTCTCCTTTTCATCCCCCATGAAATTTATTCAGTAATTTAAAAATAGCATATGCACACAAAGTAATTTTTTTAAAAAGTTTATCTATCTCCAAATCTATCTCCTTATAATGTCAAATTTTATCTCCTTATAATGTCAAATTCTACAGCAGCTTGGTGAAAATCAAGATCTAGTGAATCACTTTATCCTGTAGTCACGGGAAATTGTCCAACTGACTTGAAAGAATTTTGAAGGAAGCACTGGGTTTAAATTAAATTATTATCTTCTTTAATATCACTTTGGCCTAGAGAAGAATCTCTAGGAATTTTCTTTGAGAGTGAGTTAATATTTTCCAAGGCCTGAAAAACTGCATGTGACATAATGTTCAACTCAATAACTTATCACATATTTCCTCCTAGGTGAGGTACTGATTTAGAAATAAATCTTCACCTAACCTTCAACTCCTTCTCTATCTTAAAGTTTCTTCTTTATTTTACATGTAAGAACAGTGGTAAAAGCCTGAGAGAGGACAGCACTCCTTTCCAGGACACTCCAGAGGTCTTAAAACTGAAAGGCAGAAAAGAAACAAGGAAGCATGTTTAAACAGCACAAAATTTTGCTATATCTACTGTATATAACAACTCAGACTGTGAACTGGATTTTGTGATGGGTCATAAGAAGTATTGACACCAAAAATTCAAAAGGACTTTTGTGCATAGTTACAGAGACAGAAGATTCTCCTCTGGGGAAGAAACAACTCCTGTTTTTTGAGGGGAAGAGGGTTTTTTTTTTTTCCTTCTTTAGTTAATATATAGCTTATAATCCTTTTGGCAGAAGGTACAGAATTTATTATTAGGTATTTTAACTTCTGTGGGCATAGAAGACAGAGGGAAAGATGGAGAAAGCCTTTGGACATTCTGACTTTGCTGTGTGTCTCTTTTCAATGCCTTCCTATCAGATAAAAACTCACAACTGATAAAAAACCTTACACCTTCAAGTATTCTAACCAGCTGTTGTGTCAAGGACACAGAAATTTGGCAGAAAATAATTCCCCTTGCTTTCCAGCTGGTCCTCAGAGATCAGAGGGGCTGGGTATTGCTAGTCTTAATTTCTGATTATAAACAATTTGACACAGAGAGTCTGATCATATCCACTGAGAGCTTTTCAAGCAGAAATTCACAAATATAGTGGTTTACCAATTAAATCTTATAGATCTGTCTGAGTTCAACCAGTATTTTCATGATCCAGATCCACAAACAGTGAAGGTTATTGAAATGACAGCAAAACAGCTACAGGATAAATACACTTACTACAGAGTGTTGATATGCATCATGACAAAAAATACAGTAACAGGGATCTGTTTGTGACATGTGGACAGACAGAAATATCATATAATAACATAAATGGATATTCCTGAGAGTTCTGCAAGGGAGCTGGAGGTGCCAAATTCACCTAAATGTGTGCTTTTGTGGCCTGGTATCAAAAGACAAAAACATTTGCAACAGCATTCAAATGCAAAGATTTCTACATTCCTACATCTTACTATTTCATTAAAATGGTAATATTTCTACAATATTTGTAGATGTAACAAATTATTAGAAGAGTAGTTGGTTAGGTAACTTTTCCCAAAAAAACTGCCCTATTGGAGTTGGTCCAAAGCTGCTTTGCCCCACTTCTTATTATGTATATTTGTAGGTGGTCTACTTGAAAATAAGGCTAAGCAGTATTTCAGGAACATGTTAGAAAGTTACCTTACTACTCTAAAATCTAAGAGAAAGGATAGAAAAAAATACCAGGAACCACTTAACCACGTATTGAAGTTCTACAGAGCTACAAATATATCAAAAAATAGATAAAAACCCTTTAGGCACAAAAAAATACATAAAAAACCTTTAGGCATCACCTTCTAGAGAAGAGAGACACAGTCCATTGACTGATTCCAAGCAGGCAGAGGTTCCTACTGTCACCTCTTTGAAAAACCCTATTTAAAAAAATCATGTTTCAAAGGAAATGGAGTCAACTTTTTTCCTCTTATATTGCCATAAGTGAAATACACCCACACAGAGGGGTTGAAATGTGTGTTCTACTCTCTGAAGGCTTGCATTGAAACAAAATAAAAACAAAACAGCAGAAAAATAATCTAGAATCTGCACAGCAGAACGAATTGCCTGCAGATTTGAAATGGGAGTAACATATGTAAAAGCGATTTTTCAGCTGGAAGAGTCTGGCAGGTGACAGGGGGTCATTTCTGATGCACAACATAATGGAAAAGAACAGCTCAGATGCTGGAGCAGGACAATCCAGTCCAGGGAAAGCTGGTGGGACAGGCATCCTTGCCTCTGTGTGTGTGCACACACACTACAAATGTGCACACCTCCACGTACGTAGGCTGGTTTTCATTACGTAAGACAGAAAATAAGCTTGCCTTTCCTGTTACTTTTTGAGTATGTGTTGTCTTTCATAGGACTGACAGGGCAAAAGAAATGTTGATGTGTAACCATGAATAAAAAGAATGCCTGAAAAAGAAAAACTGGCTATCATGATTCATGGGGGAAAGTGTTACTAAAGAATGCTATGCTGGGAGAAATAAAATTGTATATTAAATATAGAGAGGAAACATGTTTTTGGCAGAAATCTGTTTTCCTTCTCTTCAGTCCCCCCTTTCCTTCCTTTTTTCAGCAACTCAGTTTTAATTTTCACCCTGTGTGTAGCCCCTGAATCAGCTGAAATGGAGCAATACATTTTGTTTTCTGTCCTCCTTCCTATTCATTAAGAAATGTCATTCATCACCTTTTTTTTATAGAGTACTGCTTTGATACTTTCCAATTAATTATATGTAAGACTCTAGTAAAGGTCAAAATTTGATTGAGGGCTAAAAATTTATAATTAGCAATTTTATTGGACTATCCTTCCAGTGTCTGGCTCCTTTTCCCTATCAGGAGGAAGAAACAACATCCAGGCACCCTCAGGAAACAGTGGACAGCAATAATGGGAAATCCCAACCCTAGTGAAATCCATGGAACCAGAACTGGGTTCTCCCCGTTTCTTTTGCACCAAGCATTTCTACACTTCTCTTACTTATGATTAAAACAAAATTAAAAAAAAAAAAAACTTTAAAAAAAAAATTTATTAGGTGTCTCACACTGAAAGAGACTCATACCTAACAGTCCCTGATCACTGTTTTGGGTGAAATACTAGATTTCAAAGTGGTGGTGGTGGCTTCTTCTCCCGTTGTTTGCATCCATTAACTCAGAAAGGATGAACACAGAGTGCTTAGCACCTCTGCAAATGCCTTTTTCTGCACACACCCTCTCTCGAGCAAGGTGAGACAGGGAGGGATGTGGCCCTCCACAGCACTCATTCCTCTCTGTACCTGCCTGACTGCAAGAAAGGGTATTCATTTCTCTCCTTTATAACCCTGACATCCCCTAGACACAGAGGGTTCCTCCAAATTCCTCCATTTTCAGACCTTGTGTGCACACCCAACCCTGTCCCAAGGTCTGATCTCAAGCCCAGTTTTTGGTGCTTTGGTGTCCCAGTGTGTTTCTTCCTGGGTTTAATTCCCACCTGCCAGGAGGGGCTGGGAGAGGTTGCCCCTCCTGTTCGTGCTTGCTCTCCTCATTCCCCCAGAGCCTGGAAGGTGTTCCCCAGGTGTTCTCCTGATCCCCCTCTGGGGTGGCTGTACCTGCAACCCCAGGCTGAGCGCACCAGCACAGAGCCACCTCCAGGCTATTTTCCAAAGAAACAACCATCCCTGTAATTCATTGGCATCTCCTGTTCTGATATTTTGAGTTGTTTCCCCCTTTTCACCACCCCCTGACAGGATAATATCTTGCAAGGAAGTGAATAGCTGGACATTGTGCAGAAAAATCACTTATTCACAAAGGTTTATGTGAACTTCACTCGTACCATCCAGAGGCTGAGACCAAAACAATTAAAATTGTTTAGAGTAGCTTTTTGAAGGGGCCTGCACTAAAAGCCAGTCTTGGTTGGGGGGGGGGGAGGGCGGAAATTACATTTTTCTGCAGTTGTTAGGGGCTGATGCCTGTCCTGGGCTGCCTGAGGCCCAGCATGTCATGTGCTTCTCATGCCATGGTGGACACGTGTGATCACATCCTCTCCTTGTCACCATGCCAGAGAGGTTAAGCCAGTCAGGAATGTCTTTCAGACCATCTGAAATTTAAAAATATAAATAATGAAAGTAGTATTCTGCAGAGGCTTCACATTCTGCCCATCCTCTCTGGCTTGGTAATTTTGTTTTTTGGGTTTTTTTTTTAACCTCTTAAACTCTGCAGTAATTATGCATGTCAGACAGGACAGAAAATTTAGCATAACAAATTACAGGCTTAAAATTGACAGACTGGCAAGGAGACTTGGGGATAGCTTCTCTTCAAGTAATTCTTTCTCAATTAGCCCAGTTTTGAGGCAGGGGGTTGCCTGAGTGGTACAAGGGAGGCAGCTTGAGTAAACAGGATCCCTTTCAGCTCTAATGATGCAACGTAACTTAAATTTTGCTCTGTTGGCTTTGTGCTGTTTGTTTGTACCTTTAGGAGAAGAAATGTCTGCTTAGATTATATCCTTGTCAAACATCTGCCTGTCAGTGCTAACTTTCTCCACTGAAAATATCCTATAATTAGGATAAACTGCAAGTGGCTCATTCTCCGCTTTGTTTTAGTTTTAGGTTACATTCTGCAGGCCTGAAAACTGACATTTTCTTTTTCAAATATGCTTTTTAATAAGGAAACAAGTTCAAGACCCTGCCAAGAAAATATTAAAGCAATTTTGGTATTCCCCCTGTCCTGCCCATACCCCAGCAGATCGTTAGACAGATATCCATCTCTCTGAGATTAATTAGACGTTAAATAGCTGAACAGCCTAAGGATGATGTCCTCTGTTGTGCAACAAAGCAATCAGGAATTATTGTCCTCGTTTGCACCCTGTTGAAGCCTGTTTGTCTTGAGGTGGCAAATCCAGTATTTTGCACCCTGGTAAATTGCTGTTTTTCTTCTTTTTCTGCATGGGTTGTACAGACTGAAAAGGTTTTTTCTAAGAAAGACATTTTAACCTTTATTATCACTTGTTCCTGCTGTTCAAACCTGATAGAGTGCCTATGAAAACCAGGATGATCAGAAGAGCAGAATAAATATTTCCTCTATGTATTTTCTACTAAGAAGCCTGTGAAGCAGCCTGCAAGACTCATGCTAATACTGAGTTTTTGAAACAGAAGTTCAGATGTGTTATAACTCCAGGAGGGAGGAAAAAACCAATATATTTTTTTATGACTAAGTCTGGAATAATCTTATGAAATCTTCATCATTATCAAAGGAAAATGGAGGGTCTGAAACTGAAGTTCAGAGAACTATTTCTTTTCACTTTTATAAATGTGCCTCACTTGAAACACTGAACTGAGGAGAAGCATTGTTTTTTTGTTTGATTATTGTTTGTCACATTTGAAAAAACTCACTGTGTGGGAGTGAGTCACAGGCTGAAAGACAGGCATGTATTGAAATATATACTGAAATATGTGAGAGGAACCTTAAATATATTGAATTTGCACATAGAAGTCTTTTTTGAGGCCCCCTGTCACATGCTGGTTGTCATTGCAGCTTTAGCAGGCTTGCTAGTAAGGGTGGAGTCCTGCCAAAATTTGAATTATCACTGCAGACTAACTGGCTGAGTGTCAGGATTTCACTCTTAACAGAGACTTTATATTTTTTGGTGACAAGTTATTTATAAATTGCATCTTCTCACCAAGACACTCTAACTCTATGTGGAAAGTGTTGTGCCAGCACCAATATGCCATCAGCAGGAGCTGTGACCAGGCTGGCTTCTTCCACTAGGAGCTGGATGTTCTCCATAAATGTGAAAGACTTTATTCTCACGAGCGCTCTTGTTCTTTCCATGCTGATCTCTCTTGCTCTTTTAAAATTATCTGTGGATTTTGGACAAGGGTGCCCAAAAAGCCAGAGAAAGGAGGTGTGAGGGGGAAAGGCATGCCAGGACCTCTTTGAAATGGTGACACCAGGTAGATCTTGCAACCTTAGGGTGGCCTCCCACTGTCTGCAGAACCTTCTGCTGTGACACAACCCAAGGAGGGCAGAAGGGCAACCCAAAATGCCCCAGCTGCTCCCAGTGTCATCTCAGGGCCACCCACCAGCCAGTGAAAGCCCCACAGGACAGCCCTCAGGAACCCAGGGGCAGAATGGCAGGCAGGAACTCAAACCAGAGGCTCCTGGGGACTGACCCACCTTGCTATGGCCCTGCCAGGACCTTCCCAGGACAGTCCCAGCCCAGCATGAAATTCTACCACCAGCAGCCAAGGGTGGAGATGACCCAGGGAGTACAAAGAGTGGGCAAAAGGTGGGGTAAGGGGGCAAAAAGAGCTGGAAGCTGTTGGCTGGTGGGCACACTTGTGAGCCATGCCCTGCATCCAGCCAGCTGAGTCCTGCTCACCTGATCCTTCCCCTTTCACTGGCAGCTCTGAGTGTGTCCCCATCTACAGGGTCTGGCTGCAGCTGGCGTGGAGCTGCAGCCTCCAGGGCTGTGTGGCTCTGTGCCAGCACAGCAGGGCTCCTCACCACTGAAATGTGGACAAACAACTCAAACAACACCCTGGTTTGCAAGCAGTCAGTGGTGGGCATTGTGTGCTGCTTTTGGTGTGGAGCTGTGACAAAAACCACTCTGGCTCACCAGCCCTGAATGAACACCCAGATAGGCAAAGATTTGGTAGATGAGGGTCCAAGCTGGCTGTGAGACGTGTGACTTGCAGTTATATCACTTTACGTGGTAAAAGTCCAAGTTCACTTTCATTCATCAGGTGCTTCAGACACTTTCCTCCTTGGAGTGAGTGTGTGGAGTTCCTTCCCTTGGGAAGGGGACACCACTCCAGAGGTCCTCCTCAGGGTCAAGAGAAAGAGACTTCCCTGCAAGTGTTCATCTGATAAATTACATCAATCTCTACTTAACATCTGTTTATTTTTGACACCTTTAATACGATGGCCTTAATATAATTGCTTTGACCTGGTGCACTATACAACACAACACACTGCTAGCAATTTTAGCTTTTATACTGCGTAGTTAACAATTCCGATTAAAATGTTTAGTCCAATGACTTTGTCAGGATAAATAATTCATTTTATGTCAATAGATCTGATTTGCCATCTTTAAATCCTGCAGGAAAACATTCCTCAACCTGCTGGCAAAGTCTGGGGCTGAGTTTGGATCCAGCCACCCCCAGGCTCCTCTCTGGGAAGGATTACAAGGGGGTCCTTGTGGCAGGGCTTCTCTAATATCCATCTTGGATCTATCTGGATATACTTTCTCCTTAATGTTTCCAGCAGAATCATATTTTGTTTTCCTCTCTGGAACTGGAATGTCCCACACACAGGCAGAGGGGAAGTAACAACATCCTTGGAGAAACATTATTTGCACCAAAATATGGATTCAAGTAGCAGGACGTGACACAGCAATAATTTTCACATCACTTTTGCAAGATGTGTTTTCTCTAGTGAAAGAAAAAAAATCTATGCCTTTCTTAACTACAGCATAAATGATTCCAGATATGTGCATTTTGGAGTCAATTAAGGTTTTAAATTCAATTTTTTTTTAAATATTGTAAGTATAGAAAATTATTTATACACTTTTATTTTTCTGGTAGATTGTTACCAATGTCTTGCCATCATCATCATTTTGTAAAAGGTAGATACTAATGTTTCTTCCTCAGCCTAGACATTATCTCCCTCTTCTGTTAAGCAGGTTTGGTCCTTTGCTTCACATTACAAAGGCCAGTCTAGCAAGTATTTTAGCAATAGATATTATTTACTGAATGGGGTTTGAGCAGCAGTTTTATTAGCAAAGGTGTACTCTGTCTCCTTTTACTGTGCCTTACAGGCTTACTGCTCAGTCTAAAACATAAATCCATGACAACAAATACCTTACACTTTCACTTTTGTCACATTACCAAACTGGCTGTACAGCAGATTTTTGATGTTTGATGGAAATTTCTCCAGGCAAAGCTCACCTTTTCCTATCTTTGCACAAAATCCTTCTCAGCATGTGCCTGAGGTGTCCCAGACAAGGTGTTAATTTAGGTGTACATCAAAATTTAGGTATTCATCAGAATTTAAGCTTTCATCTAAAGTATTAATGAGAATCTGCTTTTGTGGGTAAGTCCTTCCATGCAATAACTTTACAGATGAATTTGTTGCAGAAACAGCCCAAGTTGTCTGATTAAAAAAAAAAAAAAAAAAAAAAAAAAAAAAGAAAAAGAAAAGGCAATAATGCTGTAAGGCTGATACAAATAGTCCTTTCTTCCACTGAACTAGGTGCCTTTACTGAACCTCTGCTTGCTTCTGAGGGTTGTTAAGGCTCACTGAAATCTTACACCTTCACATGGATGCAAAGCTGCTGCACCTAAACCTGCCTGGGTATCTGGAACTTACAAAAGGGCCGCTCTGAACTCTGCATTCACCACTGGATTCACCACTAAACCACCCAGACAACTTGGTAACTGGCCCTGGCATGGCAGCCACCACTCTCTCATCCTGCACTTTTTTGTGGTGCTCCTTAATTTAGTGAATGACTTGACACGACACCACCTTAGGGCAGGGATTTTTGCAAGCTGTGCACATCATTTCTGTTTTCTGCACCCATTTCAGTGAAGGGTCGTGGTCTCCTCCACACATCAATCCCTCAGGTTTGTCCACTACCTCTGAAAAGACTGGACTATAATCATAAGGGCTGCCCATGTCCAAAGTCAACCCAATCAATCATAAGGGCTTCCCATGTCCAAATCTCCTGCTAGATTTTGGTTTTTCTTTCAACTGTTCAGTGCTACCACCCCGCTGCCACTCACTGCTGCTTGCAGCAGCCTGATATCACCCTCTGGCAACCATTGGGAAGTTGCTGGTGTTTTATTTGATCTTACAAATGTTGCTTCTGAGTTGTGTTGTCATGGAATTTCTGACAATATAGGCAAAAATTTGTTTCAGAATTAACTAGGGATTTTCACACTGGGCTCACAAAATACAGCACTTGCCCTTTGTCAGGAGGAACTGTTTATTTCTCAAGGTGTTGGAGGTCTGTGTAGCTCGGGTAGTGGTCATTAATAAAATTCAAAGGTTCTGTTTTGGGTTTATGACCTCCCCATGACATGAATGCTCCATGGTAATGTGTTAGATTACTCTGAAGTTAATGCTTGAAACTGAAATAGAGATTTTAGTTACCTAGACAGGGGCTTCAATATAAAAAATTAACATCTGCACTGTCCTCTATGATTATAAGTCTTCTTTATAGAATTTTAAAGCAAAATGTCTTAATTCAATGATAATATCTGGGATACTGAACACCACACTTTATCTCATATGAAAAATAACCTGTAATTTTATGATTTTATTATGGTTAATTTGATCTTTCCCAAGCAAAATATCAAAACCAGGTTTAATGAATAATCAAAGCAACCTTTAAAAAAGTTCCTTAAGTGAGGAATAAAAATATCATTAGTTAACCAACTAATCAGTGACTTTTTTCCTACATGTCTACAAACACGGATAGAAATGTAAACAGATTGTGTATCCTCAGGAGAGACCGCTAATGGATTTTTCTTAATTTCTGGAGGTTTTAATGCTGTATTTAACAAAAACTCCTCAAAGAACAGTGAAGCTTCAATCAGATCTACTCTGGAATATTCTCTGCACTGGAAAATTATTAATTTCCAAACCAGAAAATTAATTATTTCTTGAATGGCAAGCTTTCTGTGGGATTTGGTGAGGCAATGTGCCCATGCATATTTTTATGTTTACATACACACAAGTATCTATGCATGTATTTTCAACTTTTGGTAAGAATTCCTTTCATATCTTCTGTACATAGGCATCAGATGTTCCAGATTAACTCAAGCTCCTGGAATTCAGATGCACTTGACAGGAATTGGACTCCTCACCAAGTGAGCAACCACAATTCTGTGTCTGGAAATCATTTCACATCTGCTACTTATATGTGCAACAGCATGACTCAAACAGAGCTGCTGAAATTGGTCTCGCAGCCTAAATTAGTTCAGATCTCTTCCCCCCCCCACCATTTGCAAGTCAGCCTTATTCCATTTAATAAGAAATGGCTACACTCACATTCAGTCATGCAGCAAAAGCAGTGACAAGACCCAACACAAGACCCTTTTTTTCTCCACTTTAGCTAAGGAAGTGCAGCTATATAGCTAGCCTGAAAAAAAAACAAATTGCATTTCTGCTTGTGGATTAGGACATGTCTGCTTTCTGATGGGATCTTCAGGAGCATGGGCAAGCAGAATTGCTTCTTCCTTCCTCCCAGAATGAAAGCAGTGACATTTTTCTCTTTGGAAGTTTCTATGCAGCCCTTCAAAACCAGCTGCAAAACCCAGACCTTTATAAATAAATGATTTGCCATTTGAAGGAACATGCAACTCTGAATCTCTGTATTGTCAGTTTGCTACACTCTACCAAAAATTTTAAAAAATCATTTTATTGAGTTTCTTACCTTATCTTAAAGATTGTTGAATGTTGATCTGAGTGTTGTTCATGTGAATTCATGCAATCCATGATAAGTCTTCTTCCCCTGACAAGTGAGATATTTTCCTACTTCCACATTTTCAGCTTTACAATCTCAATAGTTTAAAAGTGCATTATTTCGAAGGCTCTCCTTTTCTTTCTCACTCCCTCTCTTCTAACTGCATCACCTGTCATGGACAGGCACTAAAGCCATAGAAAAAAACAAGCATTTAAAATACTATCTCTGCTTGTGCACAGTAGTGTAAAAGAGAGAAAAGGGAAAAAAAAAATAAGCTAAATTCTCCCACTTCTTTGACTTTCATCAATAATTCAGGGTGCTAAAATTATTCTTCCTAGACCTTGTGTATTTGTTAGGTAAGCCTTGTATGCCTGATCTCAGGCCTTTGTCTTGCTGCCTGACAGCTTATTGCCCACACCAGAAATATGGGATTGCTCCCCAGGCAAGGGAAGGGAAGATTAATAATTACTTACATTGAAGGTATTATTTTTCTGCCATTCTTCTTTGCCCCCCACTTAGTTTTCATATTAAAAGTGAAAAACAAAGACAAGGGCAATGGACTTTTAAAAATTTTTTTCCCTGCAGTCTCTGTGGATGGCTAGACATTTCTTAGAGGAAAATTCCTCTGGCATTGAAAACATTTGATCCTCCATTTTTACCCTGAATAATCTTCCACATCAACAGAAAAAATAAAAGGCTTCATACCATTACCTGCATGTAAATTACAAAATCCTACCAGGACACAATTTAATAAATCAGAGACTTTGGTGTGGAAATCCTGTGCCAATAGGATCACAGTTTACGTGCTCCTAACATGGTAAAAAAACCAAGACAACCTTTCATAATTCTCTGCTTTTCTAAATGGATTAATATACCAGTATATTTAAAATCAGTAAGTAATACTTACATTAGTTTTATTAGGTTAACAGCTAGACTTTTAAAGTATGTGTTTAACTCCTCTCACCACTAAATTAATGAGTCTAAATTGCTTTTCTGCATTAGCATGCAAAAAATGTCAGCTGTGTATTTTAATTGTACTTTTAAGAGTGAAGATTTGTGGCTCAGGTCTTGTTATAAATCTATTTTAAGTCCTGTAAGAATTTTTTTTTTTTTTCAATTAAGCCATACATTTACTGCAATGCAAACTAAAGAATAGATTATGCCATAAATGTAAGTAAACAGCTGTGGAGAATATTTGGAGAAACAGTAGTATCACACATTTAAATGGTGTTTATTTAATGACAGTACCAAGCAAATAGTAAATAGTTTTTAATACCATTATTTTAAAGTATAAATTTTACATTGGTACCACTTCTAAATAAGATGCAAAATGTTATCTCTGTGAAGTGGTGGCTAAAATAAAATAAGAAGCATTAAGTATCACCCAGGTGGAAAACCCTTTTCTATTATAATATTAATTACAATTGGTCATTTGGGGACATGGGGGGACAGTTCAGTGAAGAAAAGCTCTTAAAATGAATGTAACAAAGATCTGAATGCAAATTACAAAGAAATTTTGTTATTCTCTCTCTCAAGAGGATGCATACCCCTAGATTGTTTGATGAATAAATAAAAGGAGAAGCTTCTCAAATTGTTACTTTAAAGAGAAATTTACTCTGGTTGAATTGTGTCACCTCTGTCAGACACACAAGACAAGCAGGAACAATGGGACCTACTGTGCATATAAAGTGTTAAAACTTTTTTCTCCTTTCACATGAATTGATTTAATCTCATGAGTGGTGGTGGGGGAGAATTTTATTATTGTTTTCTGTAGAAAAAGTAATATATTGATATGTAAAATAGATTCTAAAACTTCAACTGACATGGACCACGAGATGTGAGAAGTGCCAGAAATTTAACTTTGAAACTGCAGCTTGAAGGGTGTTGTTTCACCACTTGATGTCACTGTAGCATTTGATGTTTGTAATTCCTTGCCCATTTCCAGCAGCTGCTGCTGTCTCTGGATGTTTTTCTTCTTATTATTATTTTTATCGTGGTCATCGCTGCTGTTTTTAATAAAGAACGAAAGGTAGCCCCTAGTAGCCCTCAAATCTAACAATAAATCTTGTTGACTATTAAACAAACAGCATAAAGCCTTGGGCACCAAACTGTAATGAGCTGATTCAGGGGTGGATAGACCTTGTACAGCTCAAGGTTTGGAAATCTGTCAAATCTGCTACTGTAGCTGTTGGTGAAATTGATCAAGCTCCAATCCTCTTCCCTTTACATCTACACCCTCTTCCCTCTTCCTGAAATAGGTATGTCCTGATGCTGAGGCCTCTGTGCAGAACTTTCTCTCAGCAACACAGGCAGCATTTCACATTTTATATAAAAACAGTTTCATTTGACAACTATTCAGAAAACAAACTCATTTCAGACAGTGCTGCCTCTGTGCTATGTACACAGAACATCAGATGAGAGTTTCTGTGTTTCCTATTGCCCCCAGGCATTAGGAAAAAGTGGGAAACAGAGAAAGAGAGAGAGAGAGAAAGAAAAAAAGAAAGAGAGAAGGAGAGAGGGAGAGGGGGGGGAGGAAGGGAGGGAGGGAGGGAGGAAGGGAGGAAGGAAGGAAGGAAAATGCCCCTCTAAAAGGAAATTATCCTGAAACAGGCTAGCAGATGAGAGCATGCAGTACCAGACAGACAGAATACATGTCTTGATGCCCATGTGTAGCCAGCTGCAAATTTTTTTATCCAAAGGCTACAGCCACACAAATGTCTCAGAGTGATTCTTTTAAAAGATCTGTCTCTACTCCTTTCCTGGCTGCTTTTCCAGGGCTGCTGTGGTGGAGTGACCTTGGCCAGCTGCCAGGGGCTCAGTGAGCCACCCTCTCACTCCCCCTCCTCCTTCTGCAGGTCAGCTGGGGGAAATAGGATTGGAAACTCACAGGTCAAGATAAGGACCAGGAGATTACCCACCAGTTATTATCATGGGCAACACATGTGGAAGAGTAATTTAATTTTTTTGCCAGTTGATAGCAGAGGAGGATAAAACACCTTTCCTCATGCCACCAAGAACTGCTCTGGTTCAGCACCTCATCCTTTCCACGAGGTGCCATTCCTTCAGGAGCTCCACTGTGGGGTTCCATGGGCCAGAACCCCTCCATGGGCTGTTATTTTTTTCAGGACACATTTCCCTGCTTCTGCCTGGGTCCTCTGGGAGCTGCAGGGGCATCTCTCTTTCCCTGTTCCCTTCGTGGGCTGCAGGGGCTCAGGGGGCTGAGCTGAGCTGCCCCAGGGGAATCTCAGCTCCAGCACCCACAGCAGCTCCTGCCCCTCCTCCTGTGCTGCCCTGGCTGTCTGGTTTCCTCACATTTGTCCCACTCCTGTCTCTCACAGCTGCTGTGCAGTGTTTTTTGTTGTCACAGAGCTCAGCTTTTCCCCACAGCTGTCTGGCACAGGGGCATCTCCCAGTCTCATCTCACAGAGCCACCCCTGCAGCCCACTCACTACCAAAACTTCTGTCTTTTTGGCCTCCAGTGTTTGCTGAACACACACAGCTTTGTACTTCGTCCCCAGTGATCTTCAAGTAAAATACAGAAATGGAGGCTCAAGCTAAAATTTATGTTACCCAGATTGTGTGAGCAAAGGTTCCTTACATATGGTTTTCCCCTTTTCAGTTTTCCTTAACAGTGCTCTGTTAAATTCTGACATTTACCCCTGTGCAAGGGAGGCTGAAGGTAGGGAGGCCTGAGGGCCAGCAAGATGGCTGGTGTTCAATTATAGTGCTCGGTTTAGTCCAGCTTCTAAATAAGTGAGTCAATGCAGCACTGGCCAAGATAAAGTCTCTATGAAACTGGTCAAATAGGCCACAAACTGAAACAATTAATGCTCATAATTACCTTACACTGCTGTATTGAGACAATTAACATACATCCATGTAATTAATTAATTACATTAATAATTAATAATTAATAAATATATATAATTAAAAATATATATTAATATAAAGCCACGTTAAGGGATGTTATCTTTACTGAGGAATTTTGTCTCTTTCAATTAATCTCTAAAACTACTTCAGGGTTTTAAATTAAATACAAAATCCAGCCCCCTTACCTCTGTTTTAACATGTTCAGGATTTTTTTTTTTTTTTAACTTTTACTCTTAAACTTGTGTATTAGCGGAAGCCACAATATCTTTGGTGAAAGTGAGTGGGGGAATGAAAATGCTGATGTGAAAATGCATCCTTATTTTAACAGTATCAGATGAAGGACATGGATCAAGACCCTAAACCACGTCAGGCATTCTTGACTCACAGACCAGAGTTTATGAGAATAATGTGTGCAGCTGTGACTTCTGAAAGCACCTCCTGAATCCTGCATGGAACTACAGTGCTGGTGAGGTGTTTCTCTCAGGAAATGCAAGTTTGGCTAAGCTTCTTCTGGGTTTCTAATTCTCTGTTGTAAATTAATTTCATGCAGAACCCAAAATGCAGTGTTGAACCCTGGAACTTATTTTTTTTTGCCAAGACCTCTTCAAGACAGACTTTTCTGTTTATTATGCACACATTATTTTTTTATTATGTGGATCTTTCCCTTGCAAGAGGCCTCCCTGCTCTGTGACAAGTGTGTGTTAGTTCAGCTGCACGTAATGCCACACCACCCTCAGCAGAGTGCAGGCTTTGCATTTCACCCTCATTTCACCAGACCAAGGTTTCTTCTGACCATTTCTGTCAGGCTGCTAGTTTTCAATGCAGTTCTGAGATTAAAAACCTGGCCATTACGCTCTCTAGTGCAATTAGAGTTCAAGTTATCTGTCACAAAAGCTGACTTTTTTTTTTTTTTTTTTTTTTGTTAATCCCATCTTTTGTGAAACATTTGGGTAGATTAGGTTTTCTGGGAGCTGTGAATTATACTAACTGGAGAAGAAGGAGGAAGGCTTTGTGAGATAAGGGTCTAACTCTCTTATTTCAGGATATGTGTCTTTTCTCTGTCTTAGACTTTTTGAGTCTCTATAGGCCAGGAGTGGGTGATAATTCAGGCTCATGCAGGTGCTCATTCTGGAAGCAGCTGACCTAAAAAACTGTCAGGAGCATTTTGCAAAAACCTATTTGTGCTTGCAACCAGTGCTTCTGACAATGGTGTGGAAGTCTGCAACAATAAATAAATAAATAAATAAATAAATAAATAAATAAATAAATAAACAAACAAATAAATAAATAATTTTAGTCAGATTTTTTTTTCCTCCTCACATCCTGCAATCCAAGGCAGAGAAGCTACCAAATTACATGAAAATTGTGACTGGTATCACCTATACTAAAAAAAAAAAAAAAATCCAAACCAAAAAAACCCCCCAAAAAAAAAACCAAAAACAAACTTAAAAAAAAAAAATCAGTGTAAGAAGCTTAAAAAGTGCCGGAAAGGCATCCAAAATTCAGCTCTATGAGTAGTCCTAGTTAATAATAGAAGTGATATTATTTACTGACCAAAACCACTTTACATTTATATATTTTCTCTAAACAAAAAAATCATTCTGAAAAATGCAGAAGTGGGAGCTTATTTTGCCAACCACCCACTGTATTGAGTAAATGAGCTGCAAGGAAGAGCAGTATGAAGAAAAACGCATTTTCTGCGAATTCCTTTCAAACGGACAATAACTTAGGATCATGTGAAAACTGGGAACAAACAAAGAAAAAAATGTGCTATAAAACACATTCTATTTATGAACTGGTATATTTTTATGACATTGTTTATAAATAGAAGCGATAAATCTAGCTAAAAGCTGTGTGTTTATGCCACACTGTATTTTGTTACTTGATTTCAGCTCACCCACCACCCCACACATACACACAGAAAACCTGACAGTGAGATAAAAGGTTTGAATTTCTCAAAAAAAACCCAAAAACTTTTAAAGTTCTGTTGCACATGCAGACATTCCAGGGGACACAGGGTGTGTGTGTTCTGCCTTTCTAGGTGGGAATGCTGTGTAAAATCCTGTGTGGGAGCCCCTGGGCTAAATGCTGCCCTCGAGCCAAGCAGGTTTGTGCATACAAGGAGGTTCCAGAAACTCTCTGCTTTGCAGGAAAACCTGGGGATTACACACAGGTCATGTCTTGAAACCCTTGGGAGATGAAGTGGTACATTTCACTTGCAAAGTTGGAAATTAATGGAATCCAGAGGCATGGATTTGCAGTCATTTTCTTGCCACGGTTTGACTAAAACGTTTAAATTTAAAAATAAATCGCCCATCTGACAGACCCATTGCTATAAGGAGATATTTGAACACAGATTTTTGCACTTAGCTTGGATATTTGCTTTACGAATACAGAAAAATGTGTTTGAAAACGAGGACGGCACAGCTGTCTTTTCTCAGGTACAACTTCCGTAACTCTCAGTCAGTTGTCAAAAGCAATTTTGCTTAAAAAATTTGCCTAAACATATCCTACAAATCCTTTTGTGTTTTACCTAAAGGAAATACTTTTGGAATTTAGTACTCACTAGCTCTTCTTGTCTTATCCAGATCTGCACTATGCATTTCACCCCCTTAGATCAGTGCCAAAATGTACATCCTCCCACTCTCCTACATTCTTTGTCCCGAAGCAAATAAAAATAAGGTAGAAAACACTAAACACTAAATTTATTTATTTCCTGAATTTGAGACTAAAAGTGTTTTCTCTTTGCAGCTACTCAAACCTTATGAGCAGGTTGTATGTTAATTTTCAAGCTGAATAAACATATCAGGTAGGAAAGACTGTTGGACTGCTCAATTACTGGAAGAGATGGTGGAAGATCAGTGCAAAAATGAACCTGACTGGACTGCAAGTTACATCTTAGTTAGCCAGGAGTTCGGTGATTTTAAAAAAATGTAAATATCGATGTCTAATTAGTTAAGAAATGTTTGACTGTGATTCTAGCTGGCTTTTATTTAGATCTGTGTTGGCTGAAAGTAAAAAATCCTGATAAATTACCTCACTGCACCTGCAGAAAGGAACTCCAAGGACTCATACCCCTTAGAATTCTATCAATAGTTGAAGAACAAGATTCAATACAGAATTGTTTAATGGTTATCATATAACCAGAGATGTCATAGAACAGGACAGATATCTTGAGAAAGTTAAGGAGTGAAAGGCCCACACACCAGAAATCTTGATTAATACGTTGCAAGTGCAATAGGGGAACCACTTCATGGGTTTGTACACCCCAGAAAAGTTAATTAATGGTAATGGTCTAATCAGGACAGCAAATTTACTGTTTATCTGGATAAAACTTGGGGTACCCATTAAACAAAGATAGATGACATCTTTTGGAAGTAATTAAAAGAAACAAAACACTTATGCCATGATGCAATACAATGGGCAGACCTTTGACAGTGTCTATGAAAAATCTTGCATGTTTCACTGAAAATTGTCAGGTTTTTGAAAATGTCTACACTGACTAAATTCCCAGTATGTTCCCAACTTTGGACTCAAAATTTTTATTAGGAATGTTCATCTAGCAGCTTTTTGCTGTGAGATTTGAAACTCTTTGTTTCAGACTTCTCAGTCAGCTGCCTCCTCTGTCTCCAGTCTCTGACAGAAGTAACAAAAATTTATGAAGAGATGAATAAATTAAAAGGAGTAGCACAATCTTTCCTTCTCTCCAATAACCAAAAAGAAATATTTATATTCTGATAATCAAGTTCTGGATGGCTCTGCAGTTCATGTGAGGACATTACGCTGCTTGACACTGAAATGTTCTTATTTCTCACTCATACCTTTGAGGAAATCATACTGCTGTACCTGTAAAAGTGGCTGCTCATTTATCAGAGCTCTTGATGTTCTCATTTCAAGGCCAACTCCAAGCAACACCTGCTCCTGTGCTCACAGGAGCTCTCATTTATGCTTGAGAGATCCAAGACCCTGACATGAACAAAGCTGCTTTTTTTTTTTTTTTCCTTTTTACAGACCTGGAACATGGCATTCTGTACAGCAGGCCTTACACAGGAACAGCCCTTCACACCCAGGTGCCAGGGAGATCAGAGGAGCAGAACAGCAAATGCAGATATGATTTCCTCAAAATGTTTTTCCCTTGTAACTGATGCCAGGCCAGGATGAAAACAGGTAGAGGAGGAAAAAAAAAAGTATAACGAACATTAACGTATTTACTTACTTGTTTGTATGCATTGTAAAACATTTTTTGCTGTTGTTTCCATTTACATCAGAGCAGCAGTGGGAGAACAATTAGCCCCTCCTGGCTTACCAAAAAAAGTCTGCATGGAGATCCCAATAATGGGAATAATGGTTTAATAAAAATAATAAAAGTTTCACTTCTGAATAGCTCTGACCAACCAGGCTGGTTTTGTTAGTGAATATACAATAAATTGATTTGATTGTCTATAGTTAGCATGGAGAAAAAACTTCTGTTTGGGTCAGTATATTGTAGTTAGAACTAATCTCAATTTAATAGAATAAAAATTTGTGATAATATACTATTATTATCATAATAATTTTCATTTTCATTCTTATTTTCATAATAATAATAATAATAACTATTATTTTCATTGTTATTCCTTATCATTATTATCAGAAGAAGTATTCCAGTATAAAGTAAGATGTATAGCTGGAAAACCAATAAAAACTTCCTTCCCCCCCCCACCCCTTTCACTTAGAATGCCTTCTTTGGGGTGAAGAAAGAATAAAGCAGAGGAAGAAAAAAAAAGTTGTCAAAAGAGAAGTCTACAAACTCTTCATTATCCCTAAAATCCTTACTTCAAGATCTTACAATTTACAGCAGTGAGATACAGCTCTGTCATCCCAGTTAGGTTTTTTGTACATGCACAGTAATATGAGCTGTGGAAATATTATTACTCAGTGACAAAATCTCAGCAGACCATTTATTTTCATAAAAATACATTTCACTGATAAAATTTAAAAACACACATTCACTCTTTAATCTTATTGGAATAGAAAATAATGGAGATTACCATTTTCTTTCAAGGGATTTAATATTTTACCTTCATGATTCATTTTTCTGTTCCAGAGGGAGACAAAAGTCAACTACAAGTTCTTCTCAGAGACTCACTTCACCACAGAATAACTGGATGTGGCTGTATGTATGAAAATGCATTTTCACAACTGCAAATCCATGGAGCAGCTCTGCTACCTCTCTGAATGTTGCAGCCCAGTGTCAGCTTCTAACTTAGATCAAATTTTGTGGCTTGGACTGTCTGAAATACTCATAAATATGAAGCACCAAAAATCCAAGTCAGTATTTACTTTGGGAGCAATAGACACAAAACATAACAAAAACCTCCAAAATTTTCAGGTTCATTAAATTGTCTTACAGTTACTGGAATGCACTGGGAAAAAATGTAAATATTTTGGCACTTTACAATCTGTTTCCTGTTGGACCTCTTTCATCTAAATGTGGTACATCTGTGCTATTGATAAATAACTCAGCCTTAGTGAGCATTGATACAAGTTCTGTTTAATGAGTTAATAATTGTCTACTTCCAAGTGCAAAGGTTTAATCCATTTTTTAAACTTGCTACAATGATTGTATTAATGCCTGTGAAACTCTTTGACAGAGTGACGAGGTTCATTTTGCCTTCCTGCTCACATATTTCTATCAGTTAGCAATTAACCTTTACTAACTCTTTACTGAAACCAAACACTTACTTGTGAGAGTATATTTGAAGTGAAAACGTTTTTCCAGAACTTCTTTCTATTTCACAAAACTTTTCAATTAAACTCTTTTTTTTATGCAGCCTTTGGGTCACAAAGGACAGCAATGCTGTGAACAATAATAAAATATGTCCTTTTAATATTATTAGGAGGAGAATATTGAATACAAATAGAAAAACTGCCATCTGCTGATTAAGTAAGAGTTCTAAGTGAGATTATGACTGAGACTAATTTCTGTGGTGGGTTGACTTTTGCTGGCCCCCAAGTGCTCTATCACTTCCACAGGAAGGACAGGTGAGGAAAAAAGAAAAAAATTAAGATGAAGACAGAGAGATTACTTATCTAATTTACAGGCAAAATAGGCTTGATCTGGTGGAATTAATTAAATTTGCTGCAAATCAATTGTAACAGAGTAGGATAGTCAGAAACAACAACAACAAAAAAATTTAAAAAAACCCTAACCAAACAAAAACCTATAAACATCAACAGCAACAAGAGCAACAACAAAACACCCCCTCTCCCCCCAAAACAATTTAAAAGAGCTGCCCACACACACCAAAAAGCCACTCCACATTAAAACACCTCTACCCCTGTGTACCTAAAAACCTGAAAACTCTCCTTATGAAAACACAGAAGATGGCTTCACATGAACTTCTTGTGCCTGTATGCATATTCATCTCCTTCAGTTTATGACCACTTTAAAGGTGTTTTTTTTTTTTTCACTCAGATTTCACAACTGCATATAACAAATGCATTAGAAGGGTTTAATTTTACTAAGTGGCATTGTAGAAGTCTTCTCTTACTACAGGTATTTGTTACTGATATTTGTAGGTTTGTGTATTTCTTTTTTTTTTTTCTTAAGTGTTTTGATTAGTTGCATAAACCAATAAGTATTTAATTGAAAAAATCCTATTGCAAAAGAAAGCACTGAGAACAGTTTTGCTGTTTTTTTCAAAGCCACACAGAATATGTTAACACCCTAGCACACCACCTACATCTCAGGAATTCATGGCTTTTACAAACAGATATTTGCAATGCTGGAGTCAGAGTGGGAGGATGAACACTTATGACACAGAACTGTGATCATCTGAAAATGTTCTGCATTTTTTTTCAGGTAAACTAATCCTATTTTTCATCCAGTGGAAAGCAGATGAAAAGCATCAGGCTGCCACACCCACCCTCGAGGTTTAGTTCCATCCTAAGGAGCAGAAGTGTTCCCAGAACAATGCTCTTTTCAAGTGAACACTCTGTTAGGCTTGGGATATACTGTGCTGCTGAACAGGTTGTTTAGTTTTATCACTACCAACTAGATTCTTTAAAAAAACAAACAGAAAACAAACAAAAAAAAATCCTGGAGGAGTTCAGAGTCTATTGAGCACTCACATGGCACCAAAGCAAAGGAAGCTGATAGCAAAAAGGGTTTTAAAATCATGGGTATTTAGGGTTAAAAGGAAAATTAGGCTTAGTAGGCCCTGAGAAAAAAATAAATACTCTAGGTACATGAAGACCTTGTACCTTGCTAGAACAGCACCTGTGTAGCTAGTACATGATAAATTATGTAATTGTTAGATGTGATGATTGTTTCATAATTAAATATAATTGCTGTTTAATTGTAAGAATAATCCTGAGAAACTGTGGTCAGGGGCCTAAGAAAGATCACAAGAAACTCATGGTTGAATAAAGTCAATGTCTACAATATACGAATATAAGTTTAATAATTAATATGTAAGTTATATAACGATAGAATATAAAATATGTTCAGCTTGAAAGCCATGTCGAAGTAAAATTTGGGTCTGTACCCCTGATTCCCAGAGCTCTCAATAAAAGCACCTGCATATAATCATATCCCGTGATTATGTGCGCTCCTAAATGCTAATAAAGCCAGACCAAGAAAATGGCCCAAAGCATTGCACAGGACTGGGAGAGAAGGCACTGTTGGCATAACAGCTGAAACAATTCCTAACAAATCTCCCACATATTTGCATGTTTATTGGATATGCCCAGGGCTCCTGAGGATGTACATCTCTGCCTTTATTCCCCTTTGGAAGCAGTCAAACTGGCAGCACCTGCCCACCAGCAGGAGCTGCTCCGAGCTGGGAACACGACTGGTGGTGCTGATTTCCAGAGGCTTCTGTGTCCCAGGAGAAGATAAGGAAAGAGTGGATTGAGAGGTGCTGGTGCTGCTGCTGCTCTGTGCCAGAGAGCCCCGGCTGGGCAGGGCACGGCGCTGCAGGCTCTTTCTCCTGCCAGAGCTGGGCACACCTGGGAACAAGGCATGGCAACTTGTGGGAAACCAAAGGCTTTGTGGGGGCTGCATTGCTCAGCACACACCCAGGCCTCAGCAGTGCCATGCCTGAAGGACGCTGCCCTGTGCTCCAGCCTGCCGAGCAGCCCGGCTCCTGCCCCGGTGCCCAGAGTGCTGCACACACTGCTGACCTTTGCCAGGAGTCGCAGGGCAGCCGGCACAAGAGTGGGAATGCTGAGCCAGGCCACCGGCCCTCGGCTGCCAAAGAGGGCCTTCGCGATACAAATCCAAGTGGCAGGCACCCAAATGCTCTCGAGTCACAGCTGAAGGCCTGCATCTGCACAGGATGTTTTGGCTGCCCCACTCGCCCTTTGGTTTTTCCTGCAAATGCCATTGCCCTTTCTGCCTCAACTGGAAGTGCCACAGATGTGCCAAACGGGGCCGGTGGGCCGTATGCCAAAGGCAGTGTAGTCTGGAAAAGAGGAATGAAGAAGAGCCTTCTCCATTTACAAACCATACCAAAGAAGCCATAAGTGTGTCTCAGCACCAATAAAGGACAACTGGCAATTCAGAAGGAAATGTTTTCTGAAGGGGTCAGAGGGAGGGGAATCTTCCAACGACTTGATGTTTCAGAAACTTTATTTAATTATAATCCTATCTATAAACCTATACTACAAAACTACTTAACAATCCTACTCTAGAGTCCTACTCTACAATCCTACTCTAACTTTGTAATAATATCTTCATCGTTAGATTCTCGTCTTCTTCGTCTTCTTCGTCTTCTTCATCTTCACCGAGTTGATGAGTGGTGCCAGGACGGACGTTGGCTTGGCTGCTGTTACAAATGGATGCTAATCCACAGGAAAAAAAAACAACAAAGAACAGTGAACCATGACCTTCCAAGCTCAGTGCTTCACAGACTAAATCAGGATTTCTCTAGCTCCTAGAAAGATCCAGAAAGTAAAACAATGGGACCATCTGTTCCCCACTCATCATGTGCAGGAGCTTGCCATCACAGGCAAACCTGGCCCTGAATCCCACTCATCCATTAATTCTGGTTTCTCCATCTTGCCGGGATTTTTGCCCTGCTAGTGCTCTAGAAATGATGCTTTCTGTCCCTGGGGTTTCTTCCTTTCAAGAAGCTCCAATGACTCCCATAGGTCCCTGTCTTGGAAAGACAAGCACCGTGCTAATTTCCACAGGCACACAGTGCAGTGTCTGCCTTTCCATGCCCTGCCCCTCCTGTGTGGGATGGCACCTTCCTTCCCAGCAGGGCCAGCCGAGTGGCGCTGGGTCCTGCAGTTCCCTCTCTGCCACACAACCTGGCAGTCAGCCTGGGCCAGTTCCCCTCTGCCTGAGCGTGCCAGGCAGCAGATGGGGCTGGGACAAGTCCCTCTCAGCTGTCCCTGTTTGTGTGCCAGAAACCTCTAAGGGTGGGGTGGGGGGACACAAACCAGGGCCCCTCAGAGGCTCACAGTGAGTCCCTCACAGCCCCTCCTGCCCACAGCCAAATCTCTCCAGAGTGCTGTGCCAGGACTGGCAGCCTTGGGTTCCTCCACTACCATTTCATGTCTCTCTACCCTGCATTGCTGTACTTCAGTTCTTTTACCATTAGATAAAACTGAACATCCCACCAAATCAGGGCAACAGAAACAGCCAGAAAACAGAGCACCTGTCCTCTCAGGAAATGCGGAGAGAGGTGGAGTTATTCACTTTTGTGAAGAACAGGCCCCAGGGAGACTTTATTGCTGCTTTCCAAGATTTCAGAGTGGCTTTGAAGAAAGTGGGGGTAACCTTTTTTAACAGGGCCAGTTACAAGAGAGTGTGGGCAAATAGTTTTAAACACATGGGGATCTAATCAGAGTAGGTCTAAGGAAGATCTTCTTTTCTCGGAGCATGGTGCCACCCTGGCACAGGTTGTCCCAAGAGCTTGTAGGTGCCCCCATCCCTGGAATCATTCCAGGTCAGGTGGGATAGGACTCTGAGCAACCTGATCTCTTTAAAGATGTCCCTGCTCATTGCAGGTTACTTGGACCAGAGGACTTTCCAGAGCCCTGCCAGCCCAGCCCAGTCTAGGATTCCTCACTGTTTTCATTTGAACATCACCAAGAGTTGAGGTGAGGAGGAAGGGGGCTCATCTGATGCCTCGGACCTCCGTGGAGGAGGAGCCCATCCCTCAGACACTGTTTCACCTCAGCCCCTTGGCATTTTACCTGCAGGAGCTCGTTGGCAGACCAGCGCTGCTCTTTGTCTGTCTGCAGGCAGCAGCTCAGGAAGTCACGCAGGGAAGGTGAGAATCGGTTGGGCTTCCGCAGCTGTGGTCTCTCTCCTCTGGCTATCGGGAGTTCAGCCTGCAGGAAAAGGAAACACGAGGCTCCACCTGCTTCTTTCCCATCTGTAACTGCTCTCCCAGAACCCACTGTTTAAGCTCCACTCTGCAGAGTAGTTTCTGGTAAGATGGAGATGGTAAAGGAAAGATGACTTTCCTTTACCAACAAAAAACCACGGCTTTTCCAACATCCCGCTGATCCTGCCTTGGCAGTCAATTTCATTGACTGACCCAGTTAGTGGGAGCTACCTCAGCAAAGCTTGTTTCCTTCTTGGAGGATTCACACCACCTTGACAGGCTTTTCAGAAGATGGACTCTGCTACACTAACACTACTATTTCCAAGGATTAGTACATGAAAGGCATCTCTGCAGTGCTTGTTGGTCCCTTAAGCACAGCGGTCATAAACCAAAACTCATTGATCTTCTTGTCCTCTTCTAGAAAACAGAGGTGCATGGGAGGCAAGAATGGAGATCCACCAGGTATTCCTCAGGGTGAGGAAACAAACATTTGGAATCTCATATTCAACACAGACCCTTTAAGACACCTGCACAAATGTATTGGGATGAAAATGCCGGCTTAGGCACACAGGAGCCACCTGCAGCTCTGTCTCTCAGCTGCAAGTTTCAGCCTCTTTATGTGGCAAAAGGAAACCTTTCCAAGGTTAAATCAGAAGAAGAAGCACCATCCCGATGGTCACCCTCTGCTCATTTGTATACTCAAGTCAATGCATTAATGGCGTCCCCATCGCAAAAAATGTCTGTAAGAAGTGGGAGGTTTTGACAGGCTCTCCGTGACACCAGGCTGCAGCCTGGTCTCCAGAAAAATGCCCATCACAATAGTAACAGCTCTGTGCTGGTGACACTGAACTAGATGGTGACCAAAAAGACTTTGTTATTATCCTCTTCAACCCAGAGGAAAATTTGCAAGCCCAAGACAGCAAGCACACTCCCCTGGAGTATAAATAATTATGGCAGCTTTCTTTCCTTTTCCCACACCCTCAGAGGTCACAAAGGGGGCTTTATCCTGTCTCTCTGCAACTGAGCTCAGCCACTGGACATGGTGGGGAGCTGGAGTCCTCACTGCCCTTAGCACTGTGCAAGCCAGGGATGGCCCTGCTCCTATGGTAAAGGAACACAGCACCAGCATCAACTGCCCACGTTGGATCCCAGCCCCAGGCACCAGGCTGCAAGCTCATCAACTTTTTAAAAGACCCAGAAACAGCCAAGGGTTTAGTGTAACTGCAGTCGGAGAAAAACACATCCTCAACTTATCCAGGCCACCCACACACATGACTGAGCAATGTACAGATTATTTGAAAGCCTGAAAGTTTTGAAGACCCACAGGACTTGGAAAAGATGCTACAGTGTGGAGGAAAATCAATGTGCTATGGTTAAAAAAAGAAAAAGAAAGCAAAACTGTTGGGGAAGATGAAACCGGAAAACCTTTACAAATATGTATGCCTGGCAAAAGATTTTGAGAATATGGAAACTGTAAGCGAGATTGAAATGAAAGTAAGCTTTGAGATAGTTACTAGGCTTAGTTACTGAACAACTGGAAAACAATGGTATGGCCAGCTGAAGGTAATCCCCTTTTGATTAAACAACACCCTCTGCTGGCAGACAGGTCCAAGGGTCAGAGCAGACCCTACTAGCTTGGCAGAAGGGGTCCAAAGAGTAGTTTTTAGGGTTTAAAATGTAACACAGTATGGTAATGTAATGATTCTTATAGGCTGTAGGTAAATACTCTAGTATTTGTATCTTGGACTAGATTGGTTAGTGAAAATTTGAACATTCTGCACAGAGGAAGATTTATTGTCTTGTAACAGGAACTTCCTCACTCTTTCGGGTCTCTCTTTTGGGCTCCTCTTTCGGGCCTGCTCCGAGCTGTGGCTGGCAGCTCCAAGCAGGGCCCTGCATCCACTCCCTTTGCAATAAACCGAAAGTTCCAAGACCTGGCTTCAAAGATCTCTCGTCTCCATCCATCCCGACCGTCCTACCCACTGTCACTCCTACACAAAACTACTTGGGCATTGCTTTGGTGGTTGTGTCTTTTTTTCTTTTTCTTTTTCATTTTCTTTTCTTTTCCGATAAAATTGAAACTGGGAAGGTGTAACGTCAATTTCTTAGGATATTTATCACATGTCTAACCTCTCTACTGAAAAATTCTTGCCCTTCAGAGACAGAGCACCAAGAGAGTTCAAAAAGCAAATGAGAAATGTCAGGCAGGTTGCAGGCCAAAATGCCAGGTTTCTGAACTGCTACTTCCCTTCTGATGCAACCGAATTTACAGCAGATGCTGATGTGCTGCAGGGACATGTTTAGAAGGGGACCTTGGTGGAAGTGGTGCCAGCAGATGGCAATGGGATTTGTCCAATGGCACACAGGACATGGGACAGGTGAGAAAGACAAGTGGGATCAGGGAGTATTTGCACCTTACCGAAACAGGAGTTTCATTCCTGTGAGGAAGTTCTCGTTCCACCATTTCGATGCCCACGATTCCAAAAGACCATATGTCCACTTTGGGGCCATATGGTTGACCTGTCAGCACTTCAGGCGCCATCCAGCCAGAAATGCCGGCCACTGAGCTCCGTCTATGCTGCTCAGGGGTGAGCTGAGCAAAGAGGCCAAAGTCAGCTGTGGACAAATAAACATACCATGAAAGCCAGGTCAAGTTAGGAAATCAAGCAAAAGAATTCCCCACTCTCAGTCTATGTGTTGTTGAATCTCCTGAAGAACTGTCCACACGCAGTTTCCTTGGGGCTTTAGCCAAGGAAGTATGGAATTGGCCACTTCCAAAAAAATCACAGTTTTTTTAACGCTGCTCACAGCAGTGGCCTTTATTCCCCTGAAGCTTTAGATTGTAGCTCCCTCCCTCTGGAAGAGACACAAACACACCAACGCCACTCTTGACTTCTCCTGGTTCCTTATACCTCTGTGCACGTTGCAACCGTGCCTTCAGCTCACAGCGGTGGGGCCCTGCACTGCCACCAGCACCATTTCTGAGGAGCTGGCAGCCACTCAAAGCAGCCCCTCACCCCACATCCCTGAACGCTGCACCTGACCAGGAATATACTGACCCAGCTTGACAGAGCCGTCAGTTCTGAGAAGGATGTTGTCACTCTTCACATCTCGGTAGATCACGTGGTTCCAGTGAAGAAAATCCAATCCTTGCAGGCACTGAGAGAGAAAACAGAAGCAGGAGGGCAAAAATTAGTGATTTCATCACACAAGAACGGAAACAGAGTCTCTAAAAGATTCCCTCTGCATGGGAATGGCGAGTAATGGCAGAACACAGTGCCATTGAGAGGAAGAGTTGCTGCTCCAACACTTGCAGAGCAGGACTTTTCTAAGGAAAGGCATGTCAGCTTTTGAAAGAGCAACAGCACCTGCTGTTGTAGACTGTCCCCTGCAAACCAGCCAGGATGACTGCTGCTGCAGTGGATGTGCTTTCTCCATGCAGAGGGCAAAGGAGGGGTTTGGCCAAGAAAGAAAAAAGTCCCTCTCTTTGGTGTGAAGCGGATCACTTTTGGGTGGGAGGCTGCATGACGAGAGTTTTGTTGCTGGCCTCAGCACAGACTTGAAGTATCACATCAGTCACCTTCCTGAAGCAAAGAGCATTCTGGCTGCACTACTGTCCTTTTCAGTTGAGGACTGTGAGAAATGAGTCTCTGTTTTTTCTCAGCTGATCATTTCAAATCCTGCCACCAGCACCTTTGCTTTTACAGGCAAGGAATGCAGTGCAGACAGGCTCAAGATACAAGTTTAGGGAGGCAAGGTGGAGAAGAGCAAATACAAATACAGGAGGCAGAGTGAGAATACAACAGCAGGAGATAAGAGTACAAGAACTGAGTACAGTGAGTGCAGGAGCACTGGCAGGCAGTTCCCTTGAGATGCTTTTACTTGCCCATAGCATACCAGCACTAGAAAAACAAAGTTTATACATGAAACCTCTCCTGTTCTGAGCCTCTGTTTCCCAGACAATCCTGCCCAAGCCCTCGGAAGCACAGGTGGGCTTGCTGACCTCTCGACTGATGACTGCTATCTCGTCTTCAGACAGGTAGATCTTGCTGATGGCATCGCTCAGAGTGCCTCCATCCATGAACTCCATAACCAGCCAGAATTGATTATCCAAAAGATAGCTGAAAGAAGGAAACAAGAGCATGGAGGTAAACATGCATGGTTAGTTTATTTTCTTGGTTCTTATTTCCAAGTCCCTGTGTGACAAGGACAGAAGAAAAGGAACAGACATTCCCTCTAGGCTGTGCATTGTTTGAAACCTGTCTCAAGAAGAAAGGCACAGCTTTGGAAAAGGAGATGTCTTAAATAGCCAGCAAGTAAAAACTGCAGTTTAGGAACAGATAAAAAACTTGTCACACTGCGTGTTTCTGGAAATAACCACCTAGTCTTCCTGGCATGCAAAGCAATGGAAAAGAGGGGACACAATCCAAGGAAAATCCATGTTAGTTTACCCAGACGTAAGAGGACTGTTGAAAAAAGTCAAGTCCCAAAATAATGTGGTGGCTGTGAACTTACAGGCTATTAATTTAATTAGATATGACTGATGCAGATTTTTGAATAATTTTCAAACTATGTGTGCCAGGGAATACTCCTGCAGACAAGATGCACTCTCTTCCCATCCACCGGAGATGAGCAGAGCAGTAATAATTAACCAATAATTACAGCTCTGTTTTGTGCCGGTGAACAATCTTGCATGTTTGCAATATGTAAACAAATATTTACAACAACTCACCTGCCTAAATAGTTGACCACGTTGGGATTCCTATTTATCTTCACAGTCATGAGTTCATAGACTTTTAGTTCCTTCTTCGTCAGTCCTTGGAGATTTATTTTCTTTATGGCCACCTAAAATGACATTGAAAATCAGCAACTTGAGAAGTTGGTGGCACGAGACCACAAGGCACATGGAGCGAGTGATTTTACAATGACACAGCCAAGCTGTGCCAAACTGCATTCTGATTAGGCATTGCAGTAATTAGGAACTGACATTGCAACAGCCCATTTCTCTGCTCCCTTGGGGGCCAGTTACAGGACACGTGGCCACTGAGGTTTTGCCGTGTCCACTTGGTAACAGTGGTATCTCAACTATCACCCACAAACCTCTGAGCCCACTCCCTGCTGCTTTGTATGGGATTCAGAAGAAGTAATCCATGCTAAAATACTCTGTGGCTAATCCAGGGCTATGGGCAGGGCTTAGGGCTTCTAGGGACGCCTTGCAGATCTCTCCCTATGTGCAGTTCCCAAGTGCAGCACTGCAGGTGTCTGAGGAGCTACCGGTAACTCTCAGATGCATTTGCTGGCAACCAGAAGTGAGAATTCAGGACTCTGAAGCTGTCGCCCCAAAGAGCAGTGAGATGCTCTAAGGCACCACCTTTGCTTTAGCAATTGAGAGCGAGTGAGCACATCCTTCTCTGAAATGAACTGCTGCCCTGCGTGCCTTCCTTCTGGCAGCTGAGAAGGACAAAGACTGTCCCCAATGTATTTTGCAGGCTGGTACCAGTGTTGCAGCATTTTTGAGAGAAAGAGGACATGAATTGTGAAAGTTGAGCTACTCCAGTCTAGGCCTCAGATTGAGGCCTGGTGGGGCCTTCAAAGCCTCTGACGGGGTTAGAAATTCAGAGCTTGTGGCGCAGATAGAAAATAGTCTTAAGGTGTTGTGGGGACCACTGGGTGTGAATTAGTATAGGTTTTATGGTGTAAAGTGTAGGCCGTTTTAAGGAAAAGGTAAACAATGTTAGCCTACCAATTAGAGTGTCTTTGTTTCTGTAAACTATGTGGAAGCTTATATAAACTACCGCCTGATCTTGAATAAACGGAAAACGCTTGATTAACCACATTGGTTTGAACCTGCGTTTGTCTTGTCCAGTTTTCCGTTTTTCTGAGATTCCCTGGCTTTATACCAGTCTGTGTTTCTTTTGCCTCTTCAGCACAGCTCTTCCCAAAGTTCTGGCCACAGCTGCTCACACCAGAGGGGAAAGCCCCTCGAGTGCAGCAGAGTCTGAGGGGGCTGTTGACATTTACCTCTCCTCCTGTGGCTTTGTTGAGTGCTCTAACCACATGTCCAAAAGTCCTAGAAACAAAAAAGCAGCAAAGAAATGAGAAGCCATTTAGCTCTTGCAGTGAAAGCCAGCCCACACAGGAGATCTCTGCTGCAAATGCCTAAGACCTGCAGGATGCAGGCGGGCTCTGCCAGAAGGCAGATGATGCATTTTCCTCTCAAGTGCATGGGCACTGGGCCTGTCCCTGAAGTGCTGCCATCTACTGCCTCAGCTCCTAAAGAGAGCTCCTTCTTTCATCTCAGGTTTCATGTTCTAAATTGCGCAGTTTTCATAGTTTTCATCCTGACCGTGGATAATTTCCTTCAGCAAACTCTTGGAAAGAAATGTTCCTGAGAACTGTTATCTGACAGCTATCAGGGAGTAGGTTGCACTTTCAGGCAAGCAAGTTTCTTCCCCTTTTATTAGTGTGGCTGTATGATTTGGAGAGATAGAAAAATGCTAAGGAAATTAACACAGAGCTGTCCCACACTTGAGAGACAAGGAGATCTTCCAGGCCCTGTTCCTTGCTGCAGGCAAGAGACCTTGGCAGCATGAAGATGTCTCTGACAATACCTTCAGGGCACACTCACAAATTCTGAGCCGCACTGAGAGATGGGACAATCTATCCCCAGTGTCTGAACATGGCAATAGATGTCTGTTTGCAGCTGGCCTCACTTCACACTGCATAGATATTCCAGCAGAAAAACACCCGGCCCATGGTTATGGAGAAGTAACTGTGGTTGGACTCACCCACTGCCAATATATTCCAGTTCAGAATATTTTCCCACGGGGTTTTCCATGTTCACTATTTTCCCTGAGGGAAACAAAATGCAAGATGCTCACTTTAAAGCAAAGATCCCAGCTTCCAGAAGATGCAAAAGGCAGCCCCAGAGCCTGAAGCTTTGAACTCTTTGTGGTCGCCTGGGTAACAACAGCAAGCAGGCCGACAGCTCTGCAGCACAGGTGGCCAGCACACAGACTGATTTTCTACAGCAGTTCCCATGGGGAAATGTCTCTAAATGTCCCTGGGACACCAATCTCAGGAAAAACATTTGGTACAGCTATGCTGAAACATGCACACAATACACTGTCCCTCAGAGAAGAAATACAGCAGACGTACTCAGTTGCTCCAGGGAGTCATCCTTGATCTCCTGGTGCTGAGCAGCGCTGGAGATGGGCAAACTGCCCCGGCTCCACTTCCCAGGTTGGGGAGCAAAGGCTCCTTTCGACAATGCTGCTGCTGCAGCAGGTTTGACAAAGCCCTTGTGGATCTGGAACAAGAAATGAGTTTGTCAGAAAGGTGCCTGGCAGAGATTAGCCTGAAATTCCATTTCAAATGCAAGCCCTTGGTAAGGTTCTATCAGCCACATGCAGGGCTCTTAAATGGGTTTTTTCTGATGTCCACTTCTCAAACTGGATGGGTCAAAACCAAAGGTTAGTTCTACTCAAGTTCATGGCCAGATTCATGTTCCATTTTCATGGATTTTCTGAAGGATCACTGCCACAATGACCATTCTGCTTCCTCTCAAGGATTCCTTTCCCACTCCAAGGGCTTCAGACACATTTGCAGCTCCTTGTTCAAATGTTCTGCCTCCTCCCACTGTGTCCTCTTTTCCTGCACCATCTTCAGGTCATGCTCAACTTGTAGTAACTTTGGTGGGGACAGTTCCTGTACCTCATGCCAGGCCTGGGGCTCTTCATTGCCACTCATTTGCTGGAAGGCTTTGCAGGCTGCCCGGCGAGATGTCAACATTTGCACCTCAAGTCAAACAGAAGAAAGCAGTCAGAGACTACGGCTTATCCCTGTCAGTCAAGAGTCATTGACTGTGAGGAAAGGGAAAGAACAGATTTACAAGGGGTACAGACAGCTTGTTTCAATCCTCCGTCT
Organism: Taeniopygia guttata; assembly: GCF_048771995.1. NCBI lineage: Eukaryota > Metazoa > Chordata > Aves > Passeriformes > Estrildidae > Taeniopygia > Taeniopygia guttata. The sequence goes on from NC_133063.1 coordinate 78,372,923, forward strand.
GGGTCACCATGTTCCCCTGTAAAAACACCTCAAGAAACAAGGAGAGCAGGAAAAGGCCAGCAAGAATCAATTTGGATGACTGCTGGCCAAAAGGCCAAAGGACAAGTCCCACTGTCCAGGGCAGCAGTTGAGATTCAGCACACCAGGAAATGTCCTTCAGAGTGTCTGGGGTACACACTACAGCAGGATGGCACTCAGAGGCATCACCTCACTCCCTGAAGCCCTGCACTGGAAAGGCAAGAAGGGCAGAAACCACCAGTTTGGTGACTGCAGTGGCTATCCCTCTTTCACTCACTTTCTCTTTTAGAGCCTGAGGGAGACGATTAAGTTTTTCTCTGATGATTTTCATTTCTTCTTCCAGCCTCTTCTCCTTTGCCTTCATCTTAGTGACAATTTTCTGAAACTCCGTGTCCAGCTGTTCCTTCAAGTTCTGTAAATTACAAGAGAGAGGATCTTTCATGAGTGGAGTGGCTGCCACTCTTTCACTCACCTGGTCTTGTTGATCGCCCCTCTGCTGACGGAGATTCATCTCCTCTTGAATTCCTCTCATGTCTTCCTTGTTCCCCTTCTTCACTTCCATGATGGCACTCTGAGCCCCGGGCAGCTCGGCTTGTGACTCTGCCTTGATGTTCTGTACACACAAATGCAGAGGAAGTGACTGGGAGCTGCCATCAGGCTCAGCTTTTTCCTCTTGCAGCTTCAAAATCCCATTTATTCAGCCACTTCTTTCTGCTTCCCTACCCACCTCTGCTTCCAGTGCAACCCTCCTGTCCCAGTGCTGACTTTGGCAGATTCCAAGGCTCTGTGCTTTCAGTGCCTCTGGGACTCCTGACCTCCTCAGTCCCAAGAGCTCCATTTTATGCCCCTTTTCCTGCCCTTCCCTCTGAAACCTGGCGAGTCAGGCTTACCTGGCCATTCTCCTGTGGCTCTTCCACCTGCTGCCTGAGCTGCTCTTCCTGCTCTCGGGCTGGGAACAGCTCTCCCCGAGTCTGCCATGGCATCCCTGACAAAGCAGGCTGCTCCTGCTCTTTCTCTGGAAGGACCTGCACAGAAAGCAAGAGAAGATGGGTTTCAACTTTCCAGACAACATTTGAGGGCCAAGACTCAAGGACTGATGGGCTCACACGTTCCCAAAGCACTGTGCTGCAGCTCTCCTGGGTCTTTCTCTGCCCATGAGGAGGCACAGAAGCCAAAGTGACCCTGGCACTGCAATCAGGGGCCATCTGGGGCTGAAGCTCAAGCAGCCTCTGAGGCAGCTGACAGGGAAGGTGTGGCATTTCTCAAGGGTCTGCTGAGGGCCTCCCTCTGCTTCTGCCTTGCTCTGTTTGTCTTTCAGTAGTGACTGACACCCCACCCTGTCCCACAGCTCCATCCTGGCTCTGCAGGTGGCTTCCTCTGTGAGCTCAGCCCTTGTGAGAGACACTTCTGGAGTTCATGTTCTCTTCACCAACTAAAACATGGAATTCTTCCACCTCTCTGGGACAGGCTGAACATTAAAGCATTAACGGGGGGCTTCAGGAAGAAGAGGCTGGAGGAGGAGACCATGTCTGAGGGGAAAAAAACACCACATCTGGAGGAGGAAACAGCTCTGCCTGCTCAGAATCGGTCATCAGAACATGTCTTTAATCCTCTCCTGAAAGGGATGCTTTACGTGAACTTTGCACCTCCAACTGCTTTGAACCAGAGCCAAGAAGATTCAATTATGCAAATGTTACATAGATAGATAGATAGATAGATAGATAGATAGATAGAGAGACAGACAGACAGATCTCACTTTTATAATCTCTCTTTACTATCAGTTGTGTTCCTACATACATCAACACTTGGTAGCCATTGCCCCAGTCAGCAGCAATCCCGAGATTGCTCTCCTGTTCCTTCAATAAACCACACTCTCAGGGAATCTGGAGCATTTAGGTCCTTATGGAATACAAGAAGATCCAGAGCATTGCACTGGGAACTGCACTCTTGCAGCATCTGTGCTTGGCCAAGTGCTTCTCTTGGACTCGACCACACTGACACTGCTAAAGGGGCTGCAATCAGGAATAAAGGCCAGGCCCTCCCAGCTCCTCTTATCTTTGAGAACCAGCTGGAATGCAAGAGCATTGATTTCCTGCTCAATTCCCAAACACCACACCTCCTGATTTCCTGGGTTGCAAAAAGACACAGGGACTGTTAATATGAAAGCGAAGAGCAAGGCCCTGTTGACTGGCCTGGCACCACAACAGCTCCCTGCCCCAAACAATGTGTTCTCATGCAAAAATACTGCATCCTCCAGAAAGGCCCCCTTACAAAAGAAAATGCAAACAGAATCTTTACAAGTGCAGGAAAAGAGTAGGAAAGATGGAAGAAAATCCACTTGCATTGCTAAAAACCAAGAAATTGAACAGGAATACTCCTCCTAATAAAGGAACAAAAACAAGACAGAAGAGTGACAGATGCCAGTGGAAAAAGCACTAGGATAACGTGAGGAGATATTTGCCGATGAAACAGCCCATGTGGCAAGCACTGTCATGTATGGATCCATGGAAGTGTGCCTGAAGGTCTTTCACGAGGCTCCCGTTGTCCAGGCTAAAGCTCCCTCAGCACATCCTCCTTGGCCTTGCGCTCCACACCCTTCCCCAGCTCCCATGTCCTTCTCTGCACACGCTCCAGCCCCTCAAGGACTTTCTGCTTCAGAGGGGCCCACACGTGGACACAGCACTCCCAGCTATGGCCACAGTGCTGCCCAGCCCAGGGGGACGGTCACTGCCCTGCTCCTGCTGCCCCACTGCTGATGACAAAGGCCAGGATACCCTTGGCCTTCTTGGCCACCTGGCCAGGCACGGGCCCACGTTCAGGTCCTCTTGACTGCCCAGCAACAAAGTTGCCCATTGGACTCAAAACACAGCATCCACCATTTCAAAATGTCCTTCCTCTTCTGAGCAACACAAGATTGCAGTCATGGACTTGCAGCTTCAACCCCCCGCCCCGCCTACAGGCTGCAATGCACTTTTCAAAGCTGCAGACTACACCAAAAAATGCATCCACAGAACCTTGCTTTTTGCCTCACAAGAGGGCTTCACAATTATAAACTTAGTTTCTTTGACCAGGTCTTGTCCCCCACAGATTCATGGACAACACACTCGTCTACTTGCAGCTTATCAAAAGTCACAAGACAGCTGAGCCGCACACTTTGTAGAACTGAATAAATACTCAAGCAACCGCAGACCCGTTTCACCAGCCAAACACATGTTTCCTCAAAGGGAAAGCAAACAAACCAAGCCCTGAGACCTCCAGCACTACCTCGTGCGCCCTTGGCCATGGGCCTGCAGAAGCCCAAGAGACAGAGCTTCACTGAGTTGAGCAGCCACACCCTCACCCTGAGGCAACAGGCTTTGGTGCCTAAACATGACAGGTCCAAGGCCAATTTCTAGCTGGAGGTCACTGCCTGCAGGAAATCGCTGGGTCCTGGCAGGACTCCAGCACTCAGCATCCTCGGCCAGCAACAGCAAGAGCTGGCTGGTCAGAAACTTCAGCTCTGCCTTGCACTAAAAACAGCCCCACCCACAACTGGCACTTACTGGCTCCGAAGAGTCAGCCTCAGGCGTGACCCGTGATGGAGCCTTGTGGTCAAACTGCTCAATTTGCTCCTCTTTGGCTTCTTCACCAGGAGCAGAGGGAGCCAGGGCAGACACTGCTCTTGTCTCGATCATCTGTGGCAAGAGAGAAGCATGAGGGACAGGCCATTACCTATCATTTAAAACCGTATTTCTTCTCATATCTACCACCATATCTTGCAAAGAAAATTAAGAAACTTTGATTACAATGGGATTCTAAATTGCTCTCATGTATTAAAATTGGCTACTACAACTGTAATGCACCTAGCTCTGATTTAAATATCCCAACCTGTCTACTATCAGGTGACAATGATCGATCTGTGTAACTGACATTGTAATTCTTGAAAGCTAAGAAATGCAAAAGAGAAACTTGCTGCTCTGCCTTGCACTAAAAACAGCCCCACCCACAACTGGCACTTACTGGATCAGGAGATTCAGGCTCAGGCGTGACCCGTGATGGAGCCTTGTGGTCAAATTGCTCAATTTGCTCCTCTTTGGCTTCTTCACCAGGAGGAGAGGGAGCCAGGGCAGACATTGCTGTTGTCTCGATCATCTGTGGCAAGAGAGAAGCATGTTGGACAGGCCATTACCTATCATTTAAAACCGTATTTCTTCTCACGTCTACCACCATATCTTGCAAAGAAAATTAAGAAACTTTGATTACAATGGGATTCTAAATTGCTCTCATGTATTAAAATTGGCTACTACAACTGTAATGCACCTAGCTCTGATTTAAATATCCCAACCTGTCTACTATCAGGTGACAATGATCGATCTGTGTAACTGACATTGTAATTCTTGAAAGCTAAGAAATGCAAAAGAGAAACTTGCTGCTCTGCCTTGCACTAAAAACAGCCCCACCCACAACTGGCACTTACTGGCTCAGGAGATTCAGGCTCAGGAGTTACCACTGATGGAGCCTTGAGGACATACTCCTCAATTTGCTCCTCTCTGGCTTCTTCACCAGGAGCAGAGGGAGCCAGGGCAGACACTGCTGTTGTCTCTATCATCTTTGGCAAGAGAGAAGCATGAGGGACAGGCCATTACCTATCATTTAAAATCGTATTTCTTATCACATCTACCACCATATCTTGCAAGGAAAATTGAGAAACTTTGATTACAATGGGATTCTAAAGTGCTCTCATGTATTAACATTGGCTACTACAACTGTAATGCAACTAGCTCTGATTTAAATATCCCAACCTGTCTATTATCAGGTGACAATGATCGATTTGTTTAACTGACCTTTTAAATCTTGATAGCTCGGAAATGCAAAAGCAAAACTTTCAGTGCTGGGTTGCACCAAACACATCACCACCCACAACTGGCACTTACTGGCTTCGAAGATTCAGACTCTGGTGCGACCACTGATGGAGCCTTGTGGTCAAACTGCTCAATTTGCTCCTCTTTGGCTTCTTCACCAGGAGGAGAGGGAGCCAGGGCAGACACTGCTGTTGTCTCTATCATCTGTGGCAAGAGAGAAGCATGAGGGACAGGCCATTACCTATCATTTAAAACCGTGTTTCTTCTCACATCTACCACCATATCTTGCAAAGAAAATTAAGAAACTTTGATTACAATGGGATTCTAAATTGCTCTCATGTATTAAAATTGGCTACTACAACTGTAATGCAACTAGCTCTGATTTAAATATCCCAACCTGTCTACTATCAGGTGACAATGATCGATCTGTGTAACTGACATTGTAATTCTTGAAAGCTAAGAAATGCAAAAGCGAAACTTGCTGCTCTACTTTGCACTAAAAACAGCCCCACCCACAACTGGCACTTACTGGCTCAGGAGATTCAGGCTCAGGCGTTACCACTGATGGAGCCTTGAGGTCAAACTCCTCAATTTGCTCCTCCACGGCTTCTTCACCAGGAGGAGAGGGAGCCAGGGCAGACACTGGTGGTGTCTCTGTCATCTGTGGCAAGAGAGAAGCATGAGGGACAGGCCATTACCTATCATTTAAAACCGCATTTCTTCTCACATCTACCACCATATCTTCCAAGGAAAATTGAGAAACTTTGATTACAATGGGATTCTAAGGTGCTCTCATAGTATTGAAATTGGCTAAAACAACTCTAATTCAAATTGCTCTGAATTAAGTATTCCACGCTGCCTACTATCAGGTTACAATGATCTATTTGTGTAACTGACCTTTTAAATCTTGATAGCTCGGAAATGCAAAAGCAAAACTTTCAGTGCTGTGTTGCACTAAAGACAGCAACACCCACAACTGGCACTTACTGGCTCCGAAGATTCAGACTCTGGTGCGACCACTGATGGAGCCTTGTGGTCAAACTGCTCAATTTGCTCCTCTTTGGCTTCTTCACCAGGAGGAGAGGGAGCCAGGGCAGACACTGCTGTTGTCTCTATCATCTGTGGCAAGAGAGAAGCATGTTGGACAGGCCATTACCTATCATTTAAAACCGTATTTCTTCTCACGTCTACCACCATATCTTGCAAAGAAAATTAAGAAACTTTGATTACAATGGGATTCTAAATTGCTCTCATGTATTAAAATTGGCTACTACAACTGTAATGCACCTAGCTCTGATTTAAATATCCCAACCTGTCTACTATCAGGTGACAATGATCGATCTGTGTAACTGACATTGTAATTCTTGAAAGCTAAGAAATGCAAAAGAGAAACTTGCTGCTCTGCCTTGCACTAAAAACAGCCCCACCCACAACTGGCACTTACTGGATCAGGAGATTCAGGCTCAGGCGTGACCCGTGATGGAGCCTTGTGGTCAAATTGCTCAACTTGCTCCTCTTTGGCTTCTTCACCAGGAGCAGAGGGAGCCAGGGCAGACACTGCTGTTGTCTCTATCATCTGTGGCAAGAGAGAAGCATGAGGGACAGGCCATTACCTATCATTTAAAACCGTATTTCTTCTCACATCTACCACCATATCTTGCAAGGAAAATTGAGAAACTTTGATAACAATGGGATTCAAAGATGCTCTCATAGTATTGAAATTGGCTAAAACAACTTTAATTCAAATTGCTCTGAATTAAGTATTCCACGCTGCCTACTATCAGGTTACAATGATCTATTTGTGTAACTGACCTTTTAAATCTTGATAGCTCGGAAATGCAAAAGCAAAACGTTCAGTGCTGTGTTGCACTAAACACATCACCACCCACAACTGGCACTTACTGGCTCCGAAGATTCAGGCTCTGGTGTGACCCGTGATGGAGCCTTGTGGTCATACTCCTCAATTTGCTCCTCCACGGCTTCCTCACCAGGAGCAGAGGGAGCCAGGGCAGACACTGCTGTTGTCTCTATCATCTGTGGCAAGAGAGAAGCATGAGGGACAGGCCATTACCTATCATTTAAAACCGCATTTCTTCTCACATCTACCACCATATCTTGCAAGGAAAATTGAGAAACTTTGATTACAATGGGATTCTAAAGTGATCTCATGTATTAACATTGGCTAATACAACTGTAATTCAACTTGCTCTGATTTAAATATCCCAACCTGTCTACTATCAGGTGACAATGATCGATCTGTGTAACTGACATTGTAAGTCTTGAAAGCTAAGAAATGCAAAAGAGAAACTTGCTGCTCTGCCTTGCACTAAAAACAGCCCCACCCACAACTGGCACTTACTGGCTCAGGAGATTCAGGCTCAGGCGTTACCACTGATGGAGCCTTGAGGACATACTCCTCAATTTGCTCCTCTTTGGCTTCTTCACCAGGAGGAGAGGGAGCCAGGGCAGACACTGCTGTTGTCTCTATCATCTGTGGCAAGAGAGAAGCATGAGGGACAGACTGTTATCTATCATTTATAACCTCATTGCTTCTCACATCTACCACCATATCTTGCAAGGAAAATTGAGAAACTTTGATAACAATGGGATTCTAAGGTGCTCTCATAATACTGAAATTGGCTACTACAACTGTAATGCAACTTGCTCTGCTTTAAATATCCCAACCTGTCTACTATCAGGTGACAATGATCGATCTGTGTAACTGAACTTTTAAATCTTGATAGCTCGGTAATGCAAAAGCAAAACTTTCAGTGCTGTGTTGCACTAAAGACAGCAACACCCACAACTGGCACTTACTGGCTCAGGAGATTCAGACTCTGGTGAGACCTCTGATGGAGCCTTGTGGTCAAACTGCTCCATTTGCTCCTCTTTGGCTACTTCACCAGGAGCAGAGGGAGCCAGGGCAGACACTGCTGTTGTCTCGATCATCTGTGGCAAGAGAGGAGCATGAGGGAGAGACTGTTATCTATCATTTATAACCTCATTTCTTTTCACATCTACCACCATATCTTGCAAGGAAAATTGAGAAACTTTGATAACAATGGGATTCTAAGGTTCTCTCATAGTATTGAAATTGGCTAAAACAACTCTAATTCAAATTGCTCTGAATTAAGTATTCCACGCTGCCTACTATCAGGTTACATCATTTATAATCTCGTTTCTCCTCAGATCCGTAACCTCCTCTTAAAAGGAAAAATTATCCACTTTGTTAGCAATGCGTTTCTAAATCACTCTGACCAGATTAAAATGGGCTAACTCAGCAGAACTCTATTTGATGCACTCTATGTATTTGATAGTCCTTCCTGGCTGCCATCAGCAAGCAACTGTGCCTTGGCACAAAGGAGCTTTTGGCTCTTTAAAGCCCTGAAATGCAAAAGTAGGAAATAGCCAGCAAGGCTTTTGCTGTTGCTGCGGCAGACATGGAAAACTCAAACTGGATCAGAATCCCAACCAGTGCAAGGACAGGGCAGGAAAGGTTGTGCAGAAGCATCTGTGCTTGCTGGCAAGAGAGAAAATGGGCAGGGCTTTACCTCCTACCAAACCAAGTCAAAGCAAGTCAAAAGTGTCCCCTCCTCAAGTGGCTAAAACACTTGGAGGCAGTGAGGGCATGTTTGGCAGGGGAACAGCCATGGTGATGAGCACTGTCACATATGGATCTATGGAAGTGTGCCTGAAAGTCCCTCACGAGCCTCCCATTGTCCAGGCTGAAACACCCTGAGCACCTCCTCCTTGGCCTTGCGCTCCACACCCTTCCCCAGCTCCCGTGTCCTTCTCTGCACACGCCCAGCGCCTCAAGGACTTCCTGCTTCAGAGGGGCCCACATGTAGACACATCACTGTGGAGTTGTGCTCGCCCTGTATATCCCCTCATAATGGTTTGTCCCTCCATATCCCCTCTTTGTATCCGTTTGCTTCATCCCAGCTTTCCCATCAGCACCTGTATGTCCATCAAACCCCAAAATCCCTGACTCATCCCCCTGTCTCCTCCCAGGTGATGTGTCCATCACCTCGTGACCCTTCCCGTTTGTCCAGAGCCTTCTCCCAGGGTCACCAGGTAACTGGACCCTGGCTCGGGGCTCCTCCCCCACCCCCTCCTCAGTGGTCACTCTGAGGCCTTGCCCCCAGAGAGCCACTCCCAAGTCCTTCCCCTGTTGGCTGCTCGGGTTTCCCGTCCCCCTATATCTGGCTCCTCTGGGCAGGGACACCCTCTCTTGCTCTGGATGTCCTTCGGGTTTGGATGTGGCCTGGGATCTCTCCAGGCCCTCATTAAATTTCAGAACTAATCCTGAGGAGGAGCGCCTCTTTCTCTTGCTTGTCGGACCAGCTTGTCTTTGAACTCACGAGGGAGCTTCTCAAAGCCCCGCAGGATCCAAGGAGAAGTTCCCTCCCTCTGCCCGACTCGCCCCACTGCCCAGCTGGATGGGGTACACTGGGGACTCATCACCCGTGGATTTGAGGGTGACACGCAGCACAGAAATTCCAGCTATGGTTGCAGCGCTGCCCAGCCCAGGGGGATGGTCACTGTCCTGCTCCTGCTGCCCCACTTCTGCTGACAGGCCAGGGTGCCCTTGGCCTTCTTGGCCACCTGGCCAGGTCCGGGCCCACCTTCAGCTGCTTTTGACCGGCACCCCTGGGTCCTTTTGGCCCACACAGCGTCCTGGCCACAAAGTTGCCCATTGGATTAAAAATACAGCATCCACCATTTCAAAATGTCCTTCCTCTTCTGAGCAACACAAGATTGCAGTCATGGACTTGCAGCTTCAAACCCCCGCCCCGCCTACAGGCTGCAATGCACTTTTCAAAGCTGCAGACTACACCAAAAATGCATCCACAGAACCTTGTTTTTTGCCTCACAAGAGGGCTTCACAATTATAAACTTAGTTTCTTTGACCAGGTCTTGTCCCCCACAGATTCATGGACAACACACTCGTCTACTTGCAGCTTATCAATAGTCACAAGACAGCTGAGCCGCACACTTTGTAGAACTGAATAAATACTCAAGCAACTGCAGACCCGTTTCACCAGCCAAACACATGTTTCCACAAAGGGAAAGCAAACAAACCAAGCCCTGAGACCTCCAGCACTACCTCGTGCGCCCTTGGCCATGGCCCTGCAGAAGCCCAAGAGACAGAGCTTCACTGAGTTGAGCAGCCAGACCCTCACCCTGAGGCAACAGGCTTTGGTGCCTAAACATGACAGGTCCAAGGCCAATTTCTAGCTGGAGGTCACTGCCTGCAGGAAATCGCTGGGTCCTGGCAGGACTCCAGCACTCAGCATCCTCGGCCAGCAACAGCAAGAGCTGGCTGGTCAGAAACTTCAGCTCTGCCTTGCACTAAACACAGCACCAACCACAACAGGCACTTACTGGCTTAGGAGATTCAGGCTCAGGTGTGACCACTGATGGAGCCTCGCAGTCATACTCCTCAATTTCCTCCTCTTCGACTTTACCAGGAGGAGAGAGAGCCAGGGCAGACTCTGTTGTTTCCTCTGTCATCTGTGGCAAGAGAGAAGCATGAGGGACAGGCTGTTACCTATCATCTATAACTTCCTATATTCTCACATCTACCACCATTTCTTCCAAGGAAAATTGAGACACTTTAATTGCAATGGGATTCCAATGCGCTCTTATGGTATTAAAATTTGTTAATCCACCTGTACTGCAAATTGCTCTGAAATAAATATTCCACCCTCCCTTCTATCAGATAGCAATGATCTCTTTGTAACTGACGTTATAAATCTTGAAAGCTCTGAAACGCAAAAGCGAAACTTGCAGCTCTGCCTTGCACTAACGACAGCACCACCCACAAGTGGCACTTACTGGCTCTGAAGATTCAGGCTCTGCTGAGACCCCTGATGGAGTCTCACGGTCATACTGCTCAATTTGGTCCTCTTCATATTCTTCTCTAGGAGCAGAGGTGGCTGGGGCAGACACTGATGCTGGTTTTGTGCTCTGGGGCAAGAGAGAAACATGAGGGACAAGCCGTTACCTCCTTCCTTCTCACATCTACCACCATATCATCCAAGGAGAAAGCATAAAAATTCAGTGTAAAAGGATTCTAAGCAGCACAGATCAAATTAAAATGGGCCAATTCAACAGAACTATATATGGATATGAAGCTGATATTCTTCCCTGGTTGCCATCAGCAAGCAATGTTGTATCTGCAAGACAGAGCTTTTAGCTTTTGAGAGCTCAGAAATGGAAAAGTAAGAAAGAGTCATCTATGCCTTTGCTTTTGCTGCTGCAGACATGGAAGCCTACAACTGGATCAGAATCTCATCCAGTGCTGGAAAAGAGCAGGAAACGTTGTGAAGAAGCATCTGTGCTTGTTGGATAATGAGAAAATCAACAGGGCTTTTCCTCTACTAAACCAGCAAAAGAAAAACACAACAAACAATAAGCAGGGAGTCTCTCCGACACCAGCGTCTAAAGCACTGGGATACAGTGAGGGTAAGTTTGGCAGGGAAATGGCACTTGTGGTGAGCACTGTCATGTATGGATCTATGGAAGTGTGCCTGAAGGTCTCTCAACAGCCTCCCATTGTCCCGGCTGAAACTCCCTCAGCACCCCCCTCCTTGGCCCTGCGCTCCACACCCTTCCCCAGCTCCCGTGTCCTTCTCTGCACATGCTCCAGCCCCTCAAGGACTTTCTGCTTCAGAGGGGCCCACAAGTGTTTATGAATATAAAAGCGTAAAAAACTTTCTAAAGTGTAAGAAGTCTTTAGAATGTAGACATACTTTTGAGAAGTGTTGGGAAATTTTAAAATAATAAGCAAAATCAGGATCATAAAATCAGGATCTAAATCATTAAGGAAAATTTAAAAATTTATAAAGCTGAGACCAAGAGTTGCAATAGTAATAAACTACTAAGGAACCAAGCTGAGACTTCTTTGAGCAGAAAGCCCAGAACTGTGTCTAGAAACCAAGATAGATTTCTCTCAGTGCTCAGTTGCTGCAACAATAATCTGCCTAGTTCAGAACATGATGTAGCAACGTCTGATTAGAAAAAGATAGGGCAATATCTTTTGGAAAAAAAAGAGATTTTAAGTTTTTAAATGAAGAAATTTTAGCCATGCCAGTCTCTTATGGGAGGGATAATAGTAGGCCTATGTATTAATCACTCTCACATTATAACATCAAAGAGTGAAATCAAAGTTTGAAGGAAAGCAGAATTAACTCTCTTTATTTTAATTATGTGTTTTTTTACTCTTATGAACTCATGCCAACTGATTGTCGCGTTGTGGCAAGTCTGATTTTAACTAATTCACAATTTATGTTATGAGAACTCCAGCAGAAGATACCTATTAAGGTTTTATGGGAAAAATATGTTAGTAGTACATATGAAAAATTTTCAGAAGCTAAGTTGTCTAGCAAAAGGCCATATGATAAACCAGAAACACAAACTTTGTTCCTAGGTCAGTGTTGAGAGATATTAAACAAGCTGCAAGAAAAACTTTAATTTCGGTCAAATCAACAAGTACTCCTCTTAAAGCATATTTGACCATGACACAAAGAACAAATGAATCATACATTTTTAGATAAGTTAATACAAGCTGTTGAAAGACAATGCCCTGATAAAGCAGCTCATTCTTATATTCTCCAAAACCTAGCATTTGTAAATGCGAATGATGATTGCAAAAAAATTATTTCTACATTACCCAAACAGCCTCCAACTGTTACTCAAATGCTTTCAGCTTACAATAAAATTAGCACTCCACAGTATCTTGCTAAGTACAAGCTAATGTCCCTAGAGAGCAAATTACTAAATCTCATGATTCACTAAGAAACAAATTTTTAAAACCAATTGAAGAACAAACAAAACTTTTTGAAAAAACTCTTGCTGCTGTTCAATGAACCTTTACTAAAAAGTCCTGCTTCAGATGTGAGAAGCCTAGTCATGTGATAAAGAATTACCCTGATCCAATAATAAAATCTGAAGTACCTTCTGTTTGTCCTCAATATCAAAAAGGGAAACATTATGCAAAAAATTGTCATTCTAAATTTGATATAGATAGTAATCCCCTACCGTTAAACTCCAAGCAAAGCGTGACCCACTGCGTGGTGAAACAAGTAATAGCAACCCAGAATCCAGGGAATTTTCCCCCTTAGCCTTCACTAGGAGACCTCAAAGCCAAACACAATATCTACCTTTACCACCAGTACCACAAGACGTTCCTTCCTATTACCTCCAAGGACAAAACTGGAGTTAGCAAACTCAAAATTAATATGGTTTTTGAAAAATTTCTGTTATGAATGTATACCTACAGGTCTGATTAACAAATCACAACAAAGACAAGAATTTTTAATTATTATACCTAAAGACAACAATACAAGTCTTAGACTATTAATTTTTCCAGTTATCATTTCAGTAAACGACAATCATTGCTTTACCTATAGACATATTCAAACAAAATGTATCTCAACAAATTGCTCTGTTAACCAATCAAACGGTGTACCAAGGTGATCCAGATGTGATTTCTACTCCAATGCTACATGTCTTCTAAGTAGAGCATACTTAGAAGTATGTTCTAAACCAACCAGAACTGACTGGTGGCCTAACTCATCGTGGTAGAACAATTTATGTTACAGGCATACCAGATACGGTGCAGATGTCTCAGTAATTTCTCTCCTGTTTTAGCCCATAACTAACACTTAATATCACCTATGAGAACACTCACAAGGATCAGAAGAACTACTGTTTGTTTAGAAAGCGAATCCATGATTACTATTACAAGTCTTGAAAGGAAGACAGCTGCTGTATGTCCCTCTCTATCAATAATTCCTAGAAACTGGCCTCTCGTCATCATCGATATAAAAGACTGTTTCTTCAACATACCACTTCATCCTGAAGATGCCCCAAGATTTGCCTTCTCAGTTCCAGTCATCAAGCAAAGAAAGCCAATGCAAAGATATCACTAGAAATCTTTACCACAAGGGATGAAGAATTCTCTAACAATTTAACAATATTTTGTCACACAAGTACCGTGTACAACTTGACAGAAGCATCCACAATCCACGATTCTACACTACATAGATGATCTACTCATTGCAGCACCAACACAGGCAAAGATAAAACAAACTTGTGACAGCGCTGTTACTGAGATCCAAAAGACTGAACTAGAATTTCTACATCTAAGATACAAGAAATCCCCCCCTAAAAATATCTAAGATAGAAGATAACAAAACAAACAATTTCACCCCAAAAGATACAACTTCAAGTCAACATCAACACTTTGCAAGATTTACAGCAACTTTTAACAGAAATTAACAAGATGAAACCTATTTTGAAAATTACCAACGATGAACTTGCTCCGCTTTTTGATCTACTGAGAGAAAACTTTGACATTAAATCTCCCAAGATTTTAACACCTGAAGCTCAACTCAGCATAACAAGTCACAAAACTTTCCAAAGAAGACAAGCCCATCATTATGCTCCAAAGAAACCTTTCTTCCTGACTGCTTTGAGACAGAAGCTACAACTTTATAGCCTCATTTTCCAATGAGATCCATCTCAGAAAGATCCATTATTAATAGCAGAATAAGTTTTTCTTCCCTACAAGTCTCCAAAAACAGTTTCTACAACCCTAGAGATAAATAATAGCACAAATTGTAATTAAGGTCAAAGCAAGAATATTAACCTTAACAGGCAAAGACTTTACAGTTCTATATTTACCTTTAAATACAGATTATTTAGATTAGACATTACAAAATTCAGATGATTTAGAAAATGCATTGTTAAGTTTTTCAGGTGTTTGTTCCATTCATTATCCAAGTCACAAATTATTACAAACAAAATTGAGTTTCAAAAAAAGCCCTTGCTAAGTGAAGGGCCTTTAAGTAATACAACGCTCTTCACTAATAAGTCAAGAAAAACATAAATCAGTAACTGTATAGTTAAATCAAACAACAAAAAATTAGAAATCGAATATTCCAATAGTAGAAAGTTCTCCTCAAGTAGTTCAACTAGCTGCTGTTGTTAAAGCTTTTCAGCTATTTTCAAAGCCTTTCAATGTAATTACAGATTCTACCTATGTTACTAATGTAAGTAAAAAAATAGTTTAAAAAAATATTAGTAATAATAATTTATATTGCTAACTTTCATGTCTTCATAAAATTTTACAACACAGAACTAACCTATATTTTATTTCTCATATTAAAGCTCATTCATCTTTACCAAGATGTTTAGCAAAAAGAAATACAAGAACAAATAAACGGACCATAGTTATCTCAAACACATTACCAAACATTTTTGAGCACACAAAATTGAGTCATACCTTTTTTCATCAAAATGCACAAGCACTTGTACACTTGTTTCGTATCTCTAAATCCCAAGCTAAAGCTATCATTACAGTTACCCTGATTGTCAGCTTGTGCAAACCCCTGTTTCTACAACAACTGTTAATCCACAAAGTTTAAAAAATCTACAATTATAACAAACATCACTAAACACCCTTCTTTTGAGAGATTTAAAAACATTCAGGTTTCAGTAGATTCACTATCAAGTACAGATTTTACCTCTATCCACACAAGAGAACAAGTAATCGTACCTATCAACATTTTTTACAAACATTTACTTCATTACGTGTACCCCAAAAAAAAACAATAGCCCCACATATCTATCTCAAAAAGTAGCAACATTCCTACTAAATTAAAATGTTCATCACACCTTTAGTATTCCCCACTCCCCCGCAAATCAAACTACTGTTAAAAAGACACATCACACATTAAAACACATTGAGATCAACAGAAGAGGGGAGCAGAAGTAATACCACAGATAAAATTAAGTAAAGCTTTATGTGTTAATAATTTTTTAAACGGTTCTTTTGCAGAACTAGATCTACCAATTTTTAAGCATTTTAAAAATAACACACAAGCAAAACTAAAAAGAAAATCCTCCTGTTTTAATTAAAAGCCTTGAAACAAGACAAATTAAAAGTACTTTCCAATTAATAGCTTAAAGCAAAGAGTATACTTGTATTTCTACAAGTACTAGAAAAGCAAAGTGAATTCCAATAAAGAATGCCAAACCATACAACACACCAAAACACACTAACAAACCCAAAAGTCAAAAAGCAAACACACAAACGTAAGCTAAAACAGAGACTACAAGTAAAACCTAATGTTCCTATGTCACCTGTAGAATCTGCAAACTTCAATTTAATGATAATGATAAATGTGTAAGGAGCTTGTTTCGTTGAGCTCTTTTAACAAAAACTTAAAAAAGAAAGATTTATTATTATCATTAGATTCTAAAAAATTAACATTCTAAACTCTCCAAAAAATGCAGTTTAAAAGTTAAAATATATAGAAAATTCTTTTAACAAAGAGTAACTCAACGAAAAAGATATGAAAGAAAATCAGTTCACTTTATGTTTTCTAACTTTACTTACTTTTTATAATGTAAATTTTCCTATACAACAACCAAAACCAAATGTCTAAGTCACATTAACCAAAGCTACAAGATCAGATACCATATGTATGTCTCACTCAAATCCAAAAAAGCCTTTTTCAACCTGTTTAGTTAGGGTACCACTAAAAAATTAGCCAATACCTATATAACATGATCCTTTAACAAAAAAGTGACTTAATAACAAACCAAGTGAAATTGCTAATAGGAACCATCCCACATAGGATTAAAGTCTCTAGACCAAACAACTCCTCAAAACAAGTTCAGAACCCCAAGAATTAAAGATCCTTAGTTCCTGAACAATAAATTTCTGTGTCACATTTTCAAGAAACAATTACCAAAAAAATATATCTCCAAAATACAATGTTATTCACTCTTACTACGAATATAAAAATTTAAGTTTTCAGTGCAATTACTCATACACTGTAGATAAAAATCTAAAGTTAACCAATAGCCACAGAAATTACCAAAATGTTATTAGTTCATTTGTAGAAATAAAAGATAGAAAAACATTCCATCATACCCTAAAGACAAACCATGTAACATTAGCACACTCACTGTAATAACACCTAGTACTAAAACAGTTTCAAAAAAGACAAGAAAAAAGATCTATTCATATATACCTATACCCAAAAGATTACAATAGTAATTTCAGTCTGTTAAAAAAACACAAAATATTTCAACAAGCTTCTTTTTACCTACAATTGCTTCAGAAACAACATTAAGACAAATAGATAAGATTAAATATTAACTAAACAAACAAACAAATACCACATCCAGTGCACTCAGTAACATGCGAACTGATGTCAGCAGTGTCCAACAAACTCCAAAATCAAACAACCATTAATTTCCTTTTCTAACACATAAACAGAGTTGTAAAGAATTCAAAAGAATGTGTTACGTAAATTTGTCTAATCATTCTAAATCCATTCACAAAAACATACAAACACTTAAAAACTTAACATCTACCATTAAAAATAAAGAAACATAGTTAAACAATTGATTCAGTAAGTAGAGCTTAACTCCTTAATCAAAACAACTTTACAAGTTAAGTAAAATCTTGTTATTATAATATTAATATTAATTCCTTATTCCCTTCATTATTCACAACACATTACAAACTCATCAAAAAGTTTTTATTGTCCAAAAGAAAAATACAAAAGAAAAGTTACAAACAATGCACAAAACCTCACCAAAACTAATTAAAGTCACTCAAAATTTTAACCTTTACATTGAGACCTTAAAAAAGTCAAAATTTATAAATTTATCAGAACCTAATACAGATACTATACCTCACTTTACCCAACATTAATAATGCTTTAACTTAAAATTATAGAGCTTAAAACAAACAAAACCAAAAGTACCTTCATACAAAAAGTTTATAACTTTTTTCCTAAATGAATAAATATAGGCAGTAGTAAAGCTATATAACACAAAGTAATAAATAAGTGACGAGTCAAAAATAGTTTACTTAAAAAGAGAGGGGGAATTGTAGGGATATATAAAAGGTAGAAAACTTTAGAAAGTGCAAAAAGGCCCCAGAAAGTAGACATAAAGCTGAAAAAGGCTGGGAAATTTCCAAACCTTCTCCTGGGAAGCTAGGAAAATAAGAACCAAGTGAATACATTTATATTTATCATAAGGAACAAGAAAGAACAAGAACTTAGTGATAGTTTGAGATGTCAAAAGTTCTAGATACATGCTTTGCAAAAATAGAAAAAGTTTCAATCTTATATAATGAATTATTGTATATTGTTTGAGGTTCATAGAAGTCCTTCTGTTAATGTTAAACCCACATGGGTCCTTTTCTTACTGGTTAGAGTATAATGACTCTGCACCTTTTCTTTTATGCTACTGGTTCAAAGAATATGTAGAAAAAGGCTTTGCATAAACTGCCATCTTGTCTTTGATCTAGATTTGCATGGATGTTCGTTTCTCTGTGTCTCTTGCTTTTTGCTTGTATGATACAGACATAATAAATCCTAAGTCTGCAGCCAGTCCGGGTCCCATCCTGTTCTGTGAGACGCAGACGGATCGGGCAGAAAGTGGACACAGCACTCCCAGCTATGGCCGCAGCGCTGCCCAGCCCAGGGGGACGGTCACTGCCCTGCTCCTGCTGCCCCACTGCTGCTGACACGGGCCAGGATGCCCTTGGCCTTCTTGGCCACCTGGCCAGGCGCTGGCCCACCTTCAGCTGCTCTTGGCCGGCACCAAGCGTCCTTTTGGCCCATGCAGCTGCCCAGCCACAAAGTTGCCCATTTGACTGCAAATACAGCATTAAATTGTCCTTCTAATTCTACAACCACATCTTCTAAGGAAGTATCATGAAGGTTTATAGGGATAGAAATCTGAGTTGCTGTGGCTTCATTAAAATGGGCTTATTCAATTCTGCAGGAAGTTGCTCTCTCTTAAGTATTCATCCCTGTCTGGTGTCATCAAGCAATGTTCTCTCTGCAAAACTGAGTTTGTAGGTCTTCAAGGCTCTGAGTTGGAAATTAGGAAATATCCAGCTATGCCTTTGTATTTGTTGCTGAAGGCATGAAAATGGATTTTCTTCCGGCCTGCATGCCTGGCCCTCTACAGCCTACTGGTTCTGGCTAAGCACACAGCTTACTCTACAATTGCTAAACAGCACAAACATGAAATGTTCCTTTCTCACTCACCTTAGGACCAGCACCGCTGATTACATGCATCAGGTGACCTGTAGTGGGCAAGGGAAAACAAACCAGACGCTGTGAGAAAATTGCCTGGGCTGGTGAATCCCACAGACCAGCACCGCAAACAGAGAGTATTTTCCGTTTCACAACATCCCTCCAGGAGACACATTTCGTTCACACAACTAGCAAGAGATCCAGATAGTATTCTTGGGCGTGCCTACCCTTTCGCCTGTTTAGCCATTAAATGGATACAAACACGATCAAGAAAATGCAAATTCTTTGCTAACGCTCAATGCTCCTCTTCTACCAAACGCATAGCACATCTTTTTAAAATCCTCTCCTTTCGGTACCTTTTTTTTTTTTTAAATCAGTTGCATGCACAACTTCTCATTAACTTGCTGGAGACAGTTGCCCAGAAAAGCTGCCCCAAAATTCCACTATGATGTGGCAGCTCTATTGTGACACAGCACAGCAGCAGCTCCAGGGTCCAGGAGCAGACACTCACTGCTTTGGAGTTCGCACTTCCTTGCAAAGGGAATCACTATTTTAACACTCAGTCAAGGGTCAAGTTAGACAGTCAACTCCTTTCATGAAAAAATGTAGAAAGAAAGAAGCTTTCCCTGAATTCTGGGAAATACTGCAGAGTTATTAGAAGGCCTTCCAAGAAGGTCTCCAGTTTACGTTTTCAAAGCTGTCGTGCTTGTCCCAGCAAACTGAGGAAATGACAGACTCTGCTGCCTCAGACTCTCCCGGGGAGGGAACAGAACCCCTGCAGGTTCCCTTGCAAATGCTGCCCTGTGGCTACAGAAATCCCCTTGTAGCTGAACTCCTTGACAGGAGCTTTACCAAACCAGTGGCACGCTAGTGCTCTTTCTGTTTCAAAATAACTCAGGCACTAAGAAAGAGCAGGAAGACATACAAAAGCCACGTTCGGGTACACCCAGGGAAAACCTCTACTTACGTGTCAGGTTAGTGAGGTAATAGCTGGAATAAAAAACGCCGTAAGCTCCAATAGCTACAGCAACAACCTTCTCAATCATTGTAGCACTGCTGTGCAGATTTGCTCCACCATCAGAAAAATCAAGGCTCTTGTCTGTGGGCAGCTCCCACTGACAAACGCCTCAAGCAGGAGGATGCTCCTGCCCTGAGCGAGCCCTAGAGCTGCTCTGACACTGAGGCCTTCCGTGCACCAAGACAACCTTCTGATGCCACCATGACCACATGGCAACCATGCCCTGACATCACAATGCAAACACTCTATATTGGCCTGTGAATTTAGGCAGAGCAATTACCAACCTTCCCTACAGCAAATGCAAAATAGCTGGGGAAGTTCTCCTCTGTCACAAAGCAGCACAAATTCCCCTCATGGGCCAATCAAACCCTGTTGTTCAAGGGATCCAAGAGTAACTCCAGGAGTGCACCAAGCACCTACAGCCTGTACCCCAACTGAGCACTCAGATGGGAACCAAGCTAAGGAAACCAGACCAAGAATATGGCCCAAAGCATTGCACATCTGAGACACAACCCTCACTTTTATAAATTTAAAGGTTTATTAAATCTTAACAAAGGACTGAATAAGGAAAACTCGCAGCACTGGGAGTCTCTATGAACATTACATAGAGCAGCTCATCTATCAAATGGTTGCTCTGCCTTTTATACCCTTCATCCCGCCAAAGTTTTGCCAAAGTTTTGCCATCCACTGGTGGAGATTCCTTTCTTACCTCTTGACTGGAGGTCAGGTGTTGTTACTCCACACCTCCTGGTCACAAGCCGGCCCTCCCCAAAAGCCCTGACTACCAAGGCTATTGCAAGGGGGAGGGGAAATAGGACTATGGGAGCCTATATTACAATAACATCACTATACATTTTTATATCCACATAATATCTACCTCTTAACAGTGAGAGCCAACTGTTACATTACTCATCTATAGCACACAGAACCAGGAGAGAAGGCACTGTTGGCATAACAGCTGAAACAATTCCTAACAAATCTCCCACATATTTGCATGTTTATTGGATACGCCCAGGGCTCCTGAGGATGTACATCTCTGCCTTTATTCCCCTTTGGAAGCAGTCAAACTGGCAGCACCTGCCCACCAGCAGGAGCTGCTCCGAGCTGGGAACACGACTGGTGGTGCTGATTTCCAGAGGCTTCTGTGTCCCAGGAGAAGATAAGGAAAGAGCGGATTGAGAGGTGCTGGCGCTGCTGCTGCTCTGTGCCAGAGAGCCCCGGCTGGGCAGGGCACGGCGCTGCAGGCTCTTTCTCCTGCCAGAGCTGGGCACACCTGGGAACAAGGCATGGCAACTTGTGGGAAACCAAAGGCTTTGTGGGGGCTGCATTGCTCAGCACACAGCCAGGCCATCTGTGACACAGAGTTCTGGCGCATAAAAAGATAAAGGAGAGGCAAATAGCTGGGAGAGGTTTCATTTTGACCTTTCTTACCTGTTCACAGAAGTTGCCAGAATGAAAGTTACAGAGCAGGGCCTGCCTGATCCCTGCAGCCAGCTCAGGATTGGAAAGGAGGCATTTGTTTATTTCAGTACTTGGTGCATAGGGAATCACTCCCCTAACACCTGCACACCCAGCAATCTCACTTACTAGTTTGTATCCATGGAACTAAGACATATTCAATACTTTGCTGAAACTCGCAGGCTAAACATTACTCCAAATTATTTGACATATTTAAATAATTTCTCAGAATTTATTGACATCAGAATAGGAGTAGGAGTATCCTGTAGGTCCCTGGTGGTCGTTGCCACAGGTCCAGGAGGAGACCCATGCACAAAATAATCTAAGATACAACTGGGCTTGCAAAGAAAATTTATTCCATTTGTTGCAGTAGCAAATAATACCAACCCCTGGATTCCCAAAAATCCGCTGAGCAGGAGAAGGAGATGGAGTGTGGTGCTCGGCGACAGGGGCAGGTAGGCAGTGCATTCCAGGACATGCCCTGGATCAAAACGGTGTGCACGTCATCCTTCTCACCCCTCCAGCCCAGAGCCAGGCCTTATACCTCCTGCTCAGGAGTGGAATTTTCCCAGTTACAGCATCAGCTCACACATGGCTGGCATGTGAGATGAGGCCAGGATGGCTCCAGATACCAAGGCCATGCCAACAAGGCTCCATTATGCATTGCTCCCCTTTCAAACCTTAACTGCCCACCGATTGACCCATACATTGTTTCTCTTTCAAGGGTCCTGTTCCCACCCATTAAACAATACACTTTTCTTCATTGTCTTGTCAACCTGCTCAAACACGGATCAAATATGGCAGGGCCTGGAACATGACTCCGGTTCCTGACACAGTCATTTGGGAACTATTCCATTCCTCAAATTCTCCTTTGCTGGTCAAGAGCCTCTTAAAAACATTTCTTCCCTTTGAATGCATTCCAGCTACCTTCTTAGCAGGACCACTCTCTTTATTCTCAAGGCTAAAATAGCACTTGCACACATTAGGCACTGCAGTGGGGCAATACAGGGTTCAGCACTGCCTGTTAAAGCTAAAGGGATTCACAAGCTTAAGCCCTATTGAATACACTTAACATTTCTCCTTGCTGTTCTGGGAATCAATACAAGCATTTCATCAATACACCCTTCAAGTGCTCTTGCTGAGTGAAGCCACATGGCTGTGTCAATACAGCAGCTGGGACTCAGTTTTTGCATGCAGGGAAAGCCAATTCTTTATTCACACAACTCATTTTTACAGCATTTTCACAGACCTCATGTTCAACTCCAATTGCCTGGTTGTTTTCTTGCCACATAATTCACTGCTTAGGTGTTTTTGTGTGAATTTGCTAAGACTCTTTTACTCCGGTGCTTACAATTTTCCTTTGTGGACTCCCATTGGACAGATTTCCTGATTATTACAGATGCAGTTTTCTTACCACAAGAGCTTGTTGTGCTAACTGCAGTCATGATTTTTCACATGGGAAGTTAGCTAGCTGCACGTAGAAGACACAACAGGCCAGCTGCTCATTTTTAGCAGAGTAAGGCCTGATTTTATAAGGCCTTTCTCTGACAATACCCCTAACCTGTGTGCAACACATTGTGACTTTCTTTCACAAATTAAGGAAGAAAACACAGACTGCCTACCGAAATTTTCCTGCTCTCTTCCAACCAGTTCATGACTCAAACAAAACCCTCAGGCGCATCCCCGATTCCCTCTCTCCCAGCAGCTCCGAGCTGCGGCGTGGCACAGCGCTTGCTGTGTGCCAGAGAGCACAAAGCAGGCTGGCCTGCTGGCCCTGAATATTTCTGCAGAGCACTCTGCAGGTCACAGCTTTGCTGTGGCTCAGTGCAGAAGTGCGGGGTTGCAGGCGCTGCCTCCCAGAGCTGTGTGAGGCACTGGCTCCTGCAGCCGTGAGCTGACAAGCTGTCCCTGCCTCCCGCTGGCCCATGGTCCCCTGGCACAAGCGCCGTGCCTGAAGGACGCTGCCCTGTGCTCCAGCCTGCCGAGCAGCCCGGCTCCTGCCCCGGTGCCCAGAGTGCTGCACACACTGCTGACCTTTGCCAGGAGTCGCAGGGCAGCGGCACAAGAGTGGGAATGCTGAGCCAGGCCACCGGCCCTCGGCTGCCCTTGGCCTTTCTCTCCTCGGGGCAGACTCCAGAGGGCCAATGCCTCCAGGCTGGGCTGTGCCCAGCAGGGCTCCGCTTCCCCTCGGGAGCAGCCGGCTGCGCTTGGCCTCTGAGAGCGGAGGATGCGCCCGCTGCCAGCAAGAGGCACGCGGGGCCGGGCTGTGCCTCCTGCAGCTACAAGGGCCTCCTTGCAGCCTGCCCCTGCCAGGCTCAGGCTGCTCTGGGCTCTGCCAGGGCTCTGCTGCGGCTCCACGCCGGGCAAGGCCGGGCCCGCTCTCACCTCACACTCGCTGACAGCTCTGCACCGCAGGAGACCTTTCAGAGCACCTCTCTGATCTTTCTGCTTTCTCCGCTGAGCAAGGCTCTCCTCCAGCCAAAGACATTGCCCTTCGCGATACAAATCCAAGTGGCAGGCACCCAAAGCTCTCGAGTCACAGCTGAAGGCCTGCATCTGCACAGGATGTTTTGGCTGCCCCACTCGCCCTTTGGTTTTTCCTGCAAATGCCATTGCCCTTTCTGCCTCAACTGGAAGTGCCACAGATGTGCCAAACGGGGCCGGTGGGCCGTATGTCAAAGGCAGTGTAGTCTGGAAAAGAGGAATGAAGAAGAGCCTTCTCCACTTACAAACCATACCAAAGAAGTCATAAGTGTGTCTCAGCACCAATAAAAACAAGCATAAATTCAGAAGGAAATGTTGAGTTTTCTGAAGGGGTCAGAAGGAGGGGAATCTTCTAAATGACTTGATGTTTCAGAAACTTTATTTAATTATAATCCTATCTAAAAACCTATACTACAAAACTACTTAACAATCCTACTCTAGAGTCCTACTCTACAATCCTACTCTAACTTCGTAATAATATCTTGATTTTTAGATTCTTGTTTTCTTCTTTTTCTTCTTCACTGAGTTGATGAGTGGTGCCAGGACGGACGTTGGCTTGGCTGCTGTTACAAATGGATGTTGTCCACAGGAAAAAAAACAACAAAGAACAGTGAACCATGACTTTCCAAGCTCAGTGCTTCACAGACTCAATCAGGATCCCTCTAGCTCCTAGAAAGATCCAGAAAGTAAAACAATGGGACCATCTGTTCCCCACTCATCATGTGCAGGAGCTTGCCATCACAGGCAAACCTGGCCCTGAATCCCACTCATCCATTTATTCTGGTTTCTCCATCTTGCTGGGATTTTTGCCCTGCCAGTGCTCTAGAAATGGTGCTTTCTGTCCCTGGGGTTTCTTCCTTTCAGGAAGCTCCAATGACTCCCATAGGTCCCTGTCTTGGAAAGACAAGCACCGTGCTAATTTCCACAGGCACACAGAGCAGTGTCTGCCTTTCCATGCCCTGCCCCTCCTGTGTGGGATGGCACCTTCCTTCCCAGCAGGGCCAGCCGAGTGGCGCTGGGTCCTGCAGTTCCCTCTCTGCCACACAACCTGGCAGTCAGCCTGGGCCAGTTCCCCTCTGCCTGAGCGTGCCAGGCAGCAGATGGGGCTGGGACAAGTCCCTCTCAGCTGTCCCTGTTTGTGTGCCAGAAACCTCTAAGGGTGGGGTGGGGGGACACAAACCAGGGCCTCTCAGAGGCTCACAGTGAGCCTCTCACAGCCCCTAATTCACATTGTGATGAGGTGAAGAAGCCATGGTGGTATTGGTTGCTTTAATTAGAGATACACCTTGAAATAAATATTCTCCATCTGTTTGACCTGCCCATCAGAGCAGGAAAACCAGAATGGATTTCACAAACAAATTAGATGACATTTTTTGAAATTTGTAGACCTTATCTGTGCAGCCAGTAAATGGTAAACTGGTATTGTCACTACGAAGTAAGCCATAGCTACAAGAAGTATGGAATCATCCACTGGAACAGGGAGGGAATAATTCCCACAATTTATTCAACTTGGTGCGGCCCTGGGGTCCTGTGACCGCTGGGAATGCCACAGGGGCCAAGTCCACAGGAGCTGGATAGCTACAATGATGTTTCCACCAACAGCAGGAGGACACTCAGGCAGCTTTAATTTCTTGAGGGTTTATTCTGAGGAAAGGCAAAGTCGGGGGTGAAGGGAAACAACCTCTCAGGAAGGGAGCTCACTCTGAGAGCCCAGAGCTGAGGGCGGGGTAAAGTATGTAACAGCAACAGGGAAGGAGGGTCAGGGTTCAAGGGCAGAGTAAAGGACAAGTGATAGGGTAACAACCAATGGGGACAAGGGGAAGGAGTGGCTACAAGGAAGGAACCAATGGGGGTACAGAGAGCAAAGATCCTTCCAGAACTGAGCTACGGCTTACATAATGATAGCCAGGAACAAGGGTAAGGTATAACAAAAGATTGACATTGGGGGAGGCGGTAACTCACATATTGATTGCCTCCCATGGCATCTCAGGGGGACTGTCTCCCTCTGAGAACCTCCAGAACCCCCTCCCACATCTCCTCCATTTTTATTAAATAAACATCACCCAATGTCTTTACTAAAGTCTTTTTTAAAAGAGTCGGGGAGATTGAAATGATAATAATAATTAAGAAAATCCATAGAAGTCCTCTTAAAATGGAGGCTGCCCACCTGGAAACACCCCACTGCGAAAGCAGTTTGTTGACAGGGTCCATAGCCAAAGTCTCTGTTTTGATGTCTTGCACTTCTGTCTGGATCTGCTGGATGTTGGCCTGGATCGAAGTGCTTCTTGATGAGAAGTTGAAGCAGCACAACCCTTCGAAGTCCTTGCAGCTGTGGCCATGGGTGAGCAGCAGGAAATCAATAGCCACTCTGTTCTGCAAGGTGGCATGCCTGGTGGTCTGCTTGTCTGCCAAGAGGTCGGATAGAGCGGCAGACAAGGCGTTGGCATGCTTGCTAATCCAGCACTCCAGGTGAGAAAGCTCACCAAGGGCCTTAGCTGCTGCATACCACGGTAGAAAGATGGAGGCAGTGACCCTCTTTGTTCTTCTCCAATTGTAAATTTCAGAGTCACAATTTGCGTTGAATTGAGCGTATGATCTTTTGGAACAGGCCAATTGTCTTTCCTTTTTCCAATCAAGAATTTGGGTTCTGTTTGGAGTGAGGGTAGCAAGCTTGCCAAGGCTGCATGGACCCCCTTGGAGCCGAGAGGGGATTCCTGACCATACTCTATCCCCACAGATAAGAAACATCCCCCTGGGCAATGACTTAGGACAAGCAGAAGAAACCAAAATGACCTGGCTGGTGTAATTGCACCAAGTCTGACTATTGTAATTTTTGTTTAATGGCATAACATCTTTCCTATAGGTGTTCTTGGCCAAGTCAATCCCGTGCCAATTCTGACTCGGCCTCCTAAAATAAAATTTGAAACAGTAAGTAGCCATGGAGGACCCCAGTAGGTCCAATTCTTGGGGTTCCTCTTTACTATTTGGAAGAATTTTGGTCCACTCGTCTCAAGTATCGACCGGGTTAGGTCTCTTACCCATGGTTCGGAGGAGGTCGGAGTTTGACACAGGCCAATCATCGGCTACCAAGGGAACTCCCACCAGGCATATGGACAAGGGATTGTCCAAATTGCCCATGGCCAAACATAGGTTGTCCTGCTGCAAGGACTTCGCCAGCATAATCCAGACATTTTCCTTTGGCTGTGGCACAATCCAGCCATCTGCCGCTTGCAGCCACAGGATGATGGTAATCGTGGCAACGACTAGCTAGAAGCAGTGGGGCACTTTCAGTTGGTACAACTATGTTGATGTCATCTGGGCAGCCATACTTGTTCTAATAAAATAAAGAAGAAATGTAAATAAAAGAAGTTTGGTTCCCTCCCCTCCCAGCTCCCCCCTTAGGTTAAAACAAAGTAAAACAAGTTAGGGCTGAGGGTGAAAGGGACGACGGGTGAGGTAGGAGGGTAGGGGGAATGGGACAGGAGGAGATGGGGTGTCAGGGAGTGTCTCAATCAGTGGGGGTAAGTATCGCCTGGTGATCAGGACTCACTATGTTTGGTTGCAT
Organism: Taeniopygia guttata; assembly: GCF_048771995.1. Lineage (NCBI taxonomy): Eukaryota > Metazoa > Chordata > Aves > Passeriformes > Estrildidae > Taeniopygia > Taeniopygia guttata. The sequence goes on from NC_133063.1 coordinate 78,400,382, forward strand.
CCCCATTCTCTTTCTCTTTCTTCAGTGCCATGCCACTGCATCGTCTGGTGGAGAAGGTGCTGCGGTCTCAGGGCTGTTTCACATCGGGGGGGTCTGCGGTGGCGGTGTCATCGAGGTACGGCTTTACGTATTTTCCCAGAATCTACTTGGGGCCTTGAGCAGTAGAAACACAAGCGTACCCTCTCCCCCAAGTTATGAGCGGGTATGGGCCTGTGATGTTTCTGGATTCCGGGTCTCTCACAAGGACAGGTGGGTGCTTTTAAAAGTGCTCTAGAGTTGTTAAAGAAATGCCTTAAAATGGGCAGATTCTGCTCCCAGTCTGTTCAATTTAGGAAATTCAGCACATAAAGTGCTTTACATACTCTCTCTACCGGGGTCATGGTCAGGGCCAAATCATTCTGTTGATCTAAAAGTCTTTTTATTTCTTTGTGAGAGCGCTCCACAATTGCTTGTCCTGTGGGGTTGTGGGGGATACTGGTGGTGTTAGTGATCCCCCATTGTTGTAAAAACTGCTCAAACTGTGTTGAGGTGAGCCCTGGTCCGTTATCTGTTTTAATTGCTTTTGGGACCCCCAATGTGGTGAACGTCATAAAAAGGTGCTTGATGGCGTCTTTTGTCTTTTCCCCCGTACAGAGGGATGTGAACACAGCCCCAGAGAATGTGTCAACGGACACATGCATGTATTTGAGGTGGCCAAAAGGGTTGTAGTGTGTTACGTCCGTTTGCCACAACTCCAGTGCTCCCAGTCCCTGGGGGTTTACCCCCATTACCACCGGTGGAAGGGCAAGGGACTGACAGCTGAGGCAGGTGGCAAAGATGGCCTTTGCATGTTCCCTTGATATTTTGAACTGCCTTATGAGGGCAGGAGCGTTCTGGTGGAAGAAGGCGTGACTAAGTCTTGCCTGTGCAAAAATGTCTGGTAGGTTGATAGAAAGTGGTGGTGCATTAAAGTGTATGTTTATAGCAAGTTGGTCAGCCATCCGGTTGCCCTCTGCAATGGGTCCTGGCAGGTTGGTGTGAGCCTGGATGTGCATTATATGGTAGAGTTGCTCTCAATGGGAGATTAGCCAAATTAGTTCTGGGAGCAAGTAAAATATTTTTTTATTCTGAATTTCTTTGAGCAGGGCATGTTCTGCTCGCTCTGCTATCCCAGCAACATACACCGAATCAGTTACCAAATTGAAATGTTGCTGAAATTTTTTGAATGCTCTCACGACCGCAGCGAGTTCTGCGATCTGGGGGGAACCCTCAACTAGTTGGATGTTGGACTCCCACTTCTGACTCTCTGGGTCCTTCCACGTGATCACTGATTTGTGGGATTTCCCCAACCCATTGGTGAACAGCGTAAGAGCATCTTTAATGGGTGTCTTACTTTTGTATGATTTTGGCGCCAAATAGAGAGAGTATCTTTGAATAGCTTATGCTTAGGATAATGAATGGAGATCTGGCTGGGATAGCTATCTAATGATATTTGTAAATTTTCATTTGTTTGCAATAAAGACTGCAATTGCTCGAAATTTAGTGGAAGGTAAATGCATGCCAGATCACACCCTGCGAGGGTCCGGAGGCGGTGTCTGGCCTTAATTATCAGTCTGGCCATCAATTCTGTGGGATTTTTTTTTTTTTTTTTTTTTTGGTAAACTGTACTGTTATCTGATTTATTTTATTGGGCCTGCTTCTGGATATTTTAAGAAGTGCCCAAATGAATAATTCTTCTGAACTTAAACTGGAAGTTGTGGTGGCTTTTTTGTGGTTTAGGTTCAGTGCCATGTACAGGTTATGCTGACATAGAGAACTCCTTCATGTGAGTTATTGGAGGATTACATTTTCCCTGTTCCACAGTTCCTCTCTACTTCGGCACAGATACTCCCTGTAACCCAGTGAAATCCCACAGATATGATTTAATGGCAAATAAAATGAAAAACAGCTTTTTGGCCGAACAGGATGTGACCAGTGCTATGCATCATTAAATGCAATGGGAAATGAGGTGAAAACAGCACAGAAAGAAGCACATCATAAATTATCTCTTTTTCACTGAATTTCTCGAATAATTCTGAAGCACTGTAAATATGAGTGTCCTGAGGGACCAAATAGGGAAGAAGCTTTAACGGATCCCGTTCTTTCTTCAGCTTTGTGCCTTTTCTAGGTCAAGACAATAGGAAATTTAAGTCCAGGAGTGAAATTATTAAGTAAAGCAGCCATCCAAAGGTGCAGAAAAATGTCAAGTAGGGTTTTCAAAGGCCTGACTGGATAACTTGTAATGAGGATAGCTAATTGATAATGCGAAGTAGCTTCCAGTTATTTTCATTGCAGCTAAGTGTCCAAGCACTGAAAATCCAATTAGACCACAACAGGGATTTTTAATGAGGCACTGATGGTTTGCAGTCCTCAGGTAAGACAGTCTAAAATGCATAAAAGAAAAACAGTGTCCATGCATGGACCTGTTAATGGTGGGAGTGAAAAACTGCACCTCCTAAATTTATTGGGTGTTCAGGGATGCATCACCAAGACCATAAATGCCTAGCTGTGCTGTAACCCTCCTCAGGAAAATCACAGCTATGTTTGCTTTCCTGGAGTCAGGATGTTTCCAGTAGGAGTGATTTATCGACTGTGCTGCTTTATTTCTGTTAAATATCCGGCAGCTGGCATGTGCTGAAGAATTGTGAAGCATCTGCTTGGATTTGGGTTTTTTTCTCAGTCAGTAATTAATAATACCTCAAGCACCGGTATTACCATACAATAACAGCATCAGCTTAAAGCATCTCAGTTCCCAGATGTCTCTGAGCGGGGGATGCTAAGTGCTCTTTGTTCTTCTAATACAGTACCACAGAATGGTTGGGGCTGTGTTAGGAATGAGACGCTTGACACAGCCAATATATCAAGCAGCAATTCAATTTATTAATTAATATGGTAATCTATGAGCAAAGACAGCACTTGGTACAGTGGTGGGGGTTTTCCCCTCCGACTGCACACCAGCTGTTGGGCTTGATGGCATTTATCGATATATTCATGCATATTCATAAGCTTTTCCCAGTTTCTATGTGAGCTTTTGACAGTTTCCATTTCTACATTTAACAACACAATTCTATACTCCAGGGTCATAAATCTATGATGGTGATGTTTGGTTCCTTTCCAATTTCTATACCCTATTGTGTGTATCCCAGGATGTGTGTCCAGATGGTGGGGTCCAACTTCTGTTTTCTGGGATCATTAATCCATGGTAATGATGTCCAGCTTCCCCTTTCGACATCACTAATCAGCAATCTTGATGTCTATCTTCCTTGTCCAGGAGCTTGAGATAGGGTCACTTCCCTTTCTCTTTAAATCCTTTGTACATTCTAAAGCTACATTAATGTCCTTAATACTAAACAACAGTCTAAAGTTATAATTCAAAAGTTCTTATTACAAAATAGCTTAAGACTTCTAATTGCTATCTGCAAACAAAAGATTGGTTCAAAAACCTTCTTTCATGCTTTCCTTGGTTGTTTATTAGAACTCATCTTTATAGCTGTCCCATGGCTATGTTCCATGCATTTCATAACTACAACTGCACAGGTTGCCTTCATTCACCTGACACAAAACATAACTTTGTATCTTAGAGCTGGAAGGGATCTCTGGAGCTCATCTAGCCCAGCCCCCTGCCCAGGCTGGGTCACCAGGTGACACAGGAACACAGCCAGGTGGGTTTGGGGTGCTTCCAGAGGGTGATACTCCACAAACTTTCTGGGAAGCCATTCCAGTGCTTTGTCCCTCTATGGAACAAATTTCTTCCTCCTGTTGTGGTTTACTTTATGGCTATTGCTCCTCATCCTGTCACTGGGTACCACTGAACAGAGTCTGGCACCATCCCCTGAGGAAATGCCTTAGAAATATTTATTTGCATTAACTAATTCACAGCCTTGTCTTCTCCACACCTTTATTTACTACACCCTTAAAGCTCAATTCCAGCATGCCCCTGACTACGGGACACATCTGCTGCCTGTGCCACCGATGAGAATGAACTTCCTTTCTGAAAGCACGCCGAGGCACCACCCCAAGGAGCACACTTGAGGCAAACTCGCTTGTGCCGAGCATCCAGAGCCGCACCAGCCGCCTGGAGCTCACCGTACAGCCGGCAGCACCCCGCTTCCTCCCGCCGTGAGGCACTTCCAGAGGGCAGAGGCCGGGAAGGAGGAGCCGCGGCCGGGCCGGCCCCGGACGGACGCGCTGTGCCGCCCCGCCGCCGCGCTCCGCCCTTCCGCCGGGACATGGCGCAGGAGCTGCGGCCTATGGACGGCGACGTGGAGGACGGCGAGCTCTCCGGCTCCGACTCGGACATGCCCGGAGCCGGCTCCCCCGCACAGGTGAGGGTGGGCAGCGGCCGGAGCGCCGGGCCGGGGGAGCGCCGGGCCGGGGGCCGCGGGACGAGAAGGCCGCGCCTGAGGGGGTTGTGCCGGCGTGGGGCACTCGTCCCCGGGCCGGGGGCCTCTCCCGGGGCTGCTGGCGTGTCCCTGCGCTCCTGGTTGTCCCTGGCTGTTCCTGCGCCCCTGGCTGTCCCTGTCCCTGCGCCCCTGGCTGTCCCTGGTGCCGCCGTGCTCTCCCCGCGGAGCCGCTGCCGGGCGGGAACGATGGGGGCAGTGGGGGCAGAGCCTCCGGGACACCGCGCGGAGAGCCCCGAGCGCTGCCAGCGGCCAGCCCCGGGACCCCGCGGCTCTCCGGGTCTGGGTAGAGATTCCAACGCTGTCCCCGGGTCTCTCTTTGTCCCGTTATGTCCCCTCCGCCACCAGCCCCAGGTCCCCAGCCCAGGGAGGAGCTGGAGCTGCTGGAGGAGCCCAGAGGAGGCTCCAGGACGAGCAGGGGATGCAGCAGCTCTGCTGGCAGGAAAGGCTGGCACAGCCGGCATCGCTCACCCGGGCAGGAGAAGCTTTGGGCTGAGCTCAGGGCGGCCTCGCAGGGAAGATGGAGAGAGACAATGGACAAGGGCTGCAGGGACAGGACACAGGGAATGGCTCCCAGTGCCCCAGGGCAGGGCTGGGTGGGAGATTGGCAATGGGGAATTGTTTCCTGGCAGGGTGGGCAGCCCTGGCACAGGTGCCCAGAGCAGCTGGGGCTGCCCCTGGATCCCTGGCAGTGCCCAAGGCCAGGCTGGACACTGGGGCTGGAGCAGCTGGGACAGTGGGAGGTGTCCCTGCCATGGCAGAGGTGGCACTGGGTGGAATTTACGGTCCCTTCCAACCCAAACGAGTCTGTGATTTGCAGAGGGTATGAGGAATTTATTCTGTGAGGAATTTGTACTGAGAGTATGAGGTATTCATGGCAGTGTACAGCCCAAAAAAGATTTCAAAGATCAGTGTGTAACACTGTATGTGTAACAGATTTTGTACTCTCCAGTTATTTTGATCTTTGCAATATAGTTCGGAGAAATGAAGTGCAAAATAATATTTTTACAGAAATGTTCAGTCTTTTTTTATTTATGCTGGCTTTGGAGTTTTTGCATTACACTTGAACTTAAAGATTTGTTTTTCATAACGTGGTAAATTGAATACTTCCTTTTTCCTGTCTGGAGAAAGAAGAAACGGCACTGTGTTGATGAAAACAGTAAGGCTAAAGAGAGAATTTTTATTTCACTTGAAAGTGAAGAAGAGATCCTATTTTGAAAGATAATGGGACAGCATATAACTTTATGATAAGAAATCAGTCAGGGAATAATTGGAATTTGGAGTAAAAGCATTACTTGAGTATTTGTAGATCAGTGGAATGATTTTTTTGGTGGGCAGTGTTTGTTCTAATTCATAAGACATACTTAATCCTTAGTGTCTTGTTGATTTAAAGGAAGAAAAATGGGAGGTTCTGTAAAGGTTCTGCTGTCCCCAAGTTGCTTCATGTGCCATCCTGACTGAACCAGGATCACAGAATACTCTTAGTATGAGCCATCCCAGTTTTATGGGTTTGATTTTAGGCTTTATTTTTATCATTTGGTGGTCTCACTTGAAACTGCAGAGAGATTATTAACTTCTCTGATTATTAACTGATTATTATCAGTTCTCTGATTATTAACTGTCTCTAGACAAAGCTCTGGTAGGTTGCTGTGTTGTTCTGGTATTTTACTGTTCTTAGAGCCTGCTGTGCATCTTGCATCTTTGTCCAGTTTGCACACATTCATCACTTTTCCAGTTCTGTAATCATTTTTGCTCAGCAAAGTTTGCTTTCAGGAGAATAGCAGCTCCTGACGTGTTTCTATGTCAGCCATGCTATATTTCATGCTCATGCACTCAAAATACAGGAGTTTCAAAGGATGCCCCTGTGCTGTGGCCCATGAGATGCTTGTGGAGGTCTGCATGGCCACGAGGGTCAGAATTATGTATTTTAGCTAATTGACAACTTTATAGCCCTTCTAATTTTCATTGAATAATAGATTTTGATTAATTTTTAATTCCAGAAGCTGCATGCTGGCAGTGATTCCTGCAGGCCCTTCCAGAGCAGCCTCTCATCCTGCGCTCCCAGTGTTCCTTACAGGACCACCAAGAGCCTGGACTCGAGCGAGGAGAGCGGCTCCGAATCCGATGACGACAGCTGCCTGTGGAAGCGAAAGAGGCAGAAATGCTTCAACTTCTCCCCTGGCAAACCCGAGCCCTTCCAGCTCAGTCAGAGCCACCAAAAACAAACTGCTCTGCGTGGGAAGAAGGTCAACAACATCTGGGGCGCCGTGCTCCAGGAGCAGAACCAGGATGCGGTGGCAACTGAGCTCGGGATTCTGGGCATGGACGGTTCAATTGACAGGAGCAGGCAGTCTGAGACTTACAACTACCTGCTGGCTAAAAAGCTGATGAAGCAGAAGGAGGCAGAGACTTTGGATAAGGAGCTGGATGAATACATGCACGATGACAAGAAGACATTGCCGGCAGAGGAGGAAAACGGGCAGGGCTTCCTCAAACGGAAGCGGCCCATGAAAGACAGACTGGGGGAAAGGCAAGAGATGAAATACAAGGGAAGGTATGAGATAACAGAGGAAGATTCAGAGGAAAAAGTGGCAGATGAAATTGCTTATCGGTGAGTTAAATAATGGTGCATCTTCACTAAGTGTTGGTGGTTGCTAGAAAGTGGGGTGGGGGGAAGCTCGTGTGCTGCTACATAAGGTGTCACACCAGATTGATGCCTCAGGTTTAGCTTTTATATTCTTCACATTATATACTGCTTTAGTGTGTACTGAACTCCATATTAGGGGATGGTGAGCTCTCTTCACAGAGAGAGCTTCTCTAGCAGGGGATCAAGGACAAATGATCCAAATTTCAGGGCCAAGAGCATAAGCAATGGTGGAATGAAGAGAGAAAAACAAGAAGGATGGGAATTAATGGGCTGAAGCTGTAACTGGACAATTAACTTCAATATGTAAATGGAGCAGAACTTACAAAAGTGAGAGACCTCATGACTGGTCATCCATTTTTGATCATTTTGGGTTCTTATGGGATGTAGCCCTGGCTGGGCTCTTGTGCTGCCCAAGATGAATCTTTTGAGGCTTTCTAATAAAGCCTCAAAGCTTTTAACTCCGTCTAGACTCTGTTCTAGGTCAGCCTTCTCAAGGCATAAAGATCACAAAAAGCATTTCCAAAATCCTGGGATAAAAATGCATCACTGTAGCTAGTGATCTTGTAGAAACATCCAAATAATACTGTCTGTTTCTTCAAATGTTTATGTTTTTATTTACAAAGCCACTGGGGCTGTTTGTCATTGTACAAAGCCACTAGGGCTTGTTTGTTATCTGGGAACAGGGCAAGGAAAAATACTGCTTCTCATTATACAGATTTAGTAGTGGCTTTTTTTTTTGGGAAATACCCAGTAATTGTTTCAAGTTTGACATAATGCACACATGCTGTGGTCACCACAAAAATCTGTTCTAAGTTCTATACCTTTGAAACCGTAGATAACTTGGACAGAGCAGTGTTTTGGATGGAGTTAAACTGCCACACTCCTCTTTTAGTGTTGCAAGGGAAGAAAATTATTTTAAATGAAAAACTAGACTTAGAAGATCTACTGACATTTAGCTTGAGGTTTAAATGAAACTTCGGTTTATTGTTTTTATGCATGTGGTATTACCTCAAAATCTGGTAATATTACAGCAGTTAGTTATTAATGCTGTTAATAGTTCTGGGTAGCTCCTCATTTCTTAATTTGAAAAGTTCAAGTATATTTCTTCCAATAAACTCCTTTGTGTTGTATAGAGCTTCATTGAAATAGGCCAGAAGCCTCTTTTTTTCTAATTATTGTAGCAGTGGCCCTGAGCTGTATCAGTGGGGTTCTGGTTGTAGTGTAATTTTTTTGTTGTTTTGTTTGCTTCTTATAGATTATTGTAGATCAGTCAATAAACTGATTTCTTCTTTGTTATGTAGGTTTGACTGAAGTGGCACATGATACAGGGGAACTTGTATACTTCCTGTTTTCTCCAGTTGATGATTTAACTGTAAAAAGTTAATTTTAACTGTTAAATGCACAAGAAGCTTTTACACTTTGATTTCAGAGATTTCTGCAGGTCTTTGCAGTTTCATATTTGGTTTGATATTTCACACATCAATAGAAGAAAAATAACCACTCAAGGCATTTTCACTGAAACAAGTTTTAAAAATGCATGCTTCAGGGAAAAAACCATGCTTCAGAAGCTCAGTATTTTGAAATCTGATTCAATAAACCATTTAAATGCATTTGAACACATAGACTCTTCAGCACAAAATGAATTACTCATTGTGGAAGTTCCACAGTCAGTTATACTCAAGGAATTATCCTGACAATAAATGTGCCTCTTTTCTTTCCCCCCTCTCTGTTCAGACTTTGTGAGCCAAAGAAAGACTTAATTGCTCGAGTAGTGAAAATAATTGGGAAGAGAAAAGCCATTGAGCTGCTGATGGAAACAGCTGAAGTAGAACAGAATGGTGGACTGTTCATTGTGGTAAGGAAATTGTCATCTTGTGGGCTTGCCAGGACGGGCAGGGCAGCTACAAGCTTTTTACTTGTAGAATTTTCACGGAGTCTGTCATGCTGAACATGTTCTCCTGTAGTTTTATGGCCTTCCCTTGCCATGAGACTCCCCCAAAAAACATCAGTGTAACCTTCCAGCAGGATTTGAGCAAACAATCAGGTGAATGAATCTGGAGATTACCCAGGTTGTTGTGCTGAGATTGGTGTCTGATTTGCGGGGATAACGTTGTGTCTGTTATTGTGGCTCTCCTTGGAATCTTTCCCTCATCCTTGAAGATGAAGGATTCTCAGGCTTGAATAAAACCAGCATTTCCAACATTCCATTTGCTGAATAACTCCCAAAAGGAAAACTTTACTTTATTAGGGAATCACTGGCTTGTGTACCAGCAGAGCAAAACTGAGCACTGATTTCTGTTAAAAATCATGGTCAAAACCCCTATACTCCACGGTTAGGTTGTCAATTTTTTGTATGTTTTTGTTGTTGTTAAATAATGAGCCTCAGTGCAAAAAATACAGTGGGTAAGAAAAGCTGTGAGTGATAATTTGGAAGTACTTTCACCTGATTACAATTTTTAAGTTCCATCACTTGGAAGTAGAGAGGAGGCAAAAAAACAAGTAGGGGAACACAGTCTAAAACCAAAATAAACTAAAAAACCCTTCCTCTTTCAAAAAACAAAAGGCAGCAAATTCCAGCTAGCTAGTTGTGTTAGAAGCATTCAGTTGTCTTTAAAATTAATTAAAAAGTGTTTAACAGGAGAGATGAAGGGACACAGCTCCTGGTGGCACAGGTTGCTTTGGGAGCAGGTGGGAGTACACTCTGTGAAAGGCAGATCACAAAAGGCACAATGAAATGCAGGTGATAAAAGAATGTTCACATGTGCTGTTTCAAGAACCTACTTAAAATCTGACCATCGCTCTTCTTGGGATTTTTAGATTATATAGTACATTATTTAGCAGGAAAGTATCATATTTTGCACCAGTATCATCCGTTTTTTACTGGAGAAAAAGCAGTGTTTTATACTGCAAATTTTAATTGAACAGTAGTATAATAATTAGCACTTGTAATTTACAGAGGTTTCAAAGCTGAGCCCATTCCATGCACTGCTCTTGATGCATTGAAAATTTCTGGGTTGAAAACATGAGGAATTTTAAAGTACAGGCTGTGTTTGCTACGCCTTCAACAGAAATGCAAAATCCTGTAGATAACACAGACAAGTTGTAGCATTTCTGAGTACAATTACAAAAAAAACCCCGACATGAACATAGTTTTATTAGACTTGTTTTAGACATTTTACTGAGCTTATGTGTTAGGAATGCTCTGAGTGCATAACTTGTTGCAGATAGCTGTGGGAGTAGTTAGAATACTATTTGTATTTTGGTTCTTCACTACCAAAATCAGGTTTAGTGTGTGGTTTTAACAATTTAGCTTTATATTCTAAAGGATTTTTTGTAACTTCATGATTTTCCTGTCCAGATTTAGCAGGCTGGTTGTTGACCTTCATATGACTAATTCAGTCACAAATGAGACACAGCCAAGGTTATTTTAATGTGGTATTTGACACACCAGAATTTAAATTGGCTTTATTCTGTCTTAACACTGAGTGTTGCCTCAGAGGCTATTTTTTCTGTCAACACTTAGCATTAAGCATGCTATTCCCAATTTCCTCTCTCCCTATCAAGAATGGCACCAGGAGAAGAACACCTGGAGGTGTCTATTTAAACCTGCTGAAGAACACACCGAGCATCAAAGAAGAAAAAATCAAGGTAAAAATGTCAGGAGTTCAAATGTGCATTCTCGTTTGGGTTTTTTCTTCCTACTAGAAATGTTGTGACTGAAACTCTCTAACTTCCAACAAATATAACTGTGTATTCCACTGAAACCAGGCTTTCACATTCAAAAGACAGGTGAATGATAAAAGACCTAATCAAAAATAGTTGAATTGCCATTAAGTCTAAGCAGAGGGAACTCACTTTTGTGTGTTGCCAGTCACAAAAACCTGTTGAGGAGGACAAGGTCTGGCAGAGGTAAATGCTAGATTTTCCTAATCTGTATATTTGTATTCTTTACAGCAAAGTTGTCCACATTGTGTTTCTCCCCTTGGAGCTTTGTGCCATGGGGCATGGATTGAATGCAGGTCTCCCAGTAGAATATTTTTGTCCTGTATAGCTCCAGCTGTGGCACCAAGCAGAATTTCTCACTAAATCAGTTCATGGTCTGAACCTAATCTGAATGCCTCACTGGGCTCCTCTGTGGTGCTCTTTAAATCACTTTTGTAAGCTTGTAAACATTATTTCTCTGAGATCTTTTTACTTAGTGCAGAAAATACCAACTTCTTTATTTTCTTTTCTTTTCTTTATTTTGATGGCCTATGTTACTTTTTTAGAAGTGTTTTAGAGTTTTTATTTTGCTTATAGGTGGCTACAGGTAATTCTGTAAACCCTTCTAGGGTCTAGCACTGGGAATCGAGAAACAAATCAACTTTTTGTCAACACTGTGGTGATTATTTGGAGAGAAAAAAGAAACAGGAAAATAAAACCCCAACATCCTTTCATAGCTTACAATGGTCAGAAAAAAATTTTAAAAGTTGCAAGACTGATTACTTTACACTATTAGAAAAGACATTTTCTGTTCTACCCCTCTTCCTTAAGTGCAGTCTTTTCTCACACTTCTGTTCTCAATACCAAATAGCTTAGTTAAATATTGACCATCATTTTTAGGTATGTGAGGTTTGTTATTACTTCACTTTTTTTTAAGGAAATACCAGTAAAATGAATATGCAAAAATTTGTTGTTGTTGTTTACTTCTTTCAAGGAAATATTCTATCTGGAAAACCAAAAGGAGTATGAAAACAAAAAAGCTGCCAAGAAGAGGAGGATACAAGTTCTGGGGAAGAAGATGAAAAAGGCCATCAAGGGGCTTAACCTGCAGGAATATGATGATGCATCTCGGGAGACTTTTGCCAGTGACACAAACGAGGCTCTGGCTTCCCTGGATGATCTGCAGGAGGGGCACCACGAGGCAAAGATGGAACCTGAGGATACTATTGAAATTGATAATGCCCATGATTTGGAGATCTTTTAGTTCCTAATATTCTTGATAGCAGAGTCTATAAACACAGGTTAACTGAGCCTTTCTTATAATCCCATGGCTTCTTGTTTTCAAAGCATGGGGAATACTTGATGCTGAAGAACAGGAGGTAATAATTAGCTAAATTTAACAGCATGAAACACTTTTAATTGTCTTGTTACTTGTTTGCCGAGTTCTCAGAAACTGTTAAGATTTTTCTAGATAAGAGCCCTGCATCACCTTAGGAAGTGTTTTTAGTCACATGTTAGTTTTAGGAGTTAAGGCTGTCTTTTAACCAAATACTTCTCATTTAATTTGCTGAAGTATACACAAAGTAATCAGGTGAGCAATGCTCTTTACTACGGATAAACAGAAAAAACAGAATAAATTTAGTCTTGATATAAATTATCATATATTCTTAATGTGGCAGTGTATTGACAAAAACAGTATTTAGAGGATTAAGACCTGTAAAAACAGATTGGTTTGTGAAATAATTTTAGTGGTCAGTGACCTTTGAATAACAACCTTGTAAATAAGCAGTATTGAGCAATGTATGTTTCAGATTTCTGCAGTATTTTTATTCTTTGTATTCCAATGGTGACTTGAGCTTCCTATCTGTTCTTTCTAAACATTTTCCATTATTAGGCACATACCTAAGTTCCATGGATCTTTTTGTTTGCAGACAAATTTAACTGAAAGTCTTCAGAGTAGTGAGATTTTACTGAGCTGTGTTCCATTCAAGGGTCTGTAGACTGTATGTGCAGATATAAACCCTTTACCTTTCAGTTCTTGTTTCTGTCCTCCTCCTGTGTGCAGTGAGATAAAGTGCAGCTTGCAGAAGAAATGGAGTTTTTCTGTGCTGACTCTTGCAGGGGATATTTTTTTTTGTTATTTACTTGATGCAGGAAACTGTTGTGTAGTTCTTTAGTTTGGCCGAAAAGAATTTTTGTGTTGAATATTGTTTTTAATATAGCTGAAGAACATGTATAACACTGATATGTATGATGTCTGAAGTATTTTGTCACTAAGAAGTTGTAGCTTTTTTTTTGAGTAGACACTATTCAGCCCAACTTTTGCCCATAAATTTGTTCACCTTTGAGTCCTTCAGTTTCAGGAGGAAAGTGTGTCACTAAAACACATAATCACTTTATAAGATTGAACAATCCAGTACTGCCAAGACCTTGCATTTAAAGGATGGCAACATTTGAAGAAACATTTCTTACACATTCCATTCCCTGCCTTACTAAACCTGGGTTTTGACTTTCCTACTTTTTATCTGTTCACATGTCAGAGCTCCTAATTGTTAAAAAGTTAATCACATGTGCAGCATGACTTTGCTGGTAGTAGTTGCTCGTGCTGAAATAACAAAATTTCTTAGTTTTTCATTAATTTTCCTAACCAGTGATGGACAGAGTAAACTGGTAACTCCTGTAGGGGAAACAGAATTTTGTGCTGTTTAATTGCATTGGGACTGTACCATTTCATCCTGGTTTTGGGAACTGCTTGGGGATATGTCTTAACTCTCTTCTGGATAGAATCAGAAAATTGTAACATTGGTTTAAGCAACTTTTTTATCATTATGTAATTTGCACTGTGTATTTTTTTAATGTTAATATTTCTAACGTTGATTTCCCAGGCAAGGGGTACTTAAATGGTGTGTAAAGTGTTTCTTTAAAAAAAGGGTGATCGGGGCATTAAGCTGTTGGAGGGGGCAGTGGATATGGGGAAGGGTCTGGAGAGGGGCATAGGGACTGAGGGAACTTGGGGAGGAGACTGAGGGGAGACTCACTGGGGTCTCCAAAATCCTCTAGGGGGGAAGAGGAAGGGCAGGTACTGATTTCTTCACTCTGGTCCCCAGTGACAGGGCCTGAAGCTGGGTCGGGGTTTTCAGGTTTAGATTGGGTATCAGGAAAAGATTCTTCCCCCAGAGGGTTGTTGGGCACTGGAACAGCTTTCCCAGGGCAGTGGTAACAACACCAAACCTGACAGAGTTCAGGGAGTATTTGGACACTGCTCTGGTCGGGCACAGTGTGGGATGACTGGGTGCTCCCTTCCAGCTTGGCAGAGTCCATGGTTCAGTTCCCTCCTAGTGCCCAAGAGACCTTTTCTTACCTTGTGGTTGTTCTCTATTTTCCCTGGCTTTCCGTGGAGTCCTTCTAAAAGCCAAGCCAGTTCAGAGTGATGAGTAGCCAAGTCTTCAGTCTTCATCCACCAGCAATCTCCTTGTGTTTGGTGTATCAAACAAGCTGCATTAAACAGCGCCAGTTTCTGTGTGGTGCTGCAGTTGAGGCAGAAGTTTTCTCTCTCAGCTCTTATTTAATCACCTTCAGTCTCCCTGGGCTGATCCCTACACAGGGAGCAGCCCTGTCTGCCTTTTTTCTGGGATCAGATCTACACAGATTTTGGTAGCTGATGTTCTTGCTGCAAATGCAAGCAACACGAGGTGGGGTTTGAGCTCTTCAAGTTTCTCTGATGAGCAGGTATGGCTGATGCATTATTTTTGCTGCAAATAAAGACTCTGTACTGCTGGTACAAACATCACCCTCCATCCCTTAAACTATAGCAGCATAAAGAGCCATCTCTGTTATACCCAAAGAAGATGCTGAAAAAAAGAGGGAAATGTGCTTTGGTCTGAAAACACAAAGCTTGTTTATAACCGAAGACATTTTGCTGCCTTGCATCCAAAATTCCAACTGCAAAACAGTTATTTTTGGTACAACTGGAAAAAATAGTTTATTAATGATTCAGTTTAACTGTGGATCTTGAAAGCATAGTCTGAAATGTAATTGCAATTTTATCAAAGTAGATTTTCTCATTAAGGTGTTCTTATGCTCTCTGGGCTTATTAACTGCTGTTTTCCAAAATTCTCAAGCAAGCATGGAATGACACAGTTCAAGGTGTAAAGGTGATGGGAAAAGGAGATGATTGTGATGATATTTTCTGTTACAGAGAAGATTAATTCCTTGTATTTTTTCAGACTAAAGGTGAAGGCATAGACTGCATAATAAAGACAATTTTTAAGGGTTTTTTTAAATTCAAAGTTTTATCAGTCATAAAACTTCAGTATGACAGTGCTCATTATTTATCCCCTTAACTTAGACCATCCTGTGACTTGGGCAAATCTGTCAAAGACAATATTAAAAAAAAAAAAAAAAAGTAATTCAATGTATAGAGGAGAATTTATGGCTCCAGTGCATTCAGGCTTACTTGGTGCCCTGTTCCTGTTCCTAACTCTTACTGGTCAGCAGCACCTCAAAGATCCAAGCCTTTTTCTGAACCACTTTGGGGCTTCAGTGGATCTGGGAATATCCATCCAGTCTTGGGAGCTTTGGCATCACAGTTGTATAAAGGGATTCCAGGAATGTGGCAGAGACAATAACTGCAATTTCCTGGCACCACCTGCTGGATTCAAGCAGGCAGCTGGAAAACATGTGGCAACCTTTGCAGAAGCTGTGACCCCTTGGTGATTCCAGACCTCCTGCATCCCACCTTGTGACCTGCCAGACCTAAGAATTCCTTGCAGAACAAAGCTTTATTTAAAAATTACGTGTTTGAAGGTTTCTTGTCTCCCCGTCTTCAATGCTGATAGATGCTACTTTTTCAGAGCTGTGGGAGGAACACTCAGTTGTGATATATTCAATATTGCCCAGCTAAATGCATTTCTAGAATCACAAACATCTGGGCATAAATAGTGACAAAAATGAGGAATGTGTATTTGAAGGGAGACTCCACACATAATTTAGCTATTCTAGACACCTTTCAGGTTTTCTTGTTCTTGTTTCTTTTTTTTCACTTGACCAGAAATATTTATTTAGTTATTTAAAGAAACAAAAAACCAAAACATCAATTTTGTATCATTAAATATATACATAAAAAAAATCTTTACCATCTTGAAAAATTTTCCCCGAATAGAATTTTTATTAGTTGAAAACTTAATAGTGATTAAATATATCAGCATTCATAAGACATAATCCCTTTCAAAGGTATTCTCATTTTTCTGTCAAAGTTGCACTTCTTTAGTTTGCCATCTGAATTTTTCATTTTTCTATTGCTGATTAATGGTGTTTGGATTTTGGTAATTTCCCTCAGTGGACAGTACAAGCTATTTACAGTCATTATTTTACATTTGATGTTTAGTTACCACTGATGAGTTTTGTACTGACACCATTTCAGCCACTGAAGTATCTTTATTCAACATGCAGGACTGGGGGAAATAGATCCTTGAAGGCCATTCTGTCTTGAAGCATCAGGAGGGATCTTGCCATGGAGCTGAAAGAAAAGCCTCCAAAAAAAACCAAAAAACAAACAAAAAAACCAAACAAACAAACAAAAAAAAACCAACAAAAAAAAAAAAACCAAAAAAAAAGCACGAGAAATTTTAGTTGCTGATATCTGCACCCATTCCCATTTCCAGATGTTGGGCAACTGTGATTGCTTTTCCATTTGGAAAATTCATTAGTTTCTTTTTCCTCTTAGAAAACAAACTGGGACAGAATAGTATGTAATGTTTAAATGGCATACAAAACTGCACCAAACTGTTGTGTGAATACTTTCTTTATAAAGAAAAATAATTTTAAAACCCACCAATTTGCTGTTATGTTGACATGCTTTCTGTGGTAATGAATATGACAACCTAAAATATTTAGGACTCAAGGTATTGGGGGGAAAATCAGAATGTCTGTAGATGTGTAGGAGCTATGTAGCAGCCCAATCTTCTTTTTTGCTAAGAAGTCTCAAATCTGAAAAACAAACTGTTTATATTTACTTAGGAAAATATATAAAATTTATCTTGTGCCTTGTTGCTGCTTCATTAAGAACTTCTGTCATGGTGGATAAAGATCTAAGGTTGACACAACCTTCTTTTCTACAGAAGTTGCTTGTAATACTATTTCCATGCTTTAAGAACAGGTAACACCTTCTGGTGAACCTTATTTAATACGACAGCATTATTTTGTTTTTATTTTTAATGTTATTCCTCTGAGCTGTGTTCTGCAAACTGCCTAATTTCTTATCTTACACAGATACTCTCCAGTGAAAGGCACCGAAGATGAGTTTCTGTGCCAGAATATCCTCAGTACCTGTCAAAAGACTGGAGCTTTTTGCCAAAAGAGTGTAGAGCAGATGAATTCCCAAGCACCACAGCTGGAAAGTGGAATAATCTGCAGTCTGAAGAATGATAGAAATAAAAGATCAGGGAGCAAGCAGGTAAAGCACCTGGTCTTCAGGATTCCTTAACCTGAAGATATATTTTCCTGAGTTCTGCCTGCCCTGACTGACTGCCTGGGCTCTCAGGAGCACTCTGCTCAGCAGCCAGCTCTGGCAGTGACCTTCTCCAGGAGTTTCCTGTAGACAGGTCCAAAAGCATTTGTGGGATAAGCTCCATGCCAAGGGTCCTGGCCCCTCGGGACACCACTTCCTCTCCTCTCTCCCTCCCTTTTCCCTGCTGCAGTTTGTTTACTCTCTTCACAAATGAAAAGAGGGACTGAGACGGAAACCTGCTGCAATTTTCTCTGCACAGCAACCCCGTAGAGAATGGAGGGGTGTATGCATGTGAGACAAGCCATAAGGAGAGTCATCTCAGCAGTTATATAATGAGTTAAACTGATGAGATTAAAGCAGGCATGAAAAACGTTGTTCATGTAGTTAATACATCACTCTGCTGCTATCTAGAAAACCAAAGTCCCTGCCCAAGAGATAGCTAAGAGTGGAATTGACAGGTTCCTCCAGCAAGCCCTTAAAAAAATGGGGAATTAGAATAGAAATACAAATAGAAAGAAATAGAAGTAGAAATAATAGAAATAGAAATAGAAATAGAAATAGAAATAGAAATAGAAATAGAAATAGAAATAGAAATAGAAATAGAAATAGAAATAGAAATAGAAATAGATAGAAATATTCCTATGAAAATCATCTAGTTCAACTGTCTGACCATTCCAGAGCTGAGAAAAGTTAAAACTTTTTATTAAGGCTATTGTCCAAATAATTTGTTTTAAGGCAGGGGTCAGGCATGGGATATCCATCACCTCTGTAGGAACTCTGTTCCTGAACCTCCTCTGAAACAGCTTTGAGCCTTTCCCACCCATACTGTCACTGGATCCCAGGGACTTCTGTAGCTCCCTCTCCACATCCCCCCCTCAGGAAGCTGAAGAGAAGCACGAGGTCGTCCCTCCAAACAGGACAAACCCAAACTTCTCAGCTGCTCTTCATGGGACATGGGACTCTGGATGCATTCCATACCTTAATATGCTGCTTAAACTGCCCAACACTACACACAAAAAAAAACCCCCACAATGCTCCTTTGGCCTTTTGGCAGTGTTTAAGAGCTGCCAGTTTTATCTAGGGAAACTTAAGCCTTCCAGCAGTGAGCAGGAATTGATAATGATGCTAAACCACCTCTGTGAAATTACCTGATTTTCATAATCAAGTAATGAAATAACTAAGATTATTTGATTTTTATGAAGGAATGAGTTCAAGTGCGAAAAGCAGAATTTTCTTCTCTGAAGATGTAGTTACTTGCATTTTTCAAACCAGCAAACTTTAACTGTAGTTCAGAAATTCCTTAAAAACGACATAGATACAAGTGCCTTGATAATTCAGGGTGAAGCAGGTAGATGTTAACAGCTCAACTTTTAAAACCTTTAGCCTCCAGACTGAGAACACCACAGAGTAGGATTTAATAAGCCTCTTTCAAAAGCCTAAAAATTATCTACACACTGCAGTCCAGACTTGGTTATAGTGCAGAAAACAAGGCTGTGCTACAGCTTTCATTTCCTTACAAGTCTGATTTGCACAGGGTAGTAAATATTTCCACTGAAACATAAACCAGTGATTCTTGGTGGGAGAAGTAATTTCACTTGAGACATTTAACCACTACTCAGGCAGGGGAAGAAGAATTTAAGCAACATGTGAGAAAATGTCACCTGTAGTTTCCCTAATCCTTGCATAGGGATTTCTGCATGCCCACAACTCCCTCCAAAATATTCCTGTTTGGCTCTGTAATTGTCCATAATTTCTCTTCTCCACACAGAGTACAGCAGAGCGTTTGCCCCAGTTGTCTCTAAGATTTCACCAGCAGCATGCAGACCCCTGGGCTATTCTAAATGTTTCAAAGCTACAAAAGCAATGGTTTCTACCCTGTTTATTGTACAGTATTTTGGAGAAAGAGAGTTAGACCTTCCAGGAGGTGTAATTAACCCTCACCTGGAAGTGAGCTTCCTACCTGGAAAAAAGGAAAAACATTACAGGTCTACAGGCTAAGAGTATTGGAAATCTTTCAGAGATATTCAGGAGACCTGAGAGAAATCGGCTGATTTTTCTTAAACTGAAAGATGAATAGGAAAGATGAATAGGAAAGGAAAGTGTTAGATTCAGTGACTGGTGGTTCAAGCTGAAGATGTGGGAATGGCACCAAATTGAGCAGTTGCATCCCTGAAGGAAATCCTGTGCAGGTGTTGGATAATGTCTGTGAATCAGGAATGTGAGGGGAGGAAATGTGGATCTGGTCTGTGCTCGGAGGACAGGCTCCCCCAGAGGAAGAGTAAATGGCAGAAATAGCAGTTTGATGTCTGAGAAGTTAAGGAGGTGTGAGCAGCAGGACCTGGAGCCAAACTCAGCAAGCCCCATCAGCTAAAGTGATGCTGGGGCTCACTGAAATCCAAACAGAGACACCCACCATATCCCTGCCTCGGCATGGGCAGGAAAATGATTTTATTTATACATATTTATTTAGTTATATTGAAAACTAATTTTAAAATATTCTGCCAAAGTGTGTCATCTCTGCTTTCCTCTAAGTGTCGCTCCTGCCCAAGCATTCCCTAGAGAAGGACAGGCACTAAAATAGCTTTTTGTCAAAAGGAGCTGGCTGCGGGGTTGTTTGTGCTGCTTGAATGTGCCTATCAGAGACCAACAGTATTTATTCTTAAGAATAATGATAATAAAAAAGATAACACATTACCACTGCTTTGTGTTTCTGAGGCACTTCTTTGAAAGCAGTTTATGATGTTTGTCTGTAGAGCTACAATTTTCACTTTAAAGCTCAGCCAGGTAATTACACAAAAATTGCCAGAGGAGGAGGAAGGAATAATGAATTTTCTGTCCTAAAGCATGCAAACACTACTTGCAAGTGAAAAGGTTTGTAGTAAAAAAATCAACTGATTAATAAAGGTAACTATCCATTAGATTTTTCAGGTATCTGTGAGTAGGATAGTCCTTTTCTTCTTGGCAGTTGATTCAGAGTGGAGAATGAAGTTTATCATGCAGGCTGAATAAAAATAAATTACTTCCTTATTCTTTCTTGGTTGTTTCTATACATTATATTTCTCCAGCAAACTATCCTTCCATATTGCTACACACAAGAGGAAGTGGTATTTTGCCGGGGCATGTTAAGGGGAAATCACAGGCAAGAAAAATTAGCTACATCCTGAAAGGCAAGGAAAGGCAGGAGATTTTGTTGTTTTAAATCTTTATCCCAGGACTTTGGAGAGGATATCTTGCAAGTCCACTAGTGCATATTTTCAGAACTAAGTCATCTCTGCAAGATGTTCAAGCAATCTTTGGCACAAAGCCTGAAATAATTATTCAGATATCTTTGAACTTTTGGAACCAGCAGAGTACTGTTTGAGCCTTCGAGAAGTTTGGGAGATGATGAACAGGTCTTCAGAGTTCTAGAAAGCAGAGAAATTTTCTTTAGTAGCCAGCATATCAGTATCTTAGCTACTACCTTGTTTGCATTACACTACTTTCTTTGTAAGAACATATAGGAAGTGCATTACCCTTTAAAAAGCTTTGTCAAAAGTTGTTTTTCCCACTCACAGGCTACTACAAGGCAGAGCACCTTTCATTCATGAGATAAGGTTTCTGTCTGCTAATTCCAAAATGTTTTTTTATCAGTAAGAATATTAGCTCAAGTTCTTTTTGGTGCCCTTAGCAGTATTTAACATCATTTGCCATTTCAACAGTGACCAAGAGAAGCATAAAGTGTTCACTTTTGCAAATGGGTACAGAATCAAATAAGGGCCTTCTGTGAAATCCTGTCCTCTGCTGAGCAGAGCAGATCACATTAAAGTTGGCATGGATGAGCACTCATTTATCTCTGGGTGGAATTTGGCCCTTTGTGGGATGCCATTTGGAATTAATACCTAAATCTCTTAAACCATGAGGAACTAAGCTTTAGGATTCCAAAAATTCTTCATGTGCGAGGCAGCCAATTATCAGTGTAAAATAATTTTATATATTACTATAAAAATAGTTTTACAACTATGCAATTAAAAAAATATGGCCCTGTAGAAAATTAACAGCAGACCTGAAACTTACGAAGGTGTGACTTAACAATAGTGATTATCTCCTCGTCCTCCTTAGAGAAATTTCTACAGGTAATATGATTGTAAATGTAATTTCTTGTAGTTTAAGCAAGAAGCACATGTGCCCTCAATGTACTCAGTGCAAAAATGAAGCTGATTTGGGGAAACTGCTGCAAACAGGGTCTGTTTGGTGACATCTAAGGCCAACATTTGCAATGAGACGCTCACCGATCATGAAAAGTCTTATATTTGGAGCCTTATCTGACAGAAAAACAAAATAAAAATACAGGAGCATGAAACTACAATAATACATGTAAGTCTCATTGAAAATAATTGCAGTTAAAAAATTAATTAAAAAAAATAAATGATGACAAAAGGATTCTTGTTATAGAACAAATAATCCTATCTTTAGTCAGTGATTTGTAAATTTAGCATCTGAGGAGACTGGTAAAGTTTTCCCCTCCCATCCCCACCACAGGAATTGTGATCCTCAAGCTGAAAGATCAGATTTTGTGTTGTTGGACCTTGGTTTATCTCACCTTAATTCCTTAATTCATGCCAGGGCAGTGAGCTGTTTTTTCAGAATACTCACTAACTGAATATTAGAGGCAAACACAAATAATTTCTTTAACCACTGAAGCCAAGTGGAAATAAGCAACTTTTAATTTTCTGTAATTAATTTCAGGGTGCTCTTGCACTATTTGTAGCGGATGTAGGGGAACTTCAAGAAGTGTTGCTCTATGAGCAAATTTATTCTGTGAAAGGCAGTTATTAATGAAAATTATAGAGTGAGATCAGTTTTGCTGAAGTACTCAGGATCTGTACCATGGTACAGATATTTCTTTCTGAATAATTTGTCCTGCACTGTGCACTGAAAAA
Organism: Taeniopygia guttata; assembly: GCF_048771995.1. Taxonomy (NCBI): domain Eukaryota; kingdom Metazoa; phylum Chordata; class Aves; order Passeriformes; family Estrildidae; genus Taeniopygia; species Taeniopygia guttata. The sequence goes on from NC_133063.1 coordinate 78,422,576, forward strand.
TGCTCATAATGATGTTACTGGCAATTTAAAAGGTAAGAACCTGCTCGTAATGTGCACTTCCATCCAGAAGTAAGAAGCAGCATGCCAAAATTAACTAGAGCCATAGTTAAAAAGTAATAAAAAAATTTAAAAATTAAAACCTCTTAAACTTGTAGAACTGAAATTCTCCTACACTTGTGGTTACAATGTTGTATTTATAAAGCCCAGAACTAGAAACTTGTAACTAAATACACATTGAAACTTTCTTCTCAGGTTTTGCCAAATCTTTACATTTGTTCTCAAAGATGTTTTTTTTCTAAGATGGCTACTGAGGGCTTGTATAGTTTTCTGGGGATCCACAGTCCCACCTAACTTGGGGCCACAAATAGCTGGGCTGTGAAAAGACACTGCTATGACAGTTTTGAAATTGCAATTTTTTTCCTCTGCCAAATGAGATTTGGGACAGTTTGACAGATGCAGCTAAAGCAACCCTTAAAATGAGAGGTTTCAACTATCAACTTCAGCAGCCCAAGCAAGCCTCCTTTATTCTGAATCTTCAGAGAACTCATACAAAACACATACAGAATTTCTACTGGAGAGATACTGTAAGGCAGTATTACGTATCTAAGAAATGAAGATTTCTTCTGGGCTTAGGAGGAAGACTCGCCTTAATTGCACTGAAATAGTTTTGTAGCTTACAATATTTTCCTTATGTCAGTCCTCTGTATCAGAAATCCCTTGACAGGTTGAAGTCATCAAAGATCCTAACTCTGAAACAGTACAATTTTCACAAGGCTTCTTCACAAATGTGACTTTTAAAGGATAACTCTACAGGCAAAATGCCAGAGTTTAAAAAAATAATTAATATGTTGCTAACTCATTTAACAAAACCACAAGGGTTTTATATGCCCCTGTGTCCTCAAAGTAAGAAAACTGGTATATGCAATGCCTGCAACACCCCTAGAACAAACTCTGACACTCCTTATCTTTGCAGCCATACAGAAGAGGCTATTGCAATAAAACTAAACATAAGAGCATGTCTGGACCAGAAATCTGCTGCATGTTTGTTGTATTTTATTTGCATTGTCACCCACAGCAATTCCTGTAGGAGCAGACAGACTGTCTACATTCTAAGATTTGAGTGTTTTCATGGAAGGTCTCAGAAGGCACCCTACCGTACCCCAACTCATTCCAAGTGCTGAGAGCAGCTCTGCAGGTGGGATCTCACATGAGCAGGGCTGAGGGACAGAATCCCCCCTTCCCTGATGCCCACACTGGGGGATCAGCCCAGAGCATGTTTGTTTTTTTGGGCTGCAAAAGAAATAATTTGTGTTATCTGTATAAATAGAGTTGGTTTGCCAACTGTGAGGCTCAATGACACCTGTGTGATCCTTTAGACATAAATTCCTGATCAGCCCGGGGGCTGGGGTTGGACCTTCTCCTCTCTGAGAAGGACTTCAGAAAGTCTGGAAGTAATTTTTGCCACTCATGACATTGCAGGTGGGTGTCTGATAATGTCAAGATTGTGGCTTTGATCCCTGGATGCGCCATTCACTTAAAAGCTGGACTCTGGCCAGCTGGGTCCCTTCCAACTCAGAACTCTGTGTTTTCTGTGAAACCTTGTCTGAAGCTCCTGTTATGAACAAAACAGCCTTGCTGGAACACTTCGGCTTGGGCTAAGTACCGGCATTGAAATGTTAATTAGCCAATTGCTCCTGGGAATCACCTACAACCCCGCCTACACTAGGACCTGGATGCAAAATAATCCAGCGGAATCATGGGAGGGGGTTTTGGGGATGAAAACCACCCCTAAATGGAAAAGATGGGCACAGTGGAGGGGGCAAGGACACACTTCCTGGTGCCACCAGGAGGGAAAGAAAAGAGGACGGTCTGCTGAGACTCCAGATACGGACTGCACACTTCTTCACCTCCAGCTACCAGCGTGCCCTGGGACCCCTGCGGAGCTGACTTTTAATAAAGAGCTGACTATTAATAAAGGCATAGACCCTGTTCATTTCAGCTCCCACCCTGCGTGCCCCAGGCTGCTGCTGGCTCGGCGGCAGCTCGCAGGGAGCATCCCGGTGTTTGCTGCTTCCCTGGGCTCCTCAGGACGAGGCAGTCCGAGCTGCCAGGCAGAGAGGTGGGATCGGAGCGCACCTCCAGGGGCTGGAGGGCTGACCCAAGGAGCAGAGCCCACATCGGCCCCGTGTCTGCAGAGCCCCGGCTGCTCCAGCCCTCGCTCCCCGCTCTGGTGAAGGTCGGAGCTGGCCTCTCCTCAGCCCGGTCCTCGTTCGGCTCGGCCGTGCCGGGGCACGGAGCTCCCCCGGCCCTGCCCCGGCCCCTCGCTCGGAGCTCCCCCGGCCCCTCGCACGGACCTCCCCCGGCCCTGCCCCGGCCTCTCGCACGGAGCTCCCCCGGCCCTGCCCCGGCCCCTCGCTCGGAGCTCCCCCGGCCCCTCGCACGGAGCTCCCCCGGCCCTGCCCCGGCCTCTCGCACGGAGCTCCCCCGGCCCTGCCCCGGCCCCTCGCTCGGAGCTCCCCCGGCCCCTCGCACGGAGCTCCCCCGGCCCCTCGCACGGAGCTCCCCCGGCCCCTCGCACGGAGCTTCCCCGGCCCTGCCCCGGCCCCTCGCACGGAGCTCCCCCGGCCCTGCCCCGGCCCCTCGCACGGAGCTCCCCCGGCCCTGCCCCGGGCAGCGGCAGAGGCCCCCGCCGGGAGGGCAGGAGGGGCAGGGGAGCCCCAGGCCGGCCCGGGGGGGACAGAGCCAGGCTGCCCAGGAGGGGCCCGGCGGCGATCGGCCGCCGCTCGGGGCAGGGCAGCCCCGGCCAGCCCGGCCCGGGCTCTCCGCGCCCTCACCGCCGATCCCCTCGGGGCCGCGGCTCCTTCCGCCGCGGAGCTCCGCAGCCGCAGGGAGCGATTCCCCGCAGCCCTGCGGCGCGGCAGAAGCTGCAGACCGCCACAGGGCCATGGATGGAGAGCTCCGGGCTTTGTTCGCGGCGATCCCGCCTTAGGGATCCCCGGCTGGGGGTGCTCCCACCGGAGTCTCTGCGAGTCGACGGGGTCCGAGTCGCAGCCCTGACCTCCGACACCGCTGGGGACAGCTGGGCAGCCTTTAGGGACACACGGGTTCAGCCTCTGTGGCCGGGGCTGCTGCCAAGCCGTGCTGGAGCAGGCAGGGCAGGTGTTGGAAATGGCCGCGCCACATCCCTGCCGCTGTTGGTGCTGGTTCTGCAGTGTTATGGGTAATAAACATAATTTGCACCATTCCTTGTATGGAATATATAATGTTAAATACTTGTTAGATTATACCTCGTTTGTACTAGTCTTCCCCCCTCTCCTTCTCCCCACCGAGACCGGGTGTATGTGGGAAACTAGTTTACAAGTAAGAAGATACAGCTCGCCTGGAGATGGGCCATGTCTGGAAAACTGCTGGAGACCCCAGGCACTGATCATCGCCTGAACCACCCGAGATGGATATCTTGGAGATCCCCGGACAGATACATGTGAATGCAGCGTTCCCGTGATGGTAAATTTCATCACGGGATTCAACAACTCCGTACACTGAATTATTAACATATGGACTCTGACTAGAAGAAAAGACTGATTGCTGAAATCTTGGCCTCAGGCGGAATTTTCCCTATAAAAACCGCTTGTGCCAGGCTGGAGGTGTGTGGGCATGGAGGAAAACCTCTGCTGAGGCTGACTCCTTGTTGCACACCCAGGGCCGACCCCGGGCTCGTCTCTGTTCTTTCCTCGTGGCTGGCTAGATAGAATTTGATTGCAAAATAAATATTTTATTTTTCATATTAATTTGGCTGCACAAATTTTCATTTATAACATGCAGGGACCCTGCCCACGGGCTGGGCTGGGGGAGCGCTGCCAGCAGCCCTTGCCCCAGTGGCACCCGGGAGGTGTCACTCCCCTCTCCTGACCCTGCTCCCCATGCATCCTTCTTGCATGTGGGAAAGACAGCTTCCATTTTGTGAGAAGCTCCAAGCCAGCACAGCTTCCCCGACAGGCACCAGGCAGGGAGGGTGTTCAGAGCAGTCACTCCACCTCTGACTCCCAGCTCAGGCCAAGCCACCTCCTTCTCCATGGCCACAGAGCCCGGCTGCCAACACAGCTGCCCTGACACCACACTGCTCGCCATCTCGGCTCTCTCCGACAGCAACGTGAGGCCCTGAGCAGCAGGGAGAGCAGGCCACTGCTTGGGTGTGTCAGGAGCCTCAAGGCTTTGCACTGCACACTGAATTCCTCCTTCTCATTGCTGAGGCCAGCAGCTGACAGGACCCCAGCAGTGAGCTCCCAGCAGAGCTGGCAGGGCTGCCTGCACTGCGCAGCTCCTCATCCCCAGCAGCAACTTTGGGGTCACCCAGAATTTTCCTGCTGATTCACAGCCAAGGCGATGAGGCTGTGTCCTCCTCCTTAGCGTGGAAGAGCCCTTTGTGCCAGAGCTGGATGTGCAGGACGTTCTCCAGAGTCTGATGTATGGAGAACATCCACTCCCACACACTGAGGGTTCTGTTATAAATGAAAATTTGTCCAGCCAAATTAATATGAAAAATAAAATATTTATTTTGCAATCAAATTCTATCTAGCCAGCCACAAGGAAAGAACAGAGCCGAGCCCAGGGTCGGCCCTGGGTGTGCAACAAGGAGTCAGCCTCAGCAGAGGTTTTCCTCCATGCCCACACACCTCCATCCTGGCACAAGCGGTTTTTATAGGGAAAATTCCGCCTGAGGCTAAGATTTCAGCAATCAGTCTTTTCTTCTATTCAGAGTCCATATGTTAATAAGATTTTCTTTTTTGGTGATGAGGGAGAACAAATCAGTGACTGGAGTTTGTTGAATCCCGTGATCAAATTTACGGGAATTCGGGAACGCTGTATTCACATATATCTGCCTGAGGATTTCCATGATATCCACCTCGGGTGGTTCACATGAATGATCAGCACCTGGGGTTTCTGTATCTCCCCAAACATGGCCCATCTCCTGGCGAGTACCTTCTTACTTGTAAATCAGTTTCCAATCTACACCCGGTCTCACCTGCGCCTGGTAGGGTGGGGGGAATCCTAATACAAACATGTATACTCTAACAAATATTCAATATCACATATATCATATTAGAAATGGCGCAAATTATATCTACTACACATACCAGTGTCCCTGCTAGGGAATGCCCTGCAGCATTCCCCGGGTCTGGCAGCCAGAGAGCTTCAGGATCCCTCTGCCCACAGGGAACAAGCCCTTTTTGTGGTACCACAAAGGTCAATATGCAGTTTTCCGGGGTACTCATGAGCCAGCATTGTAGGCAGGGCAACCAGGCTCTCCCCAGCTGACTGTGTTGGTGTGCTCCAAGTTTTCTTGGCTGCTGTCCGCAATTTGTGGGAGCTGGAGGGGCCACAGGTGAGAGTGGTGCAACCTCTGAAGTGCAGCTTTGTCCTCAGCTGCCCTTCCCATCCCTTTCTGCTGCTGTAGGTGTAACTGGGCTTAGGAGACAGGTTGGACTCGTGGGCACAGTGTGGTGGCCCTACAGACACCCAGGGCTTGGTGGTGGGCACGGCTGGAGCTGTGCTGGCACACCAGAGTGTCCCCTGCTCAGGGACAGCAGGAACGTTCCCTCCAGGGACAGCCCCGTGCTGCTTACACTGTAGTAGGTGGGAGGCCCTCCATGGGGGTGACACAGGTGACACTGCAGCAGAGGGACAAGGCCAGCCCCATGTCCAGGCAGCAGCGTTGAGGGAGGTGTGTATGTAAAATTTCAAGGCTACTTAAACCCTCTGGGCCCACCCCATAGCCATCCCCCCTCCAAGACCTGCTGCAGAAGGTTGGCTTTCCACCCCTACTACTATTTTTGGGTGTGCACACATAACAAAAATAGTCGTGGTTAGTAATTAATAGTTGATAACAACAATCTTCCAGATATGGGTGAGTGGAAATGAAATATTTTCATTCCAAAAAGAGCACTAAATCATATTCTAGAGGAGCAGCTCTGGACGTTAAAACTCTCTAGAGCCCCAATCTCTCAAGATCTTTGTAAAAACAGAAGAGAGGCTCTCTGACTGGCAGGAGAGCAGCATATTTGAAAGACAAGCAGGCTGCTAAATCTAGTTTTCTGAAATTCTGTGTTATACTTGTCCAGAGACATGGAGCACATCAACTTCAAAAGCACTCAACTCAGAGAATCTGGGAAACTCACCATGCCCACTGTTGCCTGTCACATGCCAAATTAGACTTAGGGCAAGTGTTTAATTTTCTTTAAGATGTTTAATTTTGCACTGACTCACACAACAGGTTTGCTTTTCTCCCCTGCCTCTAAGGGGTCAAGGATCTGTTAACTAAGACTTTGAGTTGTGATTAATCTGACAAGTTCATATAACTGGCCTTTGAAAACAAAGCTGTTGGTTTCATAAAACTAATTACAAAGTCTCAGAAGATGGCAATAATTGATGTATTCTCTAACCATGCATTAACAATGTGAATTAAAGTTGTCCCGTCACAGGACCAGCCATAGCATCACACTCTCATGTACTAGTAGGGGTAATACCTCTGTAACTTCATGGCAAAAACCTTTTTTATCAAAAACTAGTACATCTGTATAAGCATAAGCCATCTGTGCTAACAACTGGGCTCTTTAGCAAGGAGATTCTGTATTTACACTCTGTTTGGTAGCCTGTTCTGCAGAAATGCAACTTTTCCAGTTTCGCATGGTCTTTTTTTAAAGTGAGCCTAACCCGACCTTCATGTGGCACTGTGTAATTACGAGTTTCTGCTTCTTCTTTACCTTCCACAGCTTCTCCCTCTCTCTCTCTCTCTCCCTCTCTCTCTCGGTGTTTTGCAATCACTGTGGGGAGTGATTTCAACCACAACTAACAGCCGTATCACTGCTTCTCCCCTGTGGGCAGCTCTGCAGTGCGGTTAGGCAACTCCCTGGGCTGTTCTCAGCCAAAACCCAACGCCCACCCCATGTGTTTATCTTTTCAAACACACATCCCTGCCTGGCTCAGCATCTGCCTAAGCAAGGCAAGTTGGAGAGTGATGGTTTAGATGATGATTTAGATGATGAAAACCAGAGCAGGGCAGTTCTTGTGATGGCTCTTTTGCTTCTGTTTCTCCTGCTCTGCTTCCCCTGACCCTGCACTCCTTGATCTTCCGGCCTGTCACAAGCACACGTTGTGTGTCCACACCCCAAATGTGTTCATTCATCCTATTTTGGGTTTCTCCTGGACAAAGAGACCCTGGAGAACACTAAACAAAGTTTTCTAAGAAAGTTCTCAGTGTGAAAGATTCAGCAGAACTTAAAAATAGGCTTTCAATTCTACCTGAAACAGCAGTTTTAAAAAAATGCAGATTTTTTTTTTTTTAATGTAATTTCTTTTCATTTCATAGACTCATTTAGCTCAAACAATATTGATAGCTGTCTTTGAGTCCTGGTAAAACACAGTGCTAAATTAACATTTTAAAAGTATTTTCTTAGGAAGGGCTTCAAGTTCTGCATGAGGGAACCTGAAAAGCACAGTGTAGTCATACTTAAGTTATTGCTACACAGAGCAGCAATTAGAATTTGCACAGGGACCATGCAGCAGTCACAGTTACCATTTTCACATCACTGAAGCCAAAAAACAGGGAGGAGTATTACTATTACTCCATCTGCTCATGTGAGGAGTCTCCAGATTTTGCTCTCTTTTTAAACAGCTGCAACCCTGTGCTCTCTCCTCCTGCCATGGCCGTTATAGAAAAAAAACATTTCCATTCATTTTTTTTGTTATTTTGCTTGGTTTCTTGAAAGCCCAGACTGAAGCAAATTCTCTTTTTGACTCTTTTTTAGCAGACATTCTCCAGGTGGAAACAAACAGATAGTATTTTCTAATAAGTACTCAGGTGAGGTGATATAAAGTTAAATATCTTTATATTGTTCTTCTTTAGGAAAACAATATCTGAATCACTGATGTAACCTTCAGACTACGGACACATATGCAGAATATATTCACTATAATTACTGTCCACTTTAAAAGTAAATATGGTATAAATACAAATTATTATATATACATATAAAATCTGTTTTAGCAATACAAAGTTGGCAACAGCAAAATTGGCTCATTTACTAGGAATTAAAGGATCTATGCAAATTTCCCAAAACTTAAATCAGTGTAGAGAGAAAACCTTTGCTACAAAATGGTGCATGTTGGAAGGCTTTTGTTTAAAAATGTCTCAGTTATTGAAATGCTTTCCATATTTTGAAGAGATGAGTCCAAGAGGTGTAGTCTATTGGGTCTGTAAGTTCTCTACAAGCCCCATATACACAATTTATGCTGACTACAAAAAATTAGTAAATTAAAACGAATAAATTGTAGCTGCAGTGGCATTTTGAACCCATGTGGAAAGCACTTGAGTTGTATTTTAGAGGTGTGTCAGAGGGAGGGCTGAGTCACACAGGTAAACACCACATTCCTCTATTTTTGTTTGTTTGGAGCTGCCCTGAGAAAAGAGGAACAGTGCTGATATTCAGTTTCATCAGCCCAGGCACAGTTTGAAGACACACAGTTTGAAGACACATTCACTTCCTTTTTCAGACTAATCCAGCAGGAAGAATTCAATCACACAAGCACTAGAAAGAAATCTCAGATATACAAAAATGGTAGGGAAAACTTGCAATGGAAGAAGCAACCTGAAAACACAGACTGGTGAAAAATAAGCATGGAATCGGCAAGATCAGTATTTAGTTTTTTCACTGGGTAATTACAATAAGAAGACTGATCTGGCCAGCTGCTTCCTCTACAATATTTGTTTCCATTAATATTTTTTAATAGTATTATCCAATCTTGCCTGCTAAATAAGCACCATTCAGTTTAATCTCATGTGGTAGACCAGGAAGCTAAAATGCAGTGGTTTGAACAACAAAAATTTGAATCTTGCAGCTTCTGAGGGGGAAAGAAAGGCTTCCTTACAAATAGTTTGGATTTTAAATACATCCTTTTGGTTTGGGAGGTGAAGAAGATCACACCCATACTCTGTCAGGAGAGAAAACTGCTTTGCTTCAGACAGACACACTGCAAGACAAATATACAGGCGTGGGGAAGGAATACCACGTTTTTTTATAATTAAATGAAAACTCCATTATTTAAAACCAAGCACCAAACTAAATTCTGAAAGCAGAGAGAATCAAAGCCAGACTAAACGCCTGCAGAGGGCTCAGTTTGTCCAACAATAAAACTTCTGAAACTTTGTCTCTTGTACTGCCTGTGAACACAGATCCTTTCACAGCAGTGCCAGCTGCAGTATGTAAAATTACCCTGGGTTATAATCCTACTGTGCTGACAATTTTATGTTCCAGCAGGTGCTGTAGAATTCTTTCCCAGCTGCTATCACTCTTGTTACCCAGCTTTTCTATTTTTTTCCAGTGAAAAAGGAGCAAATTCTAGTAAATGGCAGGGAAGGAAAAAACAGAGATAATGGTTTGTGTCAGTAAAGGCACCATGTGGGAAAAGCAGGAGCTCCCAACTATGACTTACTTACTTTAGTTATATACACCCCTGTGACTGGAATATATTCTTCTTGCACTTTGAAGGGCTGTCACCTAGCAGTGGAAATTTGGAAAAGAATTCCTGTTTTTCTTGAAGAATTAAAGTTCAACCTGAAAGTGAGTGCCTCTCACTGGCAACAAAACATCAGGAGCCACACTGATGTCAGCCAAGGAATATGAAAATGCAAACTCCAAAGGTGGGCTGACTCCACCTGAGGAATTGCACTTGAGTTCTGAAATGAGCAAATTTGCAGAATCATGGAATTAGGTTGGAAATGAGCTCTGAGCTCAAGTCCAGCCTATGACTGAACAGCACCTCGTCACCCAGACCATGGCCTGAGTGCCACTTCCAGCTTTTCCTTAAATACTTCCAGGGACAGTGACTCCACCACCTCCCTGGACAGCCCCTTCTGCGCTCTCATCCTGTAGCTGGGAGATCCCTGGATACCAAACTCCTTTAAAGCAGCGCCACATTGGGTGATCAGGCAGCAGCAGGAGCCAATGTTGTTTTCTAAACCGCAGCGAGCAGCCTGTGGATGAGGGAGACGTAAGTTCCAGGTTGGACACATCTGAGACAGCAAAAGTCCTTGTTTATGAGGGGTTTATAGCTGCAGCTGAACATAAGCCCAGGGTGCCCAGGTGGCCAAGAAGGCCAAAGTCCCCATGGCTGTGCCAGCAGTGGGGTGGCAGCAGGATCAGGGCAGTGCTGAGACCACACCTCAAACCCCAGGGTCACTTTTGGGTCCCTCACACAGGGAATGGAGGGGCTGGAGCGTGGCCAGAGAAGGGAACGGAGCTGGGAAGGGAATGGAGCCCCAGGAGAGGCTGAGGGAGCTGGGAAGGGGCTCAGCCTGGGGAAGGGAATGGAGCCCCAGGAGAGGCTGAGGGAGCTGGGAAGGGGCTCAGCCTGGGGAAGGGAATGGAGCCCCAGGAGAGGCTGAGGGAGCTGGGAAGGGGCTCAGCCTGGGGAAAAGGAGGCTCAGGGGGACCTTGTGGCTCTGCACAGCTCCTGACAGGAGGGGACAGACAGGGGGGTCGGGCTGTGCTCCAGGAACAAGGACAGGATGGAATGGCCTGAAGCTCTGCTGGGGGGAGTTAGGTTGGACATCAGGAAGAATTTCTTCCTAGAACGGGTGGCCAGGCACTGGAACTGCCTGGAGTTAGCATCCCTGGAGGTGCTAAAGGAAAGCGGGCACGGCGCTCAGCGCCACGCTCTTGTTGACAGGGTGGTGGTACGGCCGTACGCTGGACTCCATCAGCCCCGCCTGATTTAACCCGCGATTCTGTAATTTACAGACACAGCGCCGAACGAGTGCTGTGTCGGTAAATTACAGCCGGGAGGGCTCGGCCGGGCTCCCGGGACGCCGGAGGGGCCGCGGGCTGCGGTTCCCTTTGTCCGGAGCCATGGGCGGCAACGGGGGGCGGCCGTGAGGGGCGGCAGCGCGCGCGGGGCGTGCCCGGGGGGCGTGGCCTGAGTGTCTCGCCCGCCGGCCGTTGGCGGCGTTTGAATTTAGCCCGCGGCAGAAAGCGGCTCGCGATTGGCTGGCGCGGGGTCACGTGGGCGGGAGGGCCGCCAGCGCGGTCCGGCGGGGCGGGCGCGCGGCCATATTGGATAGTTGCGGAGCCGGCGGAGGAGGAGGAGGAGGCGACGGCGGTGACCGCTCTGTCCGTCTGTCCGTCCGTCCGTCGGTCGGTCGGTCGGTCCCCGCCCGCTCCCCGCCCAGCCGGTATCACCCACCCCGCCCGCTCTCCATGGCCGATCCCACGCCGCGCACCCGCGGCCCAGCCGTCGCCGCGATGCCGCAGAGCCCGACGCGCATCTCCCGCCTGCAGGAGAAGGAGGAGCTGCGGCAGCTGAACGACCGCCTGGCCGTGTACATCGACAAGGTGCGGAGCCTGGAGACGGAGAACAGCGCGCTGCAGCTGCAGGTGACCCAGCGGGAGGAGGTGCGGGGCCGCGAGGTCACCGGGCTGAAGGCGATCTACGAGGCGGAGCTGGCGGACGCGCGGCGGGCGCTGGACGACACGGCGCGGGAGCGCGCCAAGCTGCAGATTGAGCTGGGCAAGCTGCGCGCCGAGCACGAGCAGCTGCTGGGCAGGTGGGCAACGGGAGCAGGAAGGGCCGGGAAGCATCCCTGGGATGGCGGGGTGGCGATGGGGATACGGGCGGAGCGGCGGTGGAGGCACCGGCGGTGCGCGCCCTGCGCTGCCGCCCGCCCGTCCCGCCGGCGCTCGGCCGGGAATGAATCCGGGAATGAATCTGGGAATGAATGAGGGAATGAATGAGGCACGGGCAGCGCTGCCGCCGCTCCGCCCCGGCGGGAAGAGCCGGCCCCGAGCGCCGCCCCTGCCGGGTGCGAGTGCCCCGGCTCCCGCAGCATCCGCGGGGATGCTCCGGGACGGCTCCGACCGGTGCGGACGGAAAAAAAGGGGGAAGGTTTGGTTAGACAGGTTAGATACTAGCCAGAAGTTCCTTACTGTGCAGGTGGTGAGGCGCTAGAACAGGTTGTGCAGGGAGGCTGGTGCTTAAGAAATGAGGTGCTGTGATTGCTACCCGCAGTAAGGGAGAGCTTAGAGCACCTTCCTGTAACCAAAGGAGGATGGGGAGAGATTTCTGACAGGGGCACGGAGTGATAGGACAAGGTGGGAACGGCTTTAAACTGAAGAAAGGCAGGTTTAGATGGGATATCGGGAAGAAATTCTTGGCTGTGAGAGAGGTGAGGCCCTGGCACAAGTTGCCCAGGGAGGTTGTGCGTGCCCTATCCCTGCAAGCGTTCCAGGCCAGGCTTGATGGTGCTCTGAACCATCTGCTGTAGTCAGTGGCATCCCTGTCTGTGTCTGGGACTGGACGGGCTTTAGAGTCCATTCCAGCTCCTTAGCACTGTGATTCCATGACTATTCACCTCCCCCTGCACGGACAGAGGGCTGCCTTTAAGGCTCAGGCTGTTGAAGAAAAGTTGAACCTTCCTGGACGTTCAGATGTTACAAAATGTGGAATCTTTGTCCTCACATCCCCCAGACTGCCGGCTTTTAGGGCACAATGCCAAGATCCCTGCTCTTGCAGCTAACTGATTTTGAGACACTAGATTTTTCTTCTTAAACATTCTACTCGAATCAGTTGCTTATTTGGTTCCTTGTTTGTGTTTACCTTCAGTTTGCTTTTTGTGACTACTGCAGTTTTAGGCATTCACACTTTAGTCCTGGAATCACAAGTTGTATCAATGCTGGGAGGGGGAAAAAGACCTCCAGAGTTGTTATTCTTCCTCTGCTATTGTGTCATAAATGCCCTCTCAGCCCTGATTTTTCATGATGAAAAAGATACTTCACGTGTTCTCGCGCATCTGCAGACAGCTCTGATATCTTTTGGACTCTGTTATTTGAAGAACTAAAACCGTGAGCTTCTAATTAGTGAGTCTGGTTGTTCTTGGGGTTACATCTTGTTGCCTTATGAAGGTCTTAAATCAAAGTAGTCATTGACAGTGACAGGGGAAAGCCAGGTGTAGCTGCAGACAGGCACCAGCATTAATTGACTCCAAGGTCAAGCCAGGAATTTCCATCTCTTAGTGATTTTATTGAGGAAGACACACTCTTGTGTCAGCTTCTCACAGGTGTGGGACTGGGATCTAAATGCAGTCTTAGTGGATTCCCTTTTTGTGGCTGGAACCAGGGCATTAATAATGTGGACATGGGCATCTGCATATTCTATCTTGCATTTGCCTGTGATTTTGCTTTGGCAAAAACCTGTTTTGGTGGGGGGCAGGGTGTTGATTGCCAAGAACTCATGGATAGTTTAATAAAACAAACATTCAGTGCTCTTTGAGGCTCCTGGATTCCACTTGGTTGTGGCTGTTTGGTGCCAGACTTCACTATGGGCGTGCAGTTTCTTAGTCGTCTTTGAGAGTTAAGATGGATATCTTGGGGATATCTAAGCTTATCTGTAATTCTATTTGCAAAGTCTTAAAAAGGAGCAGAGGGGTTTTTCACTTGAACTGGAGCACACTCCTTAATGGCTTCTTAAAACTGTTAAGTCACATTATAACCTGACAAGAAATACTCTTAAAAGCACTTTGCACAAGTGTGCATAGGAGTATTGTAAAGGTTTGCAAGGTAAGATGAGAATGTGTGCTCTCAACAGAATTTTCCTTGCCCTCTCTGAAAGGTGAACTGCACTGTGCTGTATGTGCTGGCTTTAGTTAAAATGGGAGCGTGTGGTAGTTTGTATCTAACAGAGCCATTTGGTGGAAGGGAAAAAAAAGAAAAGTTACCTGGTATGTTTGGTTTGTGTGATTTAGGTATTCTGGTAGTCATAACATTCAAATTAGTGATGAGGTTCCTTACAGAGCCAGAGGAGATAAGTGTGAGGAGAAATGGCTGTCTGGGTTTTCTGGGTCTGTGGAAGGAGCAAAGATGATTTGCCACTTATTTCTCTGAAGCTGGGTAATACCATTCATGCTCTAGCTGGACTTCTTGTGTTATTTGAGTATTTTTGCAGGTGTTATTCTTGTGCAACTCTGTTTTCTTTGGGTAGCACGGCATCCTTCTTAATTGTTTGATCCATTTTATTCCAGTCATCTTTCAGTCACTCTTAGTGCCTCAAACTCAAGCCTGTAGTAACTCTCAAAGTGCTGTAGGACTTCTCTTATTCTTCACAAAAATTAGAGATCCAGTCACCTATTTGTTTTGGGTTTATTGACTTCAGTGCCATCTATATGGTGTGGTGCACCAAAAAACTTGCTCTGCTCATACTTCTATCCCTCAAGAAAATTGCATTTGTTTCTTTAGGTGACAGTCCTGTGTATAGCAGACTTGTTGCATTCTCTCCTTCTAGAGTGCTTGCCATGCAGTGGGTTCTGCTGTAACAAAAATAGGAGGGTTTCTTTGATACTTCAAATCTCTAAAGAACTAGGGCGGAGAAAAGTGAGATTAAAAAAATGAGCTTCCCTATTTCTGTTCTGGGGAGGGGATGGGAAAGTGATACTCACAGTTGTGGAAGTAGGAAGCTTGTGATGGGCAGAATGGAGATAAAGGGAAATAAATATCTGTATCTCAAGAGTTGGGGGAAAAAAAACCCAACTCAATGTAATTTGAGTTTAGGTGTATAGAATTCTTGGAGAGCTCTTGGGAGGTGAAGAAGGAGGAGCTCTCTCTTCCATAGTTTGAGAAGGAATTGAGAGACCGTACCATTTTTGCAGTACTTCCAATTTATTTTCTCATTAGTGATTTGACAAGCCTCTACTGTATGCTTTACCATTGGTATTGGCTGTTGTGGTGTCATGCCTCTTGTTCTGTCCGTGAAATAGATTGTGTAATTAATTGTTACAGCTACAGTTTTGCCAATCAGGGGCTGTGGAAGACACCAGCAGTAGCTCCACAGAAAAAAATATCTGTGCATACTGATTTCCAGCTGCTGGACTTGCTCATGAACAATAAAGGTGAAAGGTTGCCTGTAGATGGTGGGATCATGAAGTCTCAAAATGTGTGATGATACAATTAGCTACAGATTATTTTGGGGTAGTAACTCCTGTTATTGTTAGGTAGGGTGTACTTCATACAACAGAGCAGTGTTGCCTTGGCTGGGAGTTCAGATTGCTGCAAATTCCATATTTCTTGAGAAAAAGAT
Source organism: Taeniopygia guttata (assembly GCF_048771995.1). Classification (NCBI taxonomy): domain Eukaryota; kingdom Metazoa; phylum Chordata; class Aves; order Passeriformes; family Estrildidae; genus Taeniopygia; species Taeniopygia guttata. Next base: position 78,437,696 of record NC_133063.1, read on the forward strand.
TAAATAGGCAAGGAATACAACTCAGTGAAAGATGTGATCCTTGGATGTGTCATAACGCCATCTTATAAGCAGCAGGTCCCAGTTGTTCCATCACATCCTACAATTCTGGACAAAGCTTCTGCTTTCGAGGGGAAATGTGTCATGGGTTCATCATTTGCCACAAGTGCACACCAGGGAGAACTGCTGAGCCGGGATGGTGGGTGGAAAAGGTCTCGTATGTCACTGGAGTAATTAACTTAACAAGGGTGCACATTGTGAATTTTGGCACAGCTGTGTCACCAAGTCGTGTTGAACAAGGGCCGTTCAGAAAGCCAAGGCTGGCTGCTGCGTTGTATGGCTCTGCTGGTGGGTCAGGTTTCAGCATAGTTTTCCACCGGTGGAAATGGTTTCCAAGATAAAGAAAATTTATTTCAAAGAATGTTTGTGATGGGGACTTAATTCGGTGTACAGCAGGTCAAATATCCCCGGCTGGACCTGCCCACGTTCTGGTGGGTCGTGTGAGGAAATTGTGTTCTTTAGGAGGTATAAGCTGGTGTTAACTCCAGTTCATTTAGGAAACCCATTGTTTACAGTTGTCTTTGGCAGGCTGGGATTTCACTGTGGCAGTTTGCCAGTGTTGAGGGACATCTGCTCTCCTGGAAAAGGAGGCAATGTGATTAAAGTAACTCATGGGAAATTGTGTGTTTTATTGAAGGTGCTGGTAAAGGTCTTAATCTTCCTTTATTATCTTCAGGTGTTTTGTAGAGTGCAAGCATTAATAGCAAGTGTAATTGTGGCAAAGAACTAAACTTCAGTTTTAAATATCAAAGAAATAATTCATCTGTCTGTCTGGCTTTGCATCTCCAGTTGGCCTTCCTTCCCATCTACACTCTGAAGTACATTTCTGCACTGAGATTAGGCAGTAAAATAAATATCAGGAACAGCTTCCCATCAGTCTGTGGCTTGAATTACGGTGCAAATATGTGGCAGTCTGCAGCTGGTACCCTGAGCAGCTCCACAGAACCATGTGGTGTTGGTGCAGGCAAAGATGTGACACCTGTTCCTGGCTTTTCCAGAGTGCATATGTGCTGTAAGGAGCTGGGGAGGTACTATGGAAAGGAAGCCGAGTTGAAATTTTTTTAGGCGTATTTTTGTTATTGTAGGTGATATTGAAAAGTGAGGCAAAGATTGGAGTCTGTGGAACTTCAGAGCTTGAATCTGAAATCTGTCACTGTTTGGATGTGTACCACAGAGCACACAGAGGGGGAAGAAGTGGGATGATTAACTTGTTGAAAAATAATTAAAGACGCTGAAAAGTAAGAATTTATATTCTGAAGTAAGCATGTCTTCTGTGCAGCCGAGGTCACAAATGTTTGGTCTCAAATATGTAACGATGACAGGGTAATGGGCAGTGGCTTGGCATGTGTTTATGTGTGTGTAGGTTCTTTTAGAAATGGGGTTATGGGATTCACATAATGACCATGAACTTCAGGTTGTATTTGTGACTTCGAGCAGGGTCACAGCTGAGCAGTATGTGACCAGAGATGATGCATTTGTTAGTTGCAACTACATTTAAATAAAATGGGTGACATGAGACAAGTTGAAACCACGTTACATATATTTATTTTCAGGAAAGCTAAACTCATCCAGTTACTCTTATTTTCATGTTGGTCTTTATTCAAAAATTTGAATGCTCTTAAGTGATTTTCTTGCAAAATGCGGCCTTAGTGTTTTGTCTGCCATAGGGGAAAAATATGGGAAACTGACCACTAGCTAAATAAAACATAGAAAATTCATTACTATAGTTGGGAGTTTTTTTATTATTTTCATATTTTCATGTTTCTCTGGAGTAGCTAACCAACCCATTGTGCAGTAAATGTAATTTTATATGGGTCTAAATATAGGCTGCATTTTTATCAGGAATTGCAACGTGTGTGTATCTATGTCATGACTTGGCTGAAAGCCAGTGCTTTTCGAGGAGGTTTTGATTAATGTTGGTAATGCTTAGCTTTGTGATCAGGTTCTTAAGTAGTGGTAGAAAAGAGTGGGTGGGGTGTGGGAGGTGAGAAGAATCTGCTGTTAGGCTGGTGGCATCCTGCACTTGGTCAGTTTCAAATTCACTACCGAGTTACCAGACCTCGCCAAGGTCTGGCTGCTGACTGCTTGCCTTGCATTACGTGTGTGGTTTGTGTGGCTCCAGATGGTCAGTTCAGATAGAAAATTAATTCTTTGGGTTTTTTATTTGGTTGGAGTTGTTTTTTTTGGTATGGCTTTTCTATTAACTTAGCAAGAAGTTTAAAGAGATGATGGTAAATTCTAGGTTGTTGTAAACAATTCCATGGATAAGAAGATCCACACACTTTGAAGTCAAAAGAGAGAAAACCAAGCTGCTTCTTTGAAAAAGATGCAAGTCAGCAATTACTTGTTTGCTTTTATTTTCCTTTCATGAGTCAAACTACTTGCAATGGAGTACAGTTCTAGGTAATTTCTGAACACTGCAACAGGAAGGTGTTTGAGGTTTTTTCATTTGCTGTATTCAGATGTAGCTTTGGCTCTTTGGGGAGGAAGGAGCCAGCTATTGTCAAGAGGCTGAAGTTCTTCCTGGTCAAAATTAGTGAGTGTAAGGGTGAAGTGTGTGTTGTATACATTAGTGTCTGTTTTTATAAATCACAGAGGTTCTTCTGATCTTCTCCTCCTTTCCTGTGTTCCCTTTAGGGCTGGGATGACACTGTTGAGTTGTTGAGATTTCATCTGGCTTCCAGTGTTTGAAGTGTTGAGCTGTAGTTTCTGTTTTCTCCCTGAGAATGTGTTCAGATGAGCTGTCTCATAGTTAGACAGCTCATGTTGCTAACGACTAATAGTGCTTAATTTTAATTCTCCACCCCCCCCCCCCCCAGCTGTGGCTTTTGTTACATTAAATTAATTAAATTATAGCGTGGCTTCACAGACAGTCTTATTGCAAACAAGCCAGAAAGGGCTGATCTAACTGGTAATACATTTTGTGGTACAGGTACTACAGTGGGTCTTAATCATGTTGTTGCTAGTCCATTTTATTATAATACCCTTCTTTCTCTGCTGATGCATGGCAAGAATGCTCTTCTCAGCTGCCTTTCAGTTTGTAAATGCATTAATAAGGTATTTGCAGTAAAATAATTTAAGATCCAAGCAGTTTTAAGGTATCCACACGCTTTGGGTAATGGCATATTTTGGGGAATCTCTCTGTTTCACAGTCCAGGATAACTTGGGGCAGACTGGGGAGCAGCACACTGCATGTCTATAGCTCTGCAACTTTCTCATTTCAGGGTCTGACTTCGTAGGCTTGGTTTCAGTGCAGAGAGCTGGAAGCAGGAGTGTCCAAATCCCAAATCCTGTGGTTTTGTCTGAGCAGTGGATCCAGCTGTGGGTCTGAGGAGTGAAATGCCACTAAGGCAGTGGGGAGTGTTGAGCAGGAGGAAGCAGCTGAGTGCAGAAGAGAGTGTTTTTGTGTCTCAGGGGTTTCCAGTCTGGCCCTTGGATGCCACAAAGGGGGGAGCAAGTGCTAATCCCATGGGATCTGGATTAGCAAGCGCTAAATCTGTTGTGTAAAGCCTGCCATGTGGTGTGGCTGTGCTGCTGAAACCTCCAGACATGCATTTCTTCCCTGCATCCCTCTGTGAGCACACACTTCTCCTGAGCATGATAAGTGCAGGTAATCTGGGGAAGAAATGGATCCTGTAAAGCTGAGGGTGTCTCCTTTTAAAATTGTGTTGATTTTGCGTTAGGTTTCATTTTGTCAAGAAGCATTGATGTTGTGTTTTGTAAGTTGTACAGTGTCTAAAAAGAGTAGTGGATGTATTCTGAATCTATCCAGTTTTAATTTATAAATTTATCTGCACATTGTGTTGTTAATTCTGTTTTTTTTTTGTTGTTGGGTTTTTTTGTTAAACAACTGGAAAGAAAAACATAAGAACTGAAGAAGGATATTTCAGCTCTGGTGTTATTGAGCTTAAATCTGTCCATTCCTTTAAAAAGTTCATAGTTCAATGAAAACCATCTAGAACTTCTGCATGCTACTGCCCTCGATAGACAAATGTGGATATCCCAGGCAGAAAAATAGTGAGTTCTAAGGTTGAAGAACTTGTTGCACATTTAATGGTTGCTTGTGCCATCTAAGGACAAGAGACACTTTGATTCATGAATATGGGTTTCCTTTCTCCTGTTTTTGATAGCAGCCTGTTACAGTATTATTTGTGGATAATAAACTGGTGTTTATGTGACATTACTTGTTTCCCCCTGTTTGATTTCTGTGTTTGAATATGCTGGTTTAAGAGATAAACACCTAGAAAATGCTTGACTGCTTGTCTAGACAAAAACTAATTTGAAGGTAATTTGAAAATCTGTTTGCTTTCATAAAGAAATCACATCACCTCTGCACCTATTTCTATCATGGCAGATATTATTGTATGGACAGGATTTGGGTCTGTTTCCTCAGGTCTGTGAAACTTTGCCATTTTTGAGGGGTGCTGTAATGCACAGTAAATTTAGCTGACACAAAATGTTTTTGGCTGGTGCTTCTCAGGTTGAAGATTCAGATTGCTTTATTAGTCAGCAGTCGACTTTGGGGGCATTTCTAGGTTTTCTTGCAACTACTTTCTCTGGTTTGTTCCAGCTATGCAAAAAAAGAATCTGACTTCAGTGGAGCCCAGGTCAAACTTCGTGAGTTTGAAGCAGCCCTGAATTCTAAAGAAGCTGCACTGGCCACAGCCCTTGGTGATAAGAAAAGTCTGGAGGGAGAAATTGAAAATTTGAAAGATCAAATTAGAGAGGTGAGAAGAAAAGATATCTAACCATCAGGTTCTCTAGTAAATGAGGTGGTTTTCTGTATCATGAGCTGCCAGGCTAATAAAATATAACTTGGTAACCAAAAAAAAAAAAAAAAAGAATGAAAACCTGTTAATTTTAAGAGCTGAGAGAGCTCTTAAAATTGCAGATACTGAAATTATGGAGGGAAGCAAGCAGGTCAAGACTCAAAGTACATTTGACACTTTTCAGAAGTGTTTTGGGGGGCAGATTAACTTCACAGGAACAGATAATAACTGACAAATAACAGTTTCTGCCCTCCTTTTGGTTCTGCATGTTCTGGTTGAACAATGAGGAGGAAAGCCTCTTGTCCTAGTTTAGTTAGCCTTTGTTAAACACATCCAGAGGATGAATGGTGGAGACCACAAAACTGGTGTTTTCCATGTATTAAAAACTGATTTGTAAGGAAAATTATTAAGTAGTAATTTTAATGCCAGCTATTAATGTGAAATATATAGAACTCGCTTGTATAAGCAACTGCAAAGGTGTCTGTGTGTGGTATGTAATATTACTGGGGTAAATATTGGGATTTGGTAGTGAAGTTAAAACTTAATGTGTAGTTGGCTGTAGTTCTGTGACAGTTTGGCCATTGTGTAAGTTCTGCTGCATAACTTTTGTGTTGATTCTTTTATTTCTTAAAGCTTGAAGGTTCTTTAGCTGCTGCCAAGGACCAGCTTATAAACGAAACCTTGCAGAAGGTGGATCTTGAAAACCGTTGTCAGAGCCTCATTGAGGACCTGGAATTCCGTAAAAATATGTATGAGGAGGTAAATTTAGCCTCAAGAATTAACATTTTTAAAGGCAAGAAAATTGGGAGGTCACTTTAGAATAGGAAAATCATTTAGGTTGGGAGGTGCCTCTGCAAGTTGTCTGAACTCCTACTCAGAGTAGGGTTTATGTCTGTTCTAGCATGAAGATTTCTGACTTCCTTTTTCTAGGAAAAATGATTTTAACTCTGAATTCTTGTGGTAAAATAACTTTATATATCATGTTGTTTCGTCTTAAATTCTGATCATGGTATGCAATGCACATGTCTTTTTTTATTAGTGAGAAAATAGGTTATGAACTTCCCACATAATCCCATGATAAGAAATTAAGTGGAGGGAGACTTGAACAGGTGCTCTGGACCTGCAATAATTTTAATTTCAAATCTTTCTAATAGGATGCTTTTGAATAATAGAAAAAAAAAAGTGGATGAATAGTTGTCTCTTAGAACTTTCTCTTGCCACCCTCCCTTTCACCTGGAGGAGGAACCTTAGGGCAGTAACAAATATACTTGACCATACTCTCTTTTTTTCCATGTGTGGTTTTTCTTGCTAGAAGTATATTCATAGCTTTGTTTCATATTGTTGGAATTCCTTTCTTTCCAGAGAAAGCACAGAACTAAATGGGGAAAGTGGGGTGACTCTTATTTCACAGCAGTTTGATTTTGTTGAAGCACAAAAGATACCTCAATAAGGGAATATATTTCTAAAATCTAATGTTGAGAGGTGTATTTGTTGAAAGTTCAGTCAACTCCCTGAAAAAAATGTTATTAGTATCCTAGCTCTTATTTTAATGAGTGACTATTGCAAAATAAGACTGGGGACACCATTTCTACTAAAAGTTTCATGCCAGAATCTGATACTAGAACCTGCATTACTCTCCACTCAGCAGGATAGTCTTCTGAAATTTTTGTCCTGTATTTAATTAATGTTACCATGTTTCTGTGGCTCTCACAGGAGATCAATGAGACAAGAAGGAAGCATGAAACTCGCCTGGTTGAGGTTGATTCTGGGCGTCAGATTGAATATGAGCACAAACTGGCTCAGGCCCTCCACGAAATCAGAGAGCAGCACGATGCACAAGTGAAGCTGTACAAAGAAGAGCTCGAAGAGACTTACCATTCCAAAGTGAGAACATGTTTTCACACGGCTGTTTGATGTGTTTTGTTTTTGTTTTGCTTAATAGCATAATTGCTGGCAGCTCAGAGGGGTTTATTAGGGAACTGGGTTTGAAATTAGCATGTGTTTGAGTGTGGATGTGCATTTTCACATCTCGCTTTGGGAGCAGGTTGAATCCTCATCAGGCACAATAACAGAAGGGAAGGCAGCACTGTGTGAAGGTGATCTGGGGGAAAAGGTTATACTATGAAGTCAAGGAAAGTTTGTGCATTGTTAAGTGTGATACTGAACAATGATCAATAAGGTGTCCCATGTTTTATATAAAAATTCATAATGGGGCTTGCTGAGAAGACAGGAGATAGTCCTCTGACCCTGTGCAAAACATGGGGAAGTTTTACAATGCCCAGTAACTTCTGTTTCTCACTCACCTAGGCAGAAAGCTGAAATCAGTTATACTTCATAATTTCCTTCCTCTGCTGTTACTCAGCATTTATGTCATGAGGCATGCTGATGTCTCAACTGAAGCTGGTTTCAGTGGCTGTGCTTGTTGCAGTTAGTATCTTTTAAAAGCAAAGTGTTATTTTACAGCAGAAAAGCTCATAAAAACTTAATTTAATAGCATTGGTTTTGGTCTTTTCAGCCTGTTTATCTCCAGGCCTTCAATCTGGCTTGGAAAAGATTGTTTAAAATACGGTCTAGCCAAAAAATGCAACCTCTCATTGCTTTCTTGGTCTTTATCATAAGGTATACTGTATTTTTGGAAACTTAGTTTAAAAAAATAAATTAGATTGCTTTGCATCACCATCAACAAGTTCAGTAAATCTATGGTGCAACTTCAATGTGTGTAGTAGTATTCATCATGAATGATTTAGTTACTTTATAAAACTATTCAAGATTGAAGTGATAGGATGAGGCAGTAGTAGGTTAGGGCACTGATGCGAATTTGCTTATATTGCCTGAAAGTTAACAAGTTTGCCTCTTTTCAGAGAATTGGTAATTTCAGTTTAGCTTCTTCACTGAGAAGAAGCTAAAGTGTATTGAATGTTTAAGTGTATTAAATAAACTTTGTCCAGTGTGAAAATAGAACTTAGTAATTCAATTTCAGTAATGTCTACAAGGGAAAGTTTTCATCCTAAGGTAAATATTCAGGGAATTGGAATTCCAGGCAGGGCAATCCAAAATGGCAACCACATTTTAGCCCTAATGGAAGAAAAGTTTCACTGCATTGGAGCTGCAGAGAGGAACTAGGGTGGCTTAGCATCGCCTGTGGGTTTTTGGTGATTCAGTCCTTCTTCTAGTGGGAGTAATTTTGAAACTGATGTCTTCACTTTGGTGCCCTGCAGCTGGAGAGTGCCAGGCTGTCCTCAGAGATGAGCAGCTCTGCAGCCAACACCATCAGGGAGCAGCTGAATGAGAGCCGCATGCGTATCGACAGCCTGTCCTCCCACATCACCAGTCTCCAGAAAGAGGTATCCAGCTGTGCCCCCTCGGTCCTGCTGTTTACAGATGTTGATTTTTGTATTAAAGGGCTTTTCTTCCTGTTACAGGTGTTGGTTTTTGTATTAAAGGTCTGTCTTTCCCTTAATTTGTAAGTATGTTCAGCGTCATGACTGGAGTTCATCTTCTCTCCTACTGCTCTGTACTTTTTCAAATTCCTTTATGGTGTCTTCTTGACAAATTTTATTTTCATTTTCTGTGTGTAGTATTCTGCTATAGGGTCAGTGTTTCAAATAGGGTACTGTTAAGTGGCTTTTGTGAAATTTTTTATGGATAGATGAGGCAGTTTTAGACAAATGTGTATTAAATGTTCTTGACACTCTGAGCAGTTTAGTAGTGACTGGACCAGCCTGTAGAATTCTACAGCTCAGCATTCAAAGCCAGAACTGGAATTTGCAGGCTCTTTTCATCCTAGGTCCAGTTTGCATGTAGACATCTAAAAAAAAAACCCAACAAAACTAATGACGTGATCTTGCCCAGATTAGGAATGCAAGACTGAGTAAAAACATCAAATAACATCAGATAACTTAAGTATCTGTAGGGCAGGACCTTGAGCAGAAATTGGTTATTCCTAAATCACAGGGCATAGGTCACACCCAGAGAAGTATGAGTGATATGTTCAGCACTGGTCTATTTGTAACATCATGTGCATTGCAGTGGGAAATCCAGAGTGAAAATCAGAACTGTTAGGAGGAGGTTCTGCAGTAAGCTTTTGTAACTCACTTGAAAGTGCAACAAAACATTTCAACTTTTTTAGGAATATAAAATACTAGTACTGTTTGATCCTTTCTGTGATACATTTTGAATTTTATTCCTCCTGTACGGTGGACTCTAACAGGACATCAAAAATTTGTGTATTTCTAGTAAAAAATATAAATATGGGGGATATTATTTCCTAATTTTCCAAATAAATTGGCAGATACTAGTAAGAGTCTTCCTAGTTTTCCTTTTGTCTAGTCAAGTTAGTCTCTGTGGAAAAGATCAGGTGATATAATGAATGTGCATGAGGTTCCACAGGAGTTGGATGGAAAGTTTTGGCCACTTAGGTACTATTTCTGCCTTTAGATTACCATCATCTTTTGGAGGTTCAGTCAACAGGTTTTTTAAGTTAATTTCCTCTGTTCTTTTACTTCAGAAGTGACAACTTGGTTCAGAGGACTTGCTTCTGAACTGGCAGCAGTGTTTGTTGTAATTTCAGGACAGTCAGCTTCAGGGAAAATCAACTTCTATCAATTTGACTGTGATTTTCCACCAAAGAAACCATTTTGCTGTGGTTTTGGGGTGTTTTTTTGTGGTAGCATTAGTGAAGTCAGCCAGGACACTTTTGTTTTCCATTTTACTAGCATTAAGTTAAGCTTTATTTATTTGGAAATCTCTTATCCCTGGTGCTGGTCTGGTTTGAATTGCCAGCACTGAGCTCTGTAGTAAACTCCACTGTGATCTTCTGTGTGGCACAAAACTCCATTTATTATATTCCTTATCTGACTCGTAGCATTGACAACCAGTTACACTGGTCCCTTGTGTCCGACATGGTGACTCTCTTTTCTGTCTGTCTCAGGAATAAGTGGTGACTTCCTAAATTTGGGTGCATGCATAGCCAACTTTGTGATTATGGGGCATAGGTTCATGTGTCCCCTCCTTAATTAAAAAAAAAAATTAAATCTCAAGGGGCTGTGAAACATAAGAAGGCATGCTTATGGAAGGTAAACCCTAAAGCTGCCATCATTTTAGGCTTTCTTTGATAAACATTCCATTCCATGGGTGTACAGTTTTAAGATCTGCTGACCTGATGGAATTTTTGAAGCAGGAGACAAATCAGATTTCTTCAAGGAATACTTATCACCACACTCTGAGCAAGCCTTGGAGGCTTTAAGGATAGTCAGGCAGGTTTGCACCGACAACAACCCCTATTCCTTTAGGGGAGTTGCCTCCCAGATTTCAGGATTAGCAGCACCAAGCCAAAGCACAAAGCAGACATACGGAGACTACAAAGCACTGAAAGACCTCCAGGGGTGGTGACTCCTCCACCTGCCTCCCTGGGCAGCCCAGTCCAGTATCTAACCACCCTTTTAGCAAAGAAATTTGTCCTGATGTCCAGCCTAAACCTCTCCTGATGCAGCTTAGGACCGTATTCCTGTGTCCTGTGTAGCACATGTTAAACACTTAAACTCTTAAGCTCAATATTTATTACTCGAGTAAATTCAAGTACGGTAGGATATTTTCAGACCTCAGGAAAACAAAGCAAAGTAGTTGTTTTTCCAAGGGTGTTGCAGGTTTTGCTGGAATTTGAGGTGTTTATGTTTGTAGTAGGTGAGGTGGAGAGGAGGAAATTGAGCACGGGTGAACTCAGAAATAGGGGAGGGTGTAACTTCTGTGTTTTGAATTCCGTGTTGCCTGAACAGCAAAGCACGTATAGGCGTGGGTGGGCTTTTCTTTGCACCATCATTGATGTTTTCAATGCTTTTTCTCTAGTCCAGAGCATGGCAGGACAGAGCACAGGAGCTGGAGGGCAGCTTGGCCCAGGAACAGGAAAACTGCCGAAAAAGGCTGGCAGAAAAGGAGAAGGAAATCGCAGAGATAAGAAATCAGATGCAGGAGCAGCTGACTGACTACGAGCAACTTCTGGATGTTAAACTGGCACTTGACATGGAGATCAATGCATACCGGAAATTGCTGGAGGGTGAAGAGGAGAGGTAGGAAAGGACATGGCAAGGAGGTGGTGTCTCTGTTATATCTGTGCTTTTTTTGTGTCTTTCTCTGTTAAAAAGCAGTTTTTTAGTGGTGCTTGACTTCTTTCCAAGGCACTGTTTTTGCCCCCTCCTGTCTGACACAACTTCTAAATCACCATGAGACCAAACACATTGATTATCAGACCAGCTCTCAAGGCAGCAAACAACCTTTTTTTGTTGTTGTTAAGATCCAGCAAAGAAGAAGCAAATTGTCATTTGTATGCCTGTTTGGTGCTGTGCTTAATAGTCTTCAAAATTAGTTGCAGGGTTAATTAATTGTTACCCAAATTCCTCTGAGTATAGAATAATTTTAATAAAGTCATAGCCATTGTGATTGCCCAGCTCATCAGCCAGCTGCATTTTCCACATCTGGCCTCAGAGTTCTTCCAGTATTGAGAATTTTCATCTGTGTCACAGCTGTCATTTAAAGCAGTTTGATTCTTCACTGTATTCTGAGCTGTGTGCTGCTGATTCTCTCAACTGTGGGGATGAAACAGCCAAAGCTTTTATGCCAGTATGTTTTTCCATTAATTTTCCACAGTGGCTTAAATCTCCCTAGGGTTTTTGTTTCTTTGTAGTCTTCAAGGAATGCACAGTAATGTTTTTATGCTCTCAGTGTAGTAGTCCATCAGTGTTCTGTGCTCCAGGAACATTAATCAGCTGTTTTTCAGCATTTTATTCACCTCTTAAGTACTTAAGCCTTGACTTCTTCATGTAACATGCTTTGTTTACTATGTTGCTGTATAAATCTATGGGATGAAGAGGAGGTGGAAGAAAGTTTCTTTTAAAAGAAAGGTGGGAAAAATAAAACCAAATCATGGAGTCATTAAGGGTGTAAAAGATTTGAATCCAGCTGTTGACCCAGCACTTCCATGGTCAGCACTAAACCCAAGTCCCCCAGTGTCCCTAAGGGCCACGTCTGCATGTGTTTCCAGCACTTCCAGGGGTGATGATTCCACCAGATGCCTGGGCAAAGCCCAGTGAAGAAATTCCTGCTGATACCCAGTGTACAGCATCCCTGTCCCATCTTCAGCTGTTTCCTCTCACTCTGTCCCGCCTTCCCTGTGGTTGCAGCCCAACCCGCAGCTCACTTCACCCTCCTGCCAGCCAGTTGTGGCGAGCAGGGAGGTCCCTCCCTGAGTCTCCTTTTCCCTGATATGATGTGTGTGTGTGTTTTCTCCCTTGCCCATGCCAGGCTGAAGCTGTCCCCCAGCCCCTCCTCCCGGGTGACGGTCTCACGCGCCTCGTCCAGCCGCAGCGTCCGCTTGGCCGGTGGCAAGAGGAAGAGGATTGACGTGGAGGAGTCCGAAGCCAGCAGCAGTGTGACCATTTCCCACTCTGCCTCTGCCACAGGGAACGTGTCTATCGAGGAGATAGACGTGGATGGGAAGTTCATCCGCTTGAAGAACACTTCTGAGCAGGTTTGGATTTGACACGCGTGTCGTGAGTTGAGGCGCCGGGGCATCCTCATCGCCCTCGCAGCTCCCAGGCTTCACTTTGACCCCAGAGCTTGTGGCATTAAGGAGCTGGTGTGTCTCAAAGACAGCTTTCACACACTGTTCTGGATTGATGGTGAATTTTCCCCAGAGATTTTTGGTGCTTTTGTTTTACTACAAGGTTGCCTGTCCACCAAATCATTACCTCACACTTCTGCGTTCTGCCTTGCAAGTAATGCACCTGTAAAACTTTACAGATGACATTGTTCCTGGTAACAAATGCTGCAAGCAGACACCAGACTCCTTTAGAAGCCTTTTCAGCCCTTTCTTTGCCTTAAAAAGGCTCAAAGTAAACAAGTAGAGGTACAGAATAAAGGTCCAGTTGAAATTAACTGCCAATGTCCCTTGTATCTCCATAGAGCTTTCCTAAATCATAGTTTTTATTCTTCCTTGGCTGCACCCAGAGTTTTATGAGCCCTCAGTTCCCATGCCAAAGTCACTGTTAACAGTGACTGCTGAGATCATTTGATTCTGTGAATAGGTTGGAATTAGTATTGGGAGGATACACATATCTACACAAATGAAGAGCCCTTTGATAAATAATTACTTCCTTATAAGCCCTCAAAATGATGCTGTTACATACAGTACATTTCCATCCTTTATCTTCACTAAAAGGCAGCTTGTGATGAGCTGACCTAGTTCCAAGTATCCCAGTCCCCTCTAATCAGTGAGGACATGGACAGGCTCCTCCAGGCAGTGATAATGTGGGTTTTAATTACCTGTAATTACCACACCTGGGGAGCAATGATTTTGTTTAGTGAATTCAAGAAACTTTGACATTTTTCTTGGTCTAAACAATTCAGTCTATAGATGATTCAATTCAGCCAGGTCAAAAACTATTTCTGGTGAGTCAGAACCTGCCTTTTTTCTTTTTTTTTTTTTTTTTTTAACTTTCCTCTACACATATACTTGTTTAACTCCACATACTTGTTTTCCCTCCACCTTTAATTTGCCTACACATCCATTGTTTCATAAGGAAGGAGAAGCATCAGTTTTGTTCCTAGTAACCATGGGTGGTTCATGTTTTTAGTGCTTTTCTAGGGGGTCTAGATTTGAACTCCCTGTATTGCGGTGTAATAAACTCTACTTGGGGAATGTTCATGAGTGCTTTGACAGTTTATGTAAATAAATTGATTTAAAAAATTTATAAAATCCTCTCTAAGTAATGGTATGTTTTGGTGCAAAGACAAACTGAATGTCAGCATCCATTGAAATATATAAGATTGTTTATTTTAGATAATTTTAACTGACAGTGGCAACTGTTGAATGATGAAAACCTATGTGGATGAGAGAGTTTAAATAGTGCTTGTTTTGAATTTAAAAAATACCTACTCCTGTTTTGAAGCAGTCATTCTGTAAAGATGACTTGTATATGATTTGTTAATGCTTTTCAAGTAGTTCATAAGGAAAAAAAATACAGGGAGTATGTTGTGGCAAGTGTGCATATGTAAAAATATTTCAAGAATACTAACAACAATATTTTGTTTTCTAGGAAGCCTGCTTGCCATTCTGTGCTTCAAAAAACAATAAATATTTGTAAGGGGATTTTAATATTTAATACCTATTACTAATATGTATTTCTCTGGACCAAGTGATAACAAAACTGATGCAAATCATAAACATTAGTTAACATTAGAACTCAAAAGCAGAATGTATTAAGCTTTAACTTCAAATAAGAGGTAAGATAAATTTACCTAAAATTATTCTAATTCCATGCTGAAGATCAAGTTATAGTAAACCCCTTCTCTGAAAGCTTTTTGTGTGTCACAACCTTAAAGATAAAACACAGTACATGCATAGCAGAAAAATGAATGCTGGTGGAAATACTGAGTTTTTTCCCTCTCTCTTTTCTTAGGATCAACCTATGGGAGGTTGGGAGATGATCCGAAAAATAGGAGACACTTCTGCAAGTTACAGATATACCTCAAGATATGTACTAAAGGCAGGCCAGACTGTTACAGTAAGTTGTCAAGTTTCTCTTGAAGTGGACTTCAGGCCAACTTCTGTGGGTCAAAAAGATACAATTTTTAGTTTTTTCCTTCCTCTGTACATGTTCAGGAAATTATCACCTCTTTTTATGTTGGGCATTCTTTGTGTCAATTGCTGGGATAATTAATACAGAGGGATGTTTTTCAGAATTTTGTGCATGAAGCAGTGATTTTCACCATGTACATTTGAAAATTTGATATCATACTACATATTCTAGTGTCTCTGCATTAAAAACATGTGTGTTTTATTGTACAAAACTTTGGTTTTCCTCACTGGAAGAGATGCACAGCATCACTTAAATGAAATACATTAACTGAATTTGGAAATCTGGTAAGACTGACACAAAATGTTCCTGTGTGACTTCTGTTGTCAGATCTGGGCTGCAAATGCTGGAGTTACTGCGAGCCCTCCCACTGACCTCATCTGGAAGAACCAGAATTCCTGGGGCACCGGTGAAGATGTGAAAGTTGTGCTGAAAAATTCTCAGGGAGAGGTAAACCACCACAGATCTGTGTGAGATTTTTCTGTGGTGGCATCACCTACAAGGATTCAGACTAGGGCTCCATATAGGAATGCACTGAAGTGCTTTTTTGCTAAAGTTTTCTCCTTTTGGAGAACTAGCTGCAGTTTAGAAATGCTTCTACTGAACTCTGTGATTTTTTTTTTTTTACTCTAAATAGTGAAAAAAATACATAAATAATGAAAAAATTACTTGTCCAGGCACCTCCCTCATGACAGGAGCTGGGCAGTGCCTTAGAAGATGCTTTGGAAAGAAAGTTTTGGTAAACTCTTGGGTGATTTGTCTTCTAAATCAGTTTTCCTTAAGTCTGTGTGCTTTTGAGGAGTGGGGAATTCCAGAGTGAAATCCACATGGAGCAATGAGGGGTTAATACAGTTAAAACTTCTTGTGGGATAGTTACTGTGACATGCTTCAAATGAAAGAAAATATTTAAATATAGATGAAAAAGAGCAGACTTTGGATGTTGTCAGAAACAGTCCATCTAATCATTAAGATATTTAAAATTAAGCTGTTTATGATCAGCAATACTTGAGAAGTATACAAACAAAATGAGTGCAAGTAGTTCTCCCAGCAGCTGGAGCTTTCATTTCTCAAAGTCTTGAGCAGGTGAGAAACAGGAGATTTTTTTTTTTAAAAGTTCAAGTCTTAAAACTGTCTTTTAGGAGGTTGCTCAGAGAAGCACTGTGTTCAAAACAACAGCACGTAAAGGGGAAGATGAGGAAGTTGAGGAGGAAGTAGCAGAAGCTCTGGATGAGGAAGACATTTACCGTCAGCAGGTATTTTTTTTTTAGGGTTAACAAGGTTATTTACATTGAAAAAATGGGATATAAGTAATGAATTCTTAAATTAAAAAAATTAAAAATTGAGTGTGGATGTTATTTTATTTTGGGTTTTGTTTTAAATTAGTAATTAAGGAAAGCATTGAGCTGTGTTATTGAAACCAGTGTAAAAATATTGCCCGATATATCCTCTTGCAGAGAAGTAAATTTTTTTTAAAATTTAAGATATGGGGATTTTTTTCTTCCCTTAAATTCTGTTCCTCATAAGATTCTCCCCATGTCAATTTTTTATTGTAAAGTTTGGCTTGAGCAGGTAAAGTTTACCGAAAGTTTCCAGAATTTAAATCTCTCTTTATCTCTGATAGAGAAAATCATGTTATTGTCATATATTCACATATTTTCTCTGATAGAGATAATTTGAGATTTGAAAACTCTTTGAGAGAAAATGTGACTAGCATGCTGAAAAAATGAAGTTCTGAAGACCAAAAAAAAACCACCAAAGGACTGTGTTGGAAATTAGAGATGTTACATTTATTACATAAAACCTCTCAAGGTTCTTGTTTATGCTCACTGATTCAAATATGGCAATTACTTGTATTTTTCTGATACCTGTCCTCTATTGCTCCTCAATAGGAAAGGACATGTAACCTTGTTATAATTCCAGGGTAAAACAGGTTGTACAGCTTTGCTGACTCTTGTTTGTACCATGCCAGGCAAATAATTTCATATATTAAAAATGTTTATATATAATGTATGTTTATGTATATATGTATGTATGTATGTATATATATATAATTTAATATATATTTAACTATATATTAAATATATAATTATCTAGTTTATATATAATATGTAATCCATATAAAATTAATATCTACTTATTAAAAAGTATATAATAAAAAAGCACAGTAGATTCTTTTGGGTAGAAAAACATTTTGAACATTTTGCTGCTGGGGTGGTTTGCTTTTTTTGGGGGGGTTTCTTTCCTGGTTGTTTTTTTGTTTCTGTTTTAAATGGTTCTCCCTGTTCTCAACAGGCAGAGCAAAGGGCATCCAACAGAAGCTGTGTGGTCATGTGAAATTCCAGCCACTCCAGGCTCCTCCAGCCGTGGTAATCCCTACCTGCAGAACAGAGCCTTCTGAGAAGCACAACATTATTTTCCCAAGTCTGTGAATTTTTAAAACTGCGAGTCTGATGGCCTTAAATCTTCTCTGCCGCTGAAAAAAAAAAAGAAAAAGAAAAAGAAAAGAGAAAGGATTGTGACAAGCATCTTGACTTCCTCGCAAGATGTGAGCTAGTAGCTCCTGACAAGGAGAATTCAGAGTTCTGAGAAATTCAGAGAAATCAGAGTTCTGATGCTTCTGTCTCTTGCTCAGATTTATACACAGTCTCTCTTCATTGAAACCTTGCTGGAGTAGAAATATTCCAGTGTGTTTTGGGGATCGATTTTTCTTAGATTATACCACTCCAGACTAGTTGCTACAACCTCTTTGTATTTTAGGTGCTGTTGGGGATTGGTTTAGAGTTTTTAATTCTGGAAGAGGATTCATGTTACACCTTGTAGTTGTGTTGTTGAGATAGTGTTACCAGCTTAAATTTTCTTATGTGGTTTTTTTCTAACAAATTAGAAAGCTGTTTTAATATGAATTGCCTTACTTGTTTACAATTTCTAGTAAAAAAACGAAGTCTCTAGAGCTCTAGTCTACATTTGTATGGGAAACAGTTGTAATTTTACCAATGTTGAAAGTTTTTCTGTCCTTTTCACATTATTCCAATAATGTCTGAAAAACATTGTAATAAAGTATCTCTGTGCTACAGAGTAAAGTTTTTGGAATTTGTTTCTTCCTAGAACTGAGTTAAAAGTTGAATGAGCATTGAATCCTTGAAATTGATGGGCTTTGAAGCTGAAGAAACATCCATTAAATGGAACAGTGGCATTTGAGGTGCAAAAATTTCTTCTGAATAATGGCTGATACTGCTTCACATTTGGAAAATCAATTCTTTAG
This sequence comes from Taeniopygia guttata, assembly GCF_048771995.1. NCBI lineage: Eukaryota > Metazoa > Chordata > Aves > Passeriformes > Estrildidae > Taeniopygia > Taeniopygia guttata. The sequence continues at coordinate 78,455,413 of NC_133063.1, forward strand.
AGCTTTATTCGCACTGTTGCATTTGTGCTCACCTTGGCTCATGGTTCTGTTCTTACTGGACTGGCTTTTACTGCATCCTGCAAGCACCAGGTTAAGCAATGTTAGCAAGCACAGTAACATAAAGAGAAATTTACAAGTGCTGTAAAATAGTTATCTTTGACACAGCCTGAATGTATTATTTCAAATGCATGGCCAGAATTTTGGAAATTGATTGGAATTTTTTTTTTTCTTTTTTTAATTGACTGGACTTTTTTTTTTTTCCTAATGGCAAAATTAAGATTTTTTTTTTACATGTCTTTCACCTTGGATGAGCCCTTTTCTGGTGGCATTTCAACCATGTGCCAGCAGAAGGTAAAAAGGGAGGGGTTGAATTACAATTCTTAAGTTATGGTAGGAGCCTTCCTGCATGATCACATTCTTGGTTATAGCTTTTATAGAGCTTGTTCTTCGATGATAGTGGTAAAAATGCAGATTTTAGAACAATTTTGCTTTTTTTCTTTGCTGTGGCAGGAATTCCTGTAGATTAGAAAAAGGGAGCGTTGAGAAACACAACTGTGAAATATCCTGCCACAAGGTGGAGGTCTTGTTTTGCTTAGTTTTTTTCAATTTTCAATATTGTACAGCAACAACCCAACACTTCCTGCACTTCCCTGCAAGTTCTGTAACTTGATTATCATTAGTTCTGGCATTAGATGCATATTCAATTTTCCTGCAGGTGAAAACTCTTTAGCAATTTACTTCTTGTAGCTGGATAAACACTTTACCAGAAATGTTTCTGCTTAAATACACTCATTCCTATGAGAAACAGATTGAGAATTTAGGAAAAAAGTGGTTTGACCTGTGCAGCAAACCTGTAAACTGCATTCTTTTTTTCTAGTGTTCATTATAAAAACCATAATGTAGTCAAAACTGGTGCAAATTGGTTTATGATGCTGTTAACAGCGTGCTTTAGCATTTTTATGATGCTAAAGATTGTTTTTTGGTTTGTATTTCCTTGTTCATTATTTACGTACATCACATTTGTCTAAGCAGCAGAAGAATATGGACAGAGAAATTAATAAGCAAATTATTTTCAACAGATGCTAATTATTAATTTCCTTCTATAAATAATGCAATTTTAAATGCCGATCTTAGTTTAATTTTTTCAATTAAAATTTGCCTTATCAGTGTATCATTTTGATACTAATTTGGGGGTTTCTGGACTGAAAGGATATTTTTATCTGTGAAACACTGGGTTTCATATTCATATTAAACTGTAAGTTGTATCTGTACTTAAATGCTGCTGCTTTTACTGAAGTGGCCACATGATAACTGTGAAGGATTTTCCTCCAGGCAAGGAAATTGATTAGTTGATGGAGAATAAAAGCTCTTAAAGCCCCTGTCCCAAAGAGGACAACTTGTAATTATTGGTGATTTTTTAGAAAGGGAGTGGAGGTTGTGTGTGATGGATGTGAATGCTTATTTAGCCTTTCCTGGACATCAAGGAGACGCTGGCACACTTCATTATTTATAATACTCAAAGAGCTCCATCACAGGATTATGGCAGAATTTAGCTATTTTATCTCAGGTTTTGCTTGGTGTGCATTTATTGCTGAGAGCCTTTTGCTGATCTCCTGGTTTCTTTTTAGCATGTTTGCATAAATACAGAAATTCTGTGTGATAAAAACACTGTGATTACCCTGAAGAAAAGCTGCATTTGGGGCATTAATAAAGGAAGGCACATTTCAGCTTAAGGTGATTGATTGGTAGAATTTTCATACAACTAAAAATTAACTCTTGGATGTGAGTTTTCATAGCTGTTCTGCACTATCAGAACAAAAAAATACTATTTTTGGCAAGCAAGTCCTTATTTCTGCATAATAACAGAAGCCATGGAATTAAACTATAGCATTGATTTCCCCTGCAACTGCAGCATCTTCTTTTTGAGGTTGGTGTGTTTTGTTGTTGCTTCTAAGGGCATGTTGGACATAGGATATCAACATTTATTCTTTACTTTGACAGGTTTTACTGGGGAAGTATGTGGTACACTTAGAATAAATTCCCTTTGGTTTTGTAATGTTTTAACACCAAAGGGAGCACAAGTGTTTTGTAGCCTTGCCACAAGCGGGTGTGGGGAAGAGGCTGTTAGCAAAAGATTCAGTGCCTGAAAGCAGGTTAAGGACTGAAAGATGTAACCTTTGATTTTTGAAAAAGCTGCCTCATGTACAAATGCATGGGAAACTAATTTTGAAATGTGGAATAACAAGAGTGGATCAGTGAGGTGTCACCATCAGTGTTGGGACGAAATCTGGTTATCATTTATCTTTATTGATCTGGAGTGTTTCCTCAGCAAATTTGGAGAAAACAAAATTTGAGTTCTGGATAACACTAAATTGGATTTGCTGGAGGGCAGGAGGGGTCATCATCTTTTCTAACCTTAAAAATTGTGTGATTCTATGAGTTTGCACGGTATCTTTGAAGATACTTTTGAATACCCAATAATTGTCAGTAAGGAGGCAAGGCCCAGTTCTGCTTGCAAGGAAAATGCTTCTTTAATTAACCAGTTCTGTGTTAAATGAAGCTCCATTTCACAAAAAGTAACAAGTAAAGATTTTTAATTATTAACAGGTTGTTTTTGTTTTTTTCAAAGGGAGAGCTTCTTTAGCTCTCTTAGTGCAAGAGTCTGTCCCAATATCTGTTCTCAAACCTCTTTCTGATGGTACCCACTGCATCAAAGGCCAGTTGCATTTATTGGCTCTGGGTCCCTTAATGCAGAGTTGTCACTTTGCCCTGTGTGACTTTGTATTGGTGCAAAGCCAGTTTAAAGAAAGGAAATGTAAACGACATTTTGAGGTCTCAGTCTGGCAGAACTGTTCAGCTTAGTAACGGAAAAAAAAAAAAACCCAAACACTAAAATCTGAAGTATCTTTAATAACTGCTTCTGTTACTCTGCAACTTTCTTTCCAGCTGAACAGAAAGCTGGGGTATTTCTAAATCTTCATATAATGTGATAGGCAAGTCCTGCAGGGAAAATACTCTATAAAAAAAGTAAAACTTCCTCATTTTCATTACACTCATCACACTGAATCACAAGAGGCTGCTTTTATCATTTGCAACTTAAAATATTGGCTCAAATACTGTTGAGTACTGTTCCTTCCATGTAACTTCTTATCAATGACAAGATCAGCTGCATGAGAAGAAAGCATAAAGTTGCTGAGAGAGAAGTTGAGTGACATTTAAAAAAGATAAAAAGGTGGTCAGTCATCCTGTCATTAATTATGTTCTTTAATTAATTTGGTTGTTAAGGAGAGCATGACAAAGGTGTCATTGTACTGCCAGGAGCTTTGCTGGCTGCAGTTTCTGCTGTGGTAAATTTTGTCTGTCACTTTTATTCAGACAGAAATGGATGTTGCTGCTACTGTAGAATATTTGCTGTGATGATACAGTTTTTTATGGAAATTTGGGCTTGGTGTGGCATTTACAGCATCAGCTCATGAAAGTAAACTCAGCTGCCTTCTGGGAGATCCTTCTGTCTGTAAATATTTAGAGCAGAAGTGGGATTAAGAAGTAATATCTCCCACCTCCCAGTTCTTGTGTTTTAGGAAAAACAAGGAAGAATACAAGTATACTTTTTTCCATGGGTTTAATGCAATGTTAAGTGCCTGACTGGACTTCTCCTGCCATTTTTTTCCTCAAGAAAATCCATAGGACACTACTGCCACTTCACCAGACAGTTGTGCTGTGCAGCTGCATCAAGCACAGAAATTGGGTTAGTGATGTGTGTGCTAAACTGGACCATACTTTTAATCTCTCTCTGCTTCAGTATGCTTTCTTCAGGTGAGTAAAGATGTCTTTAACACAAAAAAATAAAAAAACCAACCCCCCCCCCCCCAAAAAAAATAAAAAAAGAAAAAAAAATAACACAAATGAGCTGGGCCAAGACTCTGTTGATCTCTGTGCATAGACCTTGCAGCTTCATTTGAATAAATGTTTTCCTTAATGTTTTGCCACTTAATTGCCTATCACCCTGATTTTTGGTTTCATGAGGTAAAGCCAACAATAGCACTCATTAAGAACAACAATTCTTTCAAAGATTTCAAGAGCAGTAATAAAGTTCTGAAGAAAGCTTACCTAAAGTATGGGTGTAGGCATTAAAACACTGACAGCATCCTGACCCTGCTAGATTTGCTTTATTTCTTTGCCCCTGGCCAGCAGATATTATTTTTTAAATCTGGAATTCTGCTTAAGTGTTGTTTGGTCTTCATTCCAAATAATTATTTGCCTTTGGGAAGAGGTATTAAAAAAAAAAAAAAAAAAAAAAGCACTACAGGTCTTAGGCTATCACAGAGATTGTGATATCCTTCAGAGCCTTGTATAGTTTTCTCTGTAAGAGAAGCAGTTACTCACAGACAAAGATGAACAACCCCAGCCTTGTCAGACTGATGAGTACAGATCTGCAGGTTCATGATTTTCCTATACACACCTTGGCTCGTTGTGTAAGTGCCTTTCTGTTGGAATGAGGCTGTTATTGCTTTATATCCCCATGATTCTCCTATCCCCATGACTGACAGTTACAAAGAACATTGTTAAATAACATGCTCACAGCTAGACTGGTCCACAGACAGAATAAAGAAATTTAACAGATTTGGCTTTGTGTACTAAGCTTTCTCCCCCCTCCCACAGAACACACACAAAGCATCAAATAACTTCTTGTCTGGTGGTAAATACCCATAATACCTTGAACTTTATGAATAACAAATTATTAGCCTTCCTGCTATGTCTTCCTTTTGATTTTCAGTTCCTGCAGTTTTTGGAAAACAAAGCACATGGTGGTATTGCCATCCATGCACAATTCTATGAAATTCATCTGTTCAGAGGGGCTCTGTACCAATTTCTAATTCTAGCAGCATTTAGTAATGAGATTTTGTATAGTTATTTAAAATAAGTGTGTCTCTTCTGGGATTGAAAAATTGCTGAATGAATTAGGCATAAAACCAAGGGGAAGCAGATAAAGTCAGCCAGGAATAAGGTCTGATTTTACATTCCAGATTCAATTTGGCCATCACAGAAGACTGTATTAAATATTTTTAATTTTTTTTTTGTCTCAGTGCTACCATGAGATGTCAGGGTTTGCAAACTCTGCCAAATCCTACCTGTCAAGCTGGAGTTTCTGCTGCTTTAAAATAATGCTGTTCTTCATTCAAGATGAGTCCCTGCTTCCTAAAACTTATCTGATGATCTCATTTATTATGTATGCAGAGCTTTCCCTATACAAAAGTAAGCAGTAGAGTTAAAATCAGCCTGGTATAAATGCAGGATATGTTGGATAAGTTTGAATTCATACCAGCAGAATGTGTACTTCACTGAAGAATGTGGTAGTTTTTCGTTGAAAAGTACAATTTTTTTTTTTTCCTGAGTGCTATGTGCTATAATACTTTTGACAGGAAGATTATTGCAATTTGTATAATTTTTCTCTTGCACATGCTAGATTCATAACTGAAGAATCTTCCTGTCAGACCTCTCCTGCCAAATAGGAAAATGGGTAACTCAATTTTCTAATCACTTTGTAGCATTTAAATAATGTGCCAATTTGTAGAGCTCATTACACACATATTTTAATAATCAAAACATTGGTATAATAGACCTGCAGATAAAATCAAATGAGGAAATGCCATTGCTGTGCTTTAGGAAGCAGAAATAAATATTGGTTACTGTCCAGCTCCTCAAAGAAATAGTACTGTAGGAACAAGAAATCATAAAAACAAAGCACTTTTTAAACCTGTTTTGCATTGTTAATTACCATAGTTTAATACTTTAAACAATAAAAAAAGTTTGCATCACTCGATGACGCAACAATTAACATATTTGCAGAATCCATAGGGTCCCTGCTAACTAAACTCGTTTGGCAGCTTAGCAAATGCCACAAATGACTGCAGCATCCATGACTTGAATTCTGTCTGTGATTTATCCCTCTGCAGTCAGTCTGTAAATCCAAATTGCACATTCCTGGGTGCTGGACGCTGCCCGACCCCGGTGGGTCTGAGGAAAGAAAAATATCTTTAGTGTGCAGCTGCACCCCAAATCACACGATTGTCTCCTTGGAGCTCCTTTTGAGGGGCTGCAGGCCCAGCAGGGACTGCTGGGTGGAGGGGGCGTTGGCAGATTTTGGGATGAGGAGCATCACCCGCTGATTGTTCCGACGCCACTCGTGGTACAGCCGGCAGTGGTACCTGAAGGACACCTGGGGACAGAAGGGACACGAGCTACCTTCAGTCACTGCCACCCTGCAAGGACTCAGATGGGGCTCCAAATGCCTTCCAGTGTGACAGAATGGGTGTGAAGTGGTGAAAATAGAAGACCCACCATGCCCCAAGGTGCCACACCAAAGAAAAGCAGCCTGTGACTCCCATTCTCCCTTTTTCACAGCCTGAAAAATCAGACATCCTGCCTCTGCCTTTCTCAAGAGCTGTTGGCACACATGGAATGAGAATTTGGGATATCTTCTCTTGCTTCAAGTTGCTAAATTGACAAAAATGTAGTTGTTTGCAGGGTGGTGTGCTCTACCTTGTAATGCTTTATGCTGAATGCATCGAAGTTGGGCCTGCACAGAGACAATGAGCTGACTACGTGCTCAGTTTAGATCGTGTCTGACAGGTTTTTTTTTGTTTGTTTTCAGGTAATTTCAACCTTTATGTGGAAGAGAAATGTGTGATTTCTGTGGAGATGCAAGATAGCTAGGCCTCATGTTTTTAAAAAATAGTTTACAACTTGTTTTAGTGGCAGCCAACTGCTGTGGGAGTCGTAGCTATGTAAGAGGATGTATATGTGCATTTAAAAAAAAAAAAACAACCAAACCACAAAAAACCAACAAAAACTTACAACAAACTGTAAATTTTGAGAGAAATGTGCCAAGTGATTATTGTTTTCTTCTTGAGCTGTGGGCAGGAGTTACCTCATGCACTGTATCCTTTCCTTACTGCATAAAGGGTGCTTTTAACTAAAGAAACTAAAGAAATGTACCTTTCAATTATGTCCTACAAGGGCTAAAAAATACTTTTTTGGTTTTTTTTTAATTAGATCTTTTCATAGCTGTCTGAGGGAAACGTATAAAGCTTTGCTTTAGTTCTGGAACTTTGGATGTTGAGAATTTTAAACCTTCTGTGCTGAAAGGCACAGACCCACAAGAGAGTACTGATTCAACCTGAGGCTATGGAGAGGTCTTCCAATATTGATTAATTGCACTAAAATTACAAGTGCGTAGTTGGTTAGAAATGTGTAATATCACAGGGTGGCAAACTTAGATTTTGGGCTTTTAGAATATAGAAATAAATATAAAGTAAAAAGTTTTAAGGTAGAGACAGTTGTTCTTCTTTATTATCTTCTTCCTTTTTATTTATGGGTTTGGGTAGTATTTTATAATTGTAGACAAAAAAGTTCACATTGCAGGCTTCAAATGATTAGTCATTAAGTTAAAAGAGAAAATAATTTAAGTGTTATTTCTTGATTAGATAGTTTAGCCTTAAAAGACCTTGTAACATGAGATAGTTGGCCATTTTGTACCTTGTTAATAAAAAACTGCAGAACTCACAGTAATGAGACTATAACATAGATAAGAAACAATAGATAAGAAACAATAAACACCTGAGTCTGAACATGAACTATTGTCTCAAGTACCTTCAATCCCAGCCTCAACAGAGGGTTGGGTTTTCAAGCAGCACAATATGAGGTTCTTCAAATAACAGCTGCTTCATTTGCAGGCAAGTATGTCACACAAGAGAAAGCAAAGTGTGGCCCTGAATTGTTAAAGTAACAATCCCCTTTTTGTGTCTGTCGCTTTCTTCTTGGGAGGACCAGGTACCTTTTTTGTTGTGTGTGTGTGTGTTAAACATACAGAGTAAAAAGCAACAGTGTTTTATGGATAACTTGTCTGTTTTAGAGAGAGGGATAAAACAGTTTCTGGGATGCCAAAAATAGCATCCCTGCTGTTCACTGCTCGCTGGGATAACTGTGGTGTGTAAATAATCTGTACACCAGAGAAGGAAAGCTGATTTACTGGAAGTAAAACAGAGTTTCAGTTCTCTTAATTTCCCCAGGACCTAAAAGAATATTGTATCATCGTGTGTGTGATTTAACCCACAACACTGAACCTATTCCTATTCCCTGCACAGCCATGGCTACGGAACAGGATTCTCCCACTTCTGAAAGTGACAAGGCATGTGCTGCTGAAGTATTCGATGAAATTAACACTTCTGTGTGTGGGACCATTCCTTCCTGCACGATAAGGGGAGCCTGGAGCCCTCCCCAAGGCAAACTCAGGCTGGAGCTTTTCTACATCACAGAAAGGAGGGTTATTGTGCCTCCCAGCTTCAATAATTTGGTGATTCACTTCCCTAAAGGCCTTCCTGTCTTGCCCTTCTCAGGTGAGCACAGTTCTTCCTTAGCCCATCCATCTCCTACTTCCCTAAATAACAATTTAAAATGGAATTACAGTTCTAGACACCTGAGTGAGCATCAAAGATACTGCATTTCAATTAAATCAATCAAGGTGTGCATTTACAGCAGGCTCACTATCACTAGCATGTTCTCCAAGAGCCAATAGCACATTTCTGTGTGTGCTTTTGAAGGAATAAAATTTATAAAGTGAATATAAGGTATTTTTGCCTCTTACTCTGATGCAAGACCCAGGTATAGGAACCAAAGTTGAGATGCTCCAGTAGTCTTAACAAGCAAGGCTGGATAAGTCCACGTGTCATAGCTAATTAAACCCACCTGAAAAAATACCTTTTAACCACTCCCATTGATTTTGGTGATGGTGAATTAAGTGTGTTAGGTAAATTGTTCAGCATTTTGGTTTCTAAGACAGCCATACACAAAGAAAATTTGAACAACATTTGCTTGCATACCTGCCAGGCACATCTACACCCAGCACTGCAGGAAAAGCAAGTGTGGCCTCACTGCTGGAGTACATGGCCTGTCTCAGGGGAGTGCTGCTGCCTCACAGAAAAGCAGAAACAACAAAAAAAAGATGAACTGCCGAGGCAGAGGCACAACTCTGAGATTTCCCTCCTGTCGAGCACTGCCTGCATTCCCCTGTGGGTGACACAGGGCTCACAAAAGTCCACATGAAATTTCCCTTTTATAGCTTTCTTGGAGATGCTCGTGAGGGACCGTGGGGTTTTTGTGTTCCCCTCACATCCCCTTTTCCTCAGGCCTCAGCACAGGGGGGCTTTTTGCTCCACCAATGCAGTTTTTTAGAAGTGCCGCCTCCTCAGCAACTTACAGGTGTCCAAATGTGCAGGAAGGTGTCTGGGCTGGAGTATGGCCATACCCAGCGAGGGGCAGAGCTGTGTGCTGACCCTGTGGGATGTGGCCATGCCACGGGCACGTTGGGTTTTTGCTGCCCCAGCAGCACAGCCTGGCACCATCCCAGTGCACTGCTGTGAGCGCTGCCCCTCGGCACCCACCCTGCTCCTCCTGCCCCACAAAAAGGGGTGTGAAATGCCAAAACCAGCATTAACCCGGGCTTTTCGGTGAGCTGCTACACCGTGGCTTGTTGAATGCCCTTTCTGGCAGCTGTCCCCTGTGTTCTTCTCATTTCTGCTGGGCCAGCTGCCTGTCAGTGCACTGGGGCCAGTAAATTATCTCAGTTCAACACCTTGACACGGAGCGAGTGGCACTCGGGATGGATTGGCATGAGGGTGACTCGTGCTGGGGTGCAGGATGCATTTTAACCTGCACTGCAAAGCCGGCTGTGTTTTTACAGACCTGGGCACGTGTGTGTTCTGACTTTCTCCACATCCAATACTTCTGAATTGTAAAATTGGCAAGATGCTGCATTAGAATAAAATCTGAGTCCTCTGTGGCAGCCACGTTGTTCACTTAATCTTTTTTTTTGTGTGTGTGTGCTGTGCCTTCACCCTTTGCACATCACATTTGATGAAACTCCCCCCTGTAGTGTGGATTCTTTGGGGTTTTTTTGTTAAGGTTGGGATTCAATGTATGAAACGGTATTTTTTGTTCAGACTCAGATGTTTATTAGTTTTTATCTATATTACAGTCACACAAACTGTGAGTTCTACAGTACTTCACTCTAACAAACTAAAAATGGAGCTGTGTCTCTCTCTTTACAAGTTTTTTTAAGGACAAACTGTCTAATTAAGAAATTACATTTAAATTACTTTTATTTTTAACTTAATAACTAACACCTTGTGGCCTGCAATGTGGGCTTTTTTATCTAATTACACAATACTACCAAAGCTCATGAAGAAGAAGGACTAGTCTCCACCCTAAAATCTCTATAGTATTTTATACATATTACTATAACTAAAACATCAAACTATATGTTTTCTACTATGTGATATTACACACTTTTACTCAAGCTACGCACTCGTAATCTTAGTTCTATAATTTAATTTTTGAATCCTTCTTCAGGTCAAATGCAGTGTTCTCTTGGGGGTCAGCACAGAAAGTCCAAAATTCTCAGTAACCAAGGTTCCAACACTGCAGCATCTGTCTTCAACTCCCCCGTGCCAATTCCCTGCCTCCCTCCTACTGTCCCCCTGGTGTTTGAGATTTGAGAAACCTTACCCAGAAGCAAACTGTCTTTCTGGTGTTCCAGAAAGTTCCAGGGAGCTTGAATGTTGTGGAAACAAGAGGTTTCTTGCAGGTGTGGTTTGCACTCACCAGCAAAGGAGGCGAACAGAAGCAACGCTCCGTGCGATTAATTTTCCTGCTTGCTCTTTCCCCTTTTTTCCCTGTGAGTCAAATAAAAGCCGTGATACTTACCAGGGTCCAAAAGAGGTAAATAGTGAAGAGTGCCACAGTGAGTGCAATGAGGCCAACAGCTTCCAGCCTACTGCTAAAGTGCAGGTGGTCCACGGCTCCTCGCAGGCACAGCCAGCCGGAGACGGTGGCCAGCGGGGTGATGAACAAGAAGCACACCATGTCCCCAAAGAGAGTCCTCTTCTCGTGCTGGGGGCCCGGGTTCCTCAGCCACTGCACAGGCACAACACAGGCAAGGCAGGTGTCAGCACAGGGAGGAAGAAACTTAAATTTTAAGGAATAAAGATATTTTAGAGGAGCTAAGATTTTAGTTAGAAATAAGCCTTACTAGAGTTAATTAAAATAAGAATAATAAATGAGTAGGCCTTGATGAAGTTAAGAGTTAGTACTTAACTAATAACTGATTGCTTGTCAGCACAATGTTTAGTTAGCTGGGTTTATAATGAAGAATATAGAAACTGACAAATAGCTTTTAGAACATAAGACAATTGTGGGCCTCCTCTGTTCTGAAACCAACTGAAGACAAGGAATGGGAGTTCTACCAAGAGTTCATTTGTCATACTTGCATTGAAAAGGTAGAAAGGTCAGAAGGAGGAAGACTTCATTGACTTCCTCATTTTGGGACTCCTCCCCATGGAAGGGACACCAACCCATTTCAAGGGACAAACTACGCATGCTTAATTGATTTTGGAATGATTAGCTTATGAAGCGGGAAATGGGAGGTACCAAAATTATGAATATGTGTTTGTATTTTGTATATTCAATACTTATATGGATAAAAAGACTCTGTAATCACCTGGAAGGTGTAGTGTGTATTTGGGAGCTATCCCGCACACTGCTCAGCATTGAATAAACATACACTTTCTAACTTTAAACTGTTAGAGAGTTTTTGTCCGTCACAGTTAAATATCGATACTAGATCAATATCCATATTTTTTTAATAAATCAAGGATGCTTTACCCCCAGCTCAAAGCACAAACCCACCCCTTCAAGCACTGAATGCAAAGCAGGTGCAGGACGCAGCTTTCAGTGTCCCCCAGGATGCCTCTCATGGATCTGTAGGTTTTTAATGTATAGCTCTATAGCTCCTAGTGCTTTTCTATAGCTCCTCCAGAGCTCTACACTAATGCTTACACTAAAAATTTTGAAAGCAAATCAAATCACATCAAATTTGATCCCTTACCCTCCTGAAACACCCTTGCAGCCCCAAGAATTAAAGTTCCCGCTTTCTGTGAAATTGGATTTTTATGTTAATTTTAATTACACAGGAAGAAATCAGTCTAAAATTTTTAAATGTTTCTCTCTATCACCCCGGGTAAAAGAATCAAACCTTTTGGTACAATTATGCTTCTGGCAGTCTTTCTAAATACAGTAATGTGGCTGCCATCAGGAATGTTTTTAGTTTATAAAGATCAAGCCTGAGCCTTTTAGTGGCTGGAGTTTTTTAACTAAAAGATTCTTTTTAGGATAGGTATGTATGTGCTAATTGTATTAATCATGCTACCTTTCAATCTGTGCATAAATTAATTAATAAGGCCATTAAAGGAGTGGTTTTGGTCAAAAGGAAAGGGGGAGAAGGTTGGAATGTTGGGGAACACGACAAATTATGGACATTGGACCTGGTTAACATAAGAGATTTGGTAACAGCATGCCTTGTCAAAAGCAAACAGAACTTTGAGGGTTGCAAGATTCAGACAGGTTTACCAGAAAAAGAAAATTACATCAGACTTCTGCAACAAGAGAAGTTTAAAATGCGTAAGTTTGTTTAAGTGATCTTTAACCCAATCATTGTAGTACACATTACTAGCCTCCCTAAAATAGTATATAAAAGTTTGTATCCCACAAACTCTTGTATCTCTTCATCAGCAACACTTTTCCTGCCCCCTCTCACATTTCAGAATAAGAAGCCAACCCTTTACAACACGTTCTTGGAATTCTGTTTAGTCTCACTCTCAAGAAGGGAACTTCTAACCAGGATATCTTGCTTTTAATCACAAAATATAGAGCAAAGAACTCCCTGGACAAACTCCAAGGAGCAGACCCTGGGACAACAAGTCTCTTATTGCATGCACCTGCTAAATGTACTAATTAATTAACCTTATTAAAATTGTAGAAATCCTGAATCACTCACTTGCATACCTACACTTTGTGCATCTGAAAGCTTTCATTAAAGAACTGATCACTCTTAATAATGTTAGCAAGGTTTTCCTTTGTTTTTAGGCAACACTAGAGACCTGAATTTCTCTCCCTTGCTTCCTGCTGGTGTCCACTTTTATCTGTACCCACCATATCATTTATTTAGCTGTGGTAAAGGCTGCCTTGAGAAGTATTTTATGTAGTGCAGCCCCTAGCATTTCCCACTGGCTTCTTTGAAAACCTCCCTTCTTAATGTGTGAAGGAGCATGCAGAAAATATTTTAACATTTTCTATACTACTTTAGGATTTTTTTTTTTTTTTACATTCTGCTCATAACATTTGCAAAGCCATTTTCAACAGGTTTTCAGATACCCCCACATTTAAGCAGAGTTCAATGCACACAAGGTTATTTTTATTAAGAGGGTATTAATCTTGAGAAACAGAGTTCCTGAAAGTCAGCTGCTGAAGCAAAGGTTAGGATTGAACAGCTTATCAAGCCCACACACCCACATTTCTATAAACAGGATTTGGGATAACAGAGGTGAAAGAAATTTCTACAACAGTACATTGAGGTATTTTAATCAAAAAGAAAAAAAAAAAAAAAAGCCAAACCAAATCGCATCACACAATATTTGAACAGGAAAACTATCCAGCCCTGTACTTTTTGGCAGTGTGAGATGCAGGATTTGGTGAAACCTGCTCTACAGCACCCTTTTATGGGGCCACCAGAACCAGATGAGCCTATGTATCCCTAAAAACTTTGTTCCTCTTATTTCCCCAAGTGTGTTACACATGGCAGTAGAAGTTCTGTCTCATGTGCAACTCAGGAATTTAGAACACAAAAAACACGTTCATAAACTTTTTTTTTTCTTTTTTTCTTTTTTTTTTTTTTTTTTTTTCAGGATATAGGCTTTAAACTTGCTTGAATAGTTCTGAAATGCTAGGGAAGTACAAAGCACTTTAAACCAGCTACATATTACTATGAGCAAGAAGTTTTTTGGGAAGGTGCCAATTAAAGAGGGAGGCTCAATACTGTATTTTTCCTCTTCTTAACCAGGAGAGATAGTAACCAGCTGTGGTCAGTTTACTCCAAGAAGCAGCTAAGTCCCCACACAGCCATTTCCTCACCCCTCCACCCCATCAGCATGAGGGGGACAACAACAGAGTTTTCTTCAGCAGAGCTTGTGCAAAACAAGGGGACATGCATTTACATATTTTTTATTTTACTGAAACTTTAAAGGGAACGCTGAAAAGTGAGTAAAAGTTTCACACTGCTTTCCTTGGAGCTTTCAGTCCATTTATTTATAAACACCCTCAAGGGTTTATGCATAACAGCTCCAGGTTTTATCTGGTTGCTTTTGAAAAGTCTGATTGCAACCTTCCCCTTTTTTCCATTTCCAGGAGCTCCTGCAATGTGAAACCACCAAGAAAACGAGAGGAACTGACAGCACCTCACAGCAGAGATTGTGCTTTTAAAGGTTTTAAAGACTGAAAAAAAAAAAAAAAAAGTTTTTGTGGAAAGCACTTGTTTGAAAGGTAACTTGGAAGAGAAACGCCAGGCATTTGTACACTTCTCCTTGACCTCAACAGGAACTGCAGGTGTTCACCACTTTCCCAGGACAAACTCCAAAATTTTGGCACCTGTGCACCTCAGGTGGAGCAAGAAATAGTTCCCAGTTCAGAGCAAGGAGGAAGAACATCAGGGGTGCAGGGGAGGGAGCACAGATGTCAAGGCATGTGCTGTTATCCCCACCTTGTCACTGTCACTACACACAGTGCAGTGCACCTGAATTAAGACAGCATTTTTCACTGTGCCATCAAACCTGATTGAAAGTTTGAGCAGATGAAAATGGTGTGGAGCTGCACCACAGGCTGATGGCTCCCTGCCCCTGATGCCCTGTGGCACACGAACAAAGAGTCAAACCCAAGTAATTCAAATATTAGATGAGTCTGTGACAGGCAAGAGTAGTATTAAATAATAAATAAAGCCATCACAATTCTACAGTCTAACCTCAAAAAGCTGGAAGGATTTCATTAGCTAGCTCTGAAGTATATGTCAGAAGCAAAGATTAAGCAATTTCAGTGGTTGTACAGATTTCAGTCACAGCACTTATTTTTCTCCTGAAGCAGTGCACACCTGCTTCTAAATCTGCTTCAGTTTCGAGGTTTCAGTCATTTGTTTTGGGAATGGAATGGGCACTGTCAAGTTACTTTATAGCTAAAAAGCTAAATCAGCAGATCCTTTTGTGCAGCTCATACCCGCACAGGGATCCTAACAAAGCCCTGAGCTGATTAATTACTGTGGCAGTATGGTATGGACTACCCTGCTGGCCAAGAAGGAGATGTAAGGCCAGATGAAACTGTCAGATCTGCACTGTGACACCCTGAAATCTGTCCTATTAAAATGTGTCAATGTGCCCAATTATTTCTGCAATAAATCCAGACTCTCAGAGTGATAATTTCCATTTAGGGGAGCGGGGAGGGTGGAAAAAAAAAAAAAAAAAAAAAAGGAGGTTATAAAAAGAGTTGTTTGAAGTAAAATTCTAGCCTGCTGGCATTTTGTGAAGGGCACTCTTAAAGAGATCAGTGTTCTCTGTTCCTGACGCACAGGTAAGTGGAGCTGGAGTAACTACATAAAAGGACTTCAGCAATGGCAGCAAAAATTATTTCAAGAACTTTAAGCACAGGACCAGATGCAAAACCCATTCTTGGCTCATAACTGAGACAAGCCAAGAAACCATTTGAGAATCCAGCACCTCAGAGAGATGGGGGTTAACATTTTTCACAACAAAGTCACTCTCTAAATGCATCTTGAGTCAGCCAGAAGGGAGAACTGAAGGGAGCCATCAGTGAAGTAAGTGTTACCTAAGATAAGGGACAAGGTTGGCTGAAGAACAGATGGATAATGGTTGTCCCCAGATAAATTTAGGATAAGAATCAGAAAAAAAAGTCCCCATCCTTCAGAGGATCCAGCTCTGGAGCAGCCTCCCAAGAAGAGCAGCTTAGGCTAAAACCCTTAAAAGCTGATATAGTTTTGGGAAGGAGCTTGCTTACATACTGAAAGAGATTTTTGATGCACTGCATTCGATTTGACAAAACACTGTGAACACAACTGGGGCTTCTCCACCCCATACACGTAATGCACACAGAAGGATTTGCTGCAGCTACTTCAAAAAGCAGAGTTGAAATTGGAGAGGGAAATCATTGAAGCAACCAACGACCAGAACTCCTGGAGAGGCTGAGAGTCCCTGAGTTTATCTATCCTAACCAAAATGAGCTGTCAGCAGAGCACTGCTGTAAAACACCTCCAGGATTCTGAGCTGCCTCACCACTGCCAAAGGCCGGATCCTGGGCTCATCTCTGCAGGTCTAACTTCAGTCAGATGACTCACAAATGTAAAAGTAAAGTGTGTGCACAGTGCTCTTCCTGATCAGATCCTAAGGCTACAATCTGCTTCTGCTGGAGAGCCCCTTCTGGTTCAGTTCATTTTCCTTGGAGAAGTGATTTCTAACATCACTGGAGCTGCACCACGAAGCTGGGCGGGGAGGACTGGAAGGAATTATCTCCCCTAAATGCATTGTCCTTTGAGCAAAAAATAGCTCATTGCACATCAAAACTTATCAGTTTGCTTTGTCATTTTCAGTCTGATGGCTCAGCAGTGAGTCCTGGTGGAAGCAGGCTGTAAACAAGCTGAAGTGATGGAAATTATTATGGTTTCTGGTTTCATACCAGCAGCCACCAATGGGAGCATTTTGCATTGGGCTTTAAGCACTGAAAGGCTTATATTCGCTCTTCTTTTAAAAGAATATCTCTCTGGAATGAAGAATATTTTTAAAGACCAGGTGGACCATTTATTGCTGCTCCCCTTCCCATTTATTGCCCATCCACAAAATATTGCATCTCAGGAAATTTTTTCCCCTGACATTATTTTTACTCGAGATATTCATTTTAACATTTTTCAGTGAAATGTTTTGAAACTTGGCTTAACTACATGTAACTAAAATATAAAATTGCCCAGACTAGAACGCTTGTTTTTAGTGTCATTAAAGATTTCAGATGACTTGAAACTTTCCCAGGTTAATGTTTTGCTGAGGAAAACAAACATTTGACAGTTACTTTTTTGGCAGAAAGAAATATTTGTGCTTCAGTTTTTGGGTCTCCTCCTTATATCAAACATTCTGTTACTGACACAGTGATATTGTCTTCAGTAGGTGCCTTTAGAAAGGCCATGGTGACAGCTCACAGAGATGTTTCTTTTGTCTCAAAGAGTGTATTTGAGAGTTGGAATCAAAATTATTTGATCTCTATAATGTTATTGTGACAATATTGTGGCCTCTTTGTAAATGAGTCTGCTCTTAAGTTTAACCCCTATTTTAACTCATGTATTGCAGGACTTAACTCATATATTTGACTCCTATATTGCAGGAAATATTTTAAATGTGGATGTCTCAATGAGCCAAGCCTTCTTTTTCAAATAGCAAATAAATTTTGCATTATTCTGCGTGTTTCTGAAAGGGGAAAGATTACATTTTCCATTGTAAGGATGGTGTATGATAAAACTTTAATTTTTGTTTTGTTTTGTTTTCTAGAAAGGGTAAATCACAGCACAGACAGCTAAAAGGAGGAAAGAGTACCAGGATGTTCTAGAGCTTCACTAAACAGGAAAGGAAGGTCACAGAAGGTGTTTTCCCCACTCCAAACAACACTGGCAGGTGACAGGGGATGGGGAAAAGCCTGAGGTACCCAACCTGAGCTTGTCTGCCTCAGCCTCCAATGGAAGCTTATCCCAGACCTCCAGGTGGATGGAGAGCAGGATGGGCCCTGAGGAGCAAAGGTTCTGCCCCTGAAAGGAAAGATCCTGCTCAGGTCCAGCTGGGGAACCTGGAAAAGCTCAGCTCTGTGGGACCTGATGGGATGCTCCCCAGGGAATTGGCTGGGCGAGTTGCCAAGCCACTGTCCATGCCACTGGAAAACTTCTGGCTGGAAAAGTCATGTGGGATCCCAGGTGGCTGAAAAAATGGGAAATTTTGGACCTGTCTTCAAAGAGGATGGAAAGGAAGAACCTGGGAACACCCAGTGGAATTAATCCATGTGCCTGGGGAGGTGGTGGGACAGACCCTCTGGAAGCTCTGCTGAGGATTGTGGAGCTCAGGGAGGGGATTTGGAGCAGCCAGGACAGCCTCACCAGGAGCAAGTCCTGACTGACCAACCCAGTGGCCTTCTCTGACGAGGTGATACCACCAGTGGACAAGGGAAGGGCTATAGATGTAATTTACTTGGATTTCTGGAAAAAGAGTCTCCTAGAGTCTCTTTCTGCAAAAAGAATCTCCCAGAACAGCCTTCTGTCTAAATTGGGGAGAGATGGATTTGATGGATGGACTGCTGGAAGTGTCCCAGGCCAGGCTGGACAGGGCTTGGAGCAGCCTGGGACAGTGGGAGGTGTCCCTGCCATGGCAGGGGTGGCACTGGATGGAATTTAAGGTCCCTTCCAACCCAAACCATCCCCTGATTCTGATACACAAAGCTCCACCAAGCAGCACTAATACAGTGGTTCATAGATGTGGTTTCATGTTTCTGGATTACAAATACTCAGCTTCCAAAAAAGGATTAGTGATTCTCTGGCAGTGAAAACAAATAGCAGAGCTTGCTAAATGGCACTATAAAAACCTTTGAAATGTCTAGCAGGTCCAATTACACAATAGTATAATTTTTTTAACATTTGTCTGGCTCACTGCTGTTCTGTTTTCCTACTAGCCACTTTTAATTTATACAATTATCTGGAGATGCTTGTATCAGTTAAAACATTTCACGATGTTCAAAGAAAAAAAAAGACTTTGTAGAACTATGGGAAAAGCCGTGTTTCTTTCTATCAGTCTGTATTTGCAATGCTCTCATTCTGTTTTGGATAACTGTATTCTCAGTTAGGCAGACAAATATATGCATTCAAGAAAATAAAAAAAAAAATCACATTTCCCATTTTAAAACAAAAGAAAAGCAGATTTGCTATTGACAAAACTTATTTCAAGACATTATAAATGTCCTGAGCTACAAGCTCAAATATATGGGAAGCAAACACATGATAGAAAAATAAATGCTTGATAGGTCTACAAATAAAGACAGATGCATTAAATCTTACCACTTCTATTTTCCCAGAAAAGGTAAATTTTGACTGGCTCCTGTCAGTGCTAGGAAATGCTGGCAGCAGGAAGGACAGAGATAGATCAGAACTATTTTACAGGACCATGATGTCCAAAGAAAAATCACCAAGCCCATTGTCTAGAAGAAAAGAAGATGTGCCTTTGGAAACTCCAGCATCTTTCCCCTATCTTGCTCATTTTTGAAGCAAATCTAATTGTTCAGTTACTTTCTCCTGGGAACTTTCCTTGAGTTTTTTTGCCCTTGATTGTTATAAATTTAGGAATGAGCAGTTACAGATGTGATTGTTTGAACTAGTCTGTTCACTGACAAGTGATTTAAATTTTTATTTTTTTTATGGGGAGTGGGTTGCTGTTGTTTGCACTCTTGCTGCCAGTACTATAAGAAAGATTTGTGCATTGTAGCAAATCCTTTCTGCAGGGAACATAAAACAGCTACCTAATTTCTCTTTAAAGGAGAAAGAGCATAATGGTTTAGCCTCTGGATTTCACTCCATTAGGAATAAATAGATTTTAAAAAAATGCATCTTGGAGAGTTTATGGTTTTGAATCTGTGCTGGGAAGTTTATTACTTTTTTTTTTTAATACTTTCTTTAACTCAGACATACTTCTACTGGAAATCTACATGGCTGCTTCAAATTCTCCCTGCATGAGTTGGTCTTAGGGGGATTATTTTCACAGCAGAAGACAATTACATACAAAAATGTCTCTATCACCTTGCCCTTTTAATCTGCCCTTTTTGGGTCAAGAAAGGAAAGAGGATGGACACACCTTAATTATCTGCTCCCAGCCTTAATATGCTGTATGGACAGCTGCAGTTCCTCCAAACTTTGATTTATTGAAGTTTTCCTGGTAGGTGACTATGCTGAAGAACCATTTATTTTCCTTCTGGTTTGAGGTGTGATCCTTTTATAAACTACCTGCAGCAAATCCGGTGTCTGTTCGTTACAGTAATTTAATGCTAATGACTTGCTTCACTGAACAGTGGAGAGGAAAAATAAGTAAAAATAATCCCAACAGATAAAAACATCGTGACTCAAAGTCTTGCACAGGAAATGAATTCATATTTCAGTGTAAGGCTTCATGAGGTTTTAATTTATAATGTAAGCTCATCTTAAATACTTCATGCATAGGTGTACATTTTAGAGGGTTTTTAAATTTATTTTACCTTACTCATATAAGCTGTATAGCCAGCAACACAGCAGGGAAAAACTGAAGTTAATTTCTGCCCAATATTGCTGTAATTATCCTGACTTTATTTTTTCTCCTAGTCACGCTGTTTTGCTTATGAGCTTTGTATTGTTAATTAAGTGCTTTCTGTTTGTTTGCAAAAAATAAAAAAAAATAGTGAACCAACAGATACCAAATGCTGGTTGGTTTAAAACATGTAAGTAACTTACAAGCAATACAAGCCTGACTTATATGGTCACATAATACTCTTATACCATTTTTATTTTGTAGCTGGCTGTTCTCTAACATTTTATTATTGCACATAAATATATTTGTACTGCTGCATTTTGTGCCTGCTTCTCCACTGAGCCAAATGGAAGCAACACAGATGCAATGTGGAAATTGAAATGAAGATGATACATAATACTTACATAAAGCTTGACTAATCTTTATGCTGAAACACAGCAAAAGCAGCTACATGAATAATAACCACACATTCCTAATGTAGATTTTTTTTTTTCCTGTGGATTGGCTGCATTAAAAAGACAGCTTATATCAAACTGGAAGGTCCATAAAAGTCAGTAATGGAGTTATTGCAGCTTGGGATTTCACTGTGCTGGTTTTGAGGTCCTTGCTGGCTTGTCACAAGGAATATCAGCTCTGTGCATATCAGCCACCGGATTATAGATTTCTCTTTCTTTTGTCAGGAGGTAGAAGGGGTGGGTTCAGACCCTGACTCCTCTGAATTTTGCACTCTTGTGAATGCTAAAGGAGGGTTTTAATCACCACCATAGTGCCTGATGCACATTCCCAATGTGGAAACACAATTTTCTGGGGAGAATAATGTGAGTTCAAAACCAGAAATGAGCCCAGAAGCATCACAAATTTATTGTTGAGGGTTTGGATCTGCCTGGCAGGCTGCAACACCATTGCCTGCTGCTCTGGTTGGGTTTTGGGCATCAAAGACTCAGCACATTGTGCATTTCCACGGAGAAGATTCTCCCTCAACAAAAATACAAATCCTGTGGCAGAGGCAAAGGAGAAACACAGAGTTGTCTCTGGTCAACTCCTCTGCTGCTTCCATAAGGATGGACAGAGGGAGGAAGGAACTTGGCTGAGCCATCAGCCACACCACTTACTCCATTCCAAGCTCACTGTTGCTGCAGCCTCTCCTGCTAACAGCAGGAATAAATTCACATATGACATTTCTAGATAAAAGAAATGTGCCTAGTAAAGTGTCTCAGTTTGTTCCCATTGAAATAGATTTTTTCCACACCCATGCTTAAGCCACCAGGAAATAGTGATCAATCTAGTGAAGGGATGAGGAGAAAATACAATAGCATTGCTATTTTTTGTTTTCTTGTGATGTTTTGTTTTGTTGGGTTTTTGGGGGCTTTTTTGGTATGCCATTTGTGGGGTTTTTTGTTGTTGTTTGTTTGTTTTTTGTTTTGTTTTGGTTGGTTGGTTGGATTTTGTGGTTTTGGTGGGCTTTTGGTGAGTTTTTTTTTTTTTGTTGTGATTTTGGTTTTTTGTTTGGATTTTTTTTTTCCCTTTGAAAAAGAGTATAATACATTTTGGAATAGTCAGAAATACATATTTCCCCCCCTACCCCAGTTGGAATGTCTCATGGAGAAAAGATCAATCTGATGACTGCTTGCTTTGAGCATTTCTTTACTACCTGTCACTGATCCCTGAATGGGATATGCTCACTCTGTGAGAGAGAGCCTGTTGAGGAGTTACTGGATAGGTTTTTAGAGTCTGTGCTCTATAAATCACTTTATGAGTACAATAGCCCCTCTTGACCTACTGAAATGCATTGGTAAAACTCATCACTCACCTCCAGCGAGAGGAGTACCATTTACTCTTCCATTATCGAGGTGAGGGGAATCTTTGGAGAACTAATCACCTCACTAAATGAAGAGAACTTTGACACCCCACTCCAAAACCTACACACTCTGAGGTGTTAAAAGCAGGTGGCCACTTTGGCTTGTCACTCATCCAAATGTTTCAGCAGGTTTTTTGTGAGAAATGGTCCTACTACACGTGATAAACCTGCTTCCATGCCCTCACCCTCTGGGTAACACAGAGAAACAGGCATGGAAGTGCTTTTAGGACACAGAAGACGAGGGAATCTGGCAACTTGCATCTGCTTTAGTCCTGCTTTGGGAAGTTTCAGATTTTTGCTGCAATTATTTGCATGGGGAGGTTTTTGCATTTCAAAGCACTGTGTATTAAGTAAGTACAAACATCCAGGACAAACTTAAATTACACTGACAGAAATCAAGAAGTTTGTTTATCTTTCTGCTTAATTTGTCCCCTGGCATACAGCTCATCTCTGCTGCTCTCAGCTTTGAAAGTACATCTTCATTTTCCTTCTAAACTGAAAACATATTCCCTTTATAAGATCACAAAGAATTGGGGGTTTTTATGATCTTTCCAGCAACTGCACCCAACTGTGGATTTCTGCACTGAAATACTGTGGGTGTAAGTAGCTGAGAAGTCAGAAAATAATGAGTTGTAAAGCTAAAACCACTTAGCTATGTATCAGAAATGTACTAGCTCAGGGTTTTCATTTGTCCTCAGCAAACAGAAAAAAACTGGCAGGTTTACCATTATTACTCTAAATATAGTTGTTGCTGTTTCTACTACTCATTATTGCTTCTGCCAAAAAGAAGCCTCATTTCATCAGGGAACAACCAAGCAACCACAGTGCCCCATCCTGGGCAGGGTCAGCTTTGCTTTCCACTCCTTCCATCATCAGCAGCTCTGGCCAGCACCACATCCAATTTGGCCAGGACCTGCTCTGGGTGCAGGACTTGTGCCAAATTCCACGTCATGCACCTTTTGTGGGGGATCCTGAGGAAGAATGAAAGCTTAGGCACAAAATGTGCGTGCCTATCTCAATTAAAGCAATTTTGGTAGTGTTGAACTGCTCATCCCCTGACCCACCTCCCAGCAGTCAGTTCTGTCCTGTGTCCTCTTCTCTGTGAGCAGGAGAAAAACAAAATGCTGGTTCCCCCTACCCATTTTTAATACTCTACCTCCTTCCACCAGTTTTGACACAATTTAAAGGAACAATTAAGATGCACAGGAAATACACTTTGTTGTGAACCCAAGCTCTCCATACAGGTGCCTGTGTCACCAACAGGTACAAAATGGTCCTTCTCATTAATTTTGCCAAAATGTCTTTAATTAACTTTTAATTCCAAAAGAAACCCTAACTCCGCTTCATCTTTTCCCAAAATAAAATAAGGGAGGAAAAAGGTCATTAACAGTGTCAAGAGAGTGAGCTTGTTTTAGTTTCTTTTCTTTTCCTGAGGACCAAAAATACCCTAAAACCTGGAAAACTTAATGAAGCTGCTATATATAGTTGGCAAAAACTAAATTTTCAGTGACAATTGTCCAATTCTCTGTCAAACCTGGCACATAGGCAAGAATAGGCCAAAAGGTGAGTCACAAATGTCTAATCATGCCAGACACTGAACAACTTCTTCTTTTGGGCTTGACATATAAACTGGGTTTCCAAGGCCCCTAAGTTTGTTACCTCTCAAAAGCAATAATGAATAAATAAATTTCTGACCTCTATTTAATATTCTGAGTCCAGAGACCTGCCCCACATTCCACAGAAACTGCAACTTACCTCTCTCCCACCCTCAACCAAGATTGGCAAATTCCAATCCCAGGAATTTGCTGCAAAAAACCTCCACTCAAGGTTTGCAGTGAAGCAAACCCACTGATCCCATCCTAATACTTTGTTTTGATTCCCTCCAAAACGAGGGGTTCTGCCACATCCCACCCTTCCCCTGAGCTCCCACCCTCGCACCGCCAAACCCCACCAGAGCTGCAGAGCCCAGCGATGCCTGCATGGAAGCAGGCAGGGTTTTTCCAGCCAAAATTAAGATTTGAGGGCCGTACTGACCTCCACCAGTGGCCTGGGCTTGCGCTCCACTGCAAAGCTGAAGTGGCAGAGCTCACAGTAGCTGGTGTTGGAGGACGACAGCCAGCGCTCCAGGCAGCTGCGGTGGATGGTGCCCAGCGTCCCCGTGCACTCACAGGGGGACAGCAGCTCCTCGTGGCTGCTGCCCTCGTGGCAGATCCTACAGATGGGCCGGTCATTGAAGGGGCTGCTGCAGGAGAGGCAGAGAAAACTGCTGGTCAGTGCTCGAGAGTTGTGGTGATAGGTTTTTTCTCCTCTGTTGTGAACTAGAAGTGTTGGCATGCTTTGCCGTCTAGTAATCCAAGCTGGTGGGCTAATGGCTTAAAGTGTTTTGGTATTCTTGCTTAAAACATCTCTTTTATTAGGGAGGGGAAAATTGTGGAGTGGCAGATGAGAGGCAGAAGACCAAGTCCTTCTGTATTTTGTATCTCCCAGCTCTTCACAAAGCAGAGGTGCAGCCACCTCAGGAAATCCCAAAGTGCATCAGAGAGGTAAATCTGCCTCAGCTGAGCACTTCTTGGTGACCCTCTGACCTAAATATTGTTTTCACTGGCCAAGAGTAAAGGGCTGCTGAAAGAGCTCTTTACTACTACTTTAACTACTTTAAAGTAGTTTAAACCTTTCACTACTGCCCTGTAGTACCTCGAAGGGAAGGCCACGACTCCAGAAAAGCACATGAAGGCAGAAACCTCCTCTGCTTGGAGAGGGTTTCCCTCTCTTTGGGATAGCCCACAGGCAAGCCCTTGTACACCTCAAGGAGGGGTACAAACAGATGCGTGCCAAACACATCCCTGCTGTGTGGCCGCAGGTGGGTATTTCTTCTGCACTGCTTTAAGATCCATGAAGTCTTTTCAGCTCACCACCAGCACAGACAAATTTAATTTTGACCCAAGCATCAAGTCTGGATAAGGCCAAGCCCATCAAAATAGTCTTTCTTGCATCTAATGAGAACAAAGCCAGCCTGAGGCATGCATCAAAGGCATAGATTAACAATATATTCCACCACTAATCTGCCTCTCTAAACCAGCAGCAGAAAGAAAGGTCAATCACTCGGACAATGACAGAAGCTGCAATACTGGCGCTGGAAACAGCTTGTCTGGCTGCTCAGCACGCCAGGGGCTGGTGAAGTGTTTTGGGAAGCGTGATGCATTCTGCAGTGTGATGCTGGGAGGGGGTTTTGATCTCACCAGAGGGGAAGGGGCCTGTCCCTCTTTCTGTCCCCCACGTACCTCTGCACGGCCAGGGTCCGCACCACGGAGGAGAGCAGCTGCCCGTCCTTGGAGGACACCTGCATGACATACTGGGGACAGCTGGTGGCCAGGCCCCCGCTGCTGCCGGGCAGGCTCTTGCCATCGGGGGCCGGAGGGCGCGGGCACTCCGGAGGGACTCCAGGCAGGTGGCTGCAGCGGCTGGTCCTCATGGCGCTGGGCAGCGCGTCCCCATCTAGGCAGGAACAGGGACAGGGAGGTGCTGTGGGGCACATCTCTCCCTGTCTGACCAACAGCAGGCGTGAGAAGGAGCATCCCTCACTCCCCAACCCAGGTCTCCCAAGCCCCCTCAGCAGGAAAAGGGGGTTTG
Organism: Taeniopygia guttata; assembly: GCF_048771995.1. Taxonomy (NCBI): domain Eukaryota; kingdom Metazoa; phylum Chordata; class Aves; order Passeriformes; family Estrildidae; genus Taeniopygia; species Taeniopygia guttata. The sequence continues at coordinate 78,481,150 of NC_133063.1, forward strand.
TGATATTAGGTGCTGCAGGAAAACAGCCTGCACCTCCCACAAGGAGCAAGGCAGCAGCCCTGCTTTCTTCTCCCCACAGACTCCTGAGGTTATCAGTGATAAATAGGGACCCCCTGAAAAATTGTCACCCCCCCTCCAAATGTTTCAAAGATATATACAATCATCACCCTGTGCACTTTCAAGTTTAAAGGCTGCCACTGTCCACCAACATGTACTGGAGGAGAAAATGGTGGATTGGCTTCAAATCCCCTTTGAAAACACCTCAAATGCTGCTTAGTGTCTTGTATCACCAACCTGCAGCAGAGCACAGACGTGGCAATTAGTCCTGTACAGGGCTGTAGTCACAGAAACCTGTTTAATCACAGCCTGCGTGCAGCAGAAATTTATGCCACAAGGTGAGGCAGAAATTGCAGCCTGCCCGTGCCTCTCTCCTCTGCTTTGCTCTTTCTCTCTGTGTGAATGTGTTTTGCACATGGCAATCACACATGGCAATTGGGGAGGAAGGGTTGTGCTGGGAACAAGTGTGAAAATTCACTTGTGGGGAATTTTGGAAGGAATTTGAGATGGGACTTCTGAGTTGTTTTTGATGATGTGGTTTATTTTTTTTCCTACATAGGTAGAAAGGGTGAATTCAACACACATTGTTACAGCATGGTTCAGAAGGTCACAAGACCCCTAGATACAAGACCTTTTAAGGAGCTATTGACCAATAAAACACGGCCAACAAGGATATTTATGTTTTTGACCCAATCCTTAAATATTTCATCTTATGGACCCATGCTACAGAATGAGCTTTCTTAGCCAACCATGTTATGACACACAAACCAACAGTACTACATTCTAAACTCCTTGTTTACTTTTGTAATTACTTTTATTTCTTATATATCTTAAACTCCAAAACTCTACACTTTCCTCCACTTAGTTTAATACGTCTCTGCTTTAAACTATAAATCCACATTCTCACTTCTAGCACCTAAGTTTGGAAGCCTTTTCCAAGGTCTCAGAGCAAATCCTGTGTTTAAGTTTTGTCTAACAGGACCAAAGTTCTGAGAACTCCCTGCATTTCAGATTCCAACAACAAGGAGGCCGGGCATGTAAATTCCTGATGTCCTGGTGGGATGGATGCTCCTGGCTGGGTGTGCTTGTCATAGAGGGTTCCACCAGGCTGTGTCCCTGCCCTTTGGGTCAGGCACCAAAAACACATACACGGGGTGGGTTAATCCCTCAGCAAAACAGGGAAAGATTCCCCAGCACACCTTGGGACACTTGGCTGCAGTCCTGTGCAAACCTTGCAGGTTGCAACGATGGTATTCCCATGTTAAAATCAGGAGTTTCCCCCTCAAAAAAGACCGTTCTGCATCACTCAGCACAGCTGTATGGTGTCAGCACTGCAGCTGAGAAGAATCTTTAAAATCCAAACACAAACAAAACCCTCTGTTTATATAAGGGTTTGGGAGAAGCCCTGTGATTTGACTTTGCTGGGTTTGAGGAAGAGCAGCACCCTGAAGGGATGTCCTTGGCAGTAAGGTTTTGTGGCATGTGAGGGCTGGCGTGGATGCTGGAGCACTTGTACCAGACAAGTTTTCACACAGGGACTCATATTCCTAGAAAGGCATCTAAAGTAGGAAAACAGGTTTGTTTTGCAGGATCACTTCAGCTTTTTTCAGACCACACGTGCCCCAGGGAGTGAGCTGGAGGCTGGTGAGACAGCTTACAGGGCAGAGAGTGTAAAGGGAATGGGGAAGGGAATCGGACTGTGGGCCTCATTTACAATGAAAATGAAGCAAATGGCTGATGTCAAAACCATTAATATATAAAATATGCAGACATTTCAAGGGAATAAGAGCCACAGACTCTCCAAGGAGACCATGGTGTTCAGCAACGTTTTAGTTTTAAAATCCATGCTGAGACTGTTTAACAAGAATGTTCAGCTGCTTCATTAAACTTAAAAAGCTTAAGAAGTACCATGCTTACAGACCCACACTGCAGAATTATGTATTTTTATCCTGATTGCTCCACTGACCCCATTAAGTACAACAGTGGGTTTATAATTTCAGATATAATGATTACCCAGGCCTTTACAAACACATCCATCAGCTGCTTGATGAGTTTGTAGGGTTTGCTGGTGCATCAGAAGATGCAACTGAATGCAAAGCTTTAAAGCACATGGGAAATAATCTGGCTGTATCTCAGCAAAGTCAATTCAAATTTCTGCCTACAGCACTGCATTGATATCCCACTTTGGCAGAGCAGATACAGGTAATCCCTTTCTACATTTTTAAAAGGAAGTTGAAAGTTACAGCATATTTTTCTGAATTCAGAAGAACCACTTTCACACAAAATCAGTGCATGTACCGGAAAAGTGATACAATTATAGAATTAAATGCTGTGTGCTTTTAATACGGAACCCCATGGCAAATAACGGAGATTAGTTGTCCCCAGAAGCACAGAGATCCTAAGCAAATCCTAAGTTAAAGCTGGCATTAAAGAATCATGAATCTTAACAGCCACAAAGTCAGTATTTACCCATATGTACGTTTTATGTCAAAAAAGTTTTTCACCTGAAACAAGTGGAAATCTGTCAAACATGCCTCAATAAAAGAGAAAATAAAAAACAAAACCAGGAAGATGTGTTTAGCTAGTATTTATGAAGACAAGCAATATTAAATTGGGGAAGACAGAATATCAATATTTATTCCAGATGCCAGAAAATTCTGAGAAAAGTGGCTGAATTTTGCATGATGGATGTATGGTAGTATCTAGCTCTTTGTTTTTTCTTTTCTGGGTTGTCACTAGTTGTAGTTTTTCATTTATATATACGTGTGTGTGTGTTGTGTGGGGGGGTTATGGATATCAGAGTATAAGAAAAGGTGTTGCAGATATTTTCTTCATGCAGTAAGTGTAAAAACAATGACAAACCAACCAATAAACTCAAGCAAAGTATCTGAGGGCATGTTGAAGCTAGGCAGGAGATTCAAGCGCAGAAGACATCCTTTGCCCCATAATAATTTATAGGATGGTCTATTCCTATTCATATCTCCTGCTCCAAAAAACCCACAAGGCTCAGCAAGTGCCAGTGAGCAAGGCACTGCCACCCCAGCTGAGTTGCACTCAAGTAAGAAGTTAAAAACCAGCATTACTGCCCTGAAATGGAATTTAAAGCCATCTGCAGACCTGGAATACAGCTGGAATCCTTGCTGAACTCCTTCTGGCTGTGTATGAGTTCACCCCAATTCTGAGACCCACAAAGCATCACCAGGGTGATGAGTTAAATTATCACAGCAGAACTTTTTTAAAGCAGTGCTGTTTTCCTGCTGAAGCTGTGAGTGGCTTGGATTTGCACAAGCCAAAATGATCTTTACACTTCAAGCAGTGGGTTGCAAAATGCTGAACAAATACTCATGGAGTTTCTCCATTTCCTTTTTTTTTTTTTTTTCCCCCAGCACCTCTGCTAAGAATAGCACTTATTCCTCTCTCAGTCATAGCTTCAAACTTGGAAACTCATTCACCTCTCTTATTCCATGTTCCCACGAGTTCACCCTATCAGTTTCAAGAAATGTGACACGAGCTTGCATCAATCAGCTTCAACATTTAAAAATATGCATGAAAAACCACTAGCATCCCATCTGGAGATGTTTTCCCAAGAAATTCTGGGTTATTTTAAAAACTCAGCCAAAATACTAATATTAGTATTAATAATAATTATAACAACAACAACAACAGACCAAACCAAAATTTAAAAAACCCACACCAGCAGAAAAATCCCAAATACACACCCACACATAAAAGTAGTTGTAAAAAAACCAAAGAAACAAAAAAAACACCACCAACAACAACCCTAAACAACACAAAAACCACCCTCCAGTTTTCAGAAGCTTTCAGAGATCAGTTTTTGTTTATTTGTTTATTTATTTATAATTTATTTTATGTATTTATCATTTTATTTATTTATTGTTTATTTATATTGATATTATTATACTATTATATAATACTATAATGTAATATATAATATCATTATATTAAATAATATTATGATTTATAGCACTTATTTATATACTGTTTATTCTTTATTATTTATTTATTTATACTATTTATGGAATTTAACATAGTTTTGTGCAATTCACTCCAGAATTTTGCACCCCAGTGATGTGTGAACAGTTTTTTATCTGGGACAAATCAGCAGATCTGGAGCACAGATAGAATTCCCTACCTTACAGGGAGCTGGAAGAATGGTGCAAATCATGGAGGAGCATCTCCCACCTTCTTTTCTGCTATCAATCCTGGCTCAGAATGCAAATTGTTGCATTCCAAGTAATAAATTATTGTTTTCACAAGCTCTCAGCAATACAGTTTTCAGCAGTGAAAAAGGTGTTCCAGTGTTCTCCACCAGCTCAAGGGTCACAAGATCATGCATTACCTTTGTTTCTAGAAAAGGGGGACAGGAACTCACCTTTCCCTCACTGAGGTTTAGAGAATAATTTTATGCCACCCTTTAGGATGCCCCAGAGAACCCAAACAGCCATTGCAGCTGCTGGGTGATCCCTGTTTCCCCTTCCCACCAAAAAACTGCAGAAGAGGAACCAAAATTCTCAACTCCAGAGCACTCTGAAACCTCCTAGTTTTTTACCTACCAAGAAACAAGGCAGGGTGTTGTGAAGGTGGAATAGACAGATCACTTTTCAAAAAGCAAGAACCCCTGGGGCACCTGAGAATTCTATTTTAGTGGGAAAAACATTGAGTTTTATGCAGGTCCTTTCTCAGACACTTATATCTGGGATAGTTTGAAACGTTTCTTGACTCTTCCCTACACAAGCCACCACAAAGATTTCATGGGTGCCCTCCTGGCTCCAAACACACAAATATTGAATTAAGAAATTGGTGAGGTAGCTGGCAGTTCCAGCTGAAGCTGTGGATGCTGCAGCACCACAACACCCACAAACACCCCAGAGCAAAAAATTAATTTCTCTGAATTGAAAAGACAAATTCCTATAGTTGATAATGACATGTGGCTCAGCACAAGGAGAGGGAAAAAAATAAAAAAAAAAGCTGCCTGACCTGTTCATTTTGGAGTTCTAAAGCCATCAGTGAGAGAGGACACGACACTTCTGGGACGGGAGAAGGCTGGAGAAAATTTTATTTTGGTCTACAGAATCCAGTTTGCTGTGTTACACCACCACCTTTTAAGGAGCTATGAGAGACCACTGAAAGGTGCAAGAGGAAGATGTGGCAATTGTTCCCCAGCTGAGGAGGACAGATTTCAAGTTAAGGTCTTTCGACACATAGAAAGTAGCACAGCACAAACCCAGATGACATTAGGCAATTTTACTCTGTTTCAGCCCACGTTTTACTAATTTTTCAAGCTGTAAATAGCATTTCCCATTCATCTGGTCTGACTGCAGAGAGCTGCAGGGGCTTTTAAAAACTACCACGCAGTAGGCTGCATTTGGAGTGCAATTTTACAAACAAGCAGATCAAAAAACTGAGTGCTCATTTGAGGCAGCAGCACAAAGCAGTTCAGCACAAGCAGTCCTTAAGAGTCTGACCATGCATTTAAAACTTCACTGCCCACCCATAAATCATTGTTATTTTGTTATGTACTGAACCTTGAACCACTTTCCATGAGAGCAATAGACTCTTCTCTTGGCACTGTGAAATTTAACAAATTGCTTTATATGCCTGCACAGCCACTAACTTGGGCCATTTGCTTAGATATGTATCCTTCTGTTGGTTGTTGAAATGAAAGTTTCCACATGATAATAAATACCAGAAGTACTTGTTGTGGTGGCATTTTAGTCTTGTGTTAATAAGGAAAAAAAACAGAAGACACAAATTCAGTTTACAACTGATCTGGAAATAGAATTTTTTTCCCCCCAAGGTATAAGGAAATATGTATCTTTTCTTTCCTTGTATTAGTTTTTTTTTCTAGCAGAAATGTCTTCCTTCACAGGTTACAAAGGCACCTACTCTAACATGTTCCTAAATTCCCTTTTTTTTCATTGTCACGTCTACTTCAGACCCCACTCCCCTATTTCCTGTCCACAAAATTCCTACTTTTTCCCCAGAACATGGCTTAAACACAATTGTTTTCACACTTAGCACAAAAATGCAGTGAAAGAATTAGTATCTGCTTATATACTCGAAGATTGCATGTTAAAAGACCCAGAAGTTTGGGTTTTTTACACTAGAAAATTCTAGATTCTCTTTCCTCTTCCAAATTATGTCACCTTATACAAATGAGTCAAGCACTTCTTGGCCTAAAACACAAAAGATGAGAATTTAATTTGCTCTCAACAGCTGTCAAAGGACAAAGAACTCCATGTCAGTCCTTAAAGCCAGTGTTCTTCTCTAAAAGTAATTTTGTCCTGGAGAGTGACAACATTTCTTTTGCACACTGTGTTTTACTGATGAGGCACTTCTTTCATCACGGGAACTGTAAAACTTTCAGCAGTCCCATTCTCTGCAAGCACCTCGGATTTCATCAGAAAACCTGTCTTTTGCAATTTCCAGATTGTTTCTGCAGTTTTAACTGCATCAGCCAGTGCCTCTGGACTCTGACCTCTGCTCCACTGAGGTGCTTCATTCCTGCTGCTTGTCTTGTCAAAACCAGCAAAATCTGAGAGTGCAGGATGCTCATTCCACCCCCTGAGATTCACACCACACCTGCACACAGCAGAGTGCACCAAAAAATTGAACAGAAGTTACACCTTGATGTTTTCAACTATTCTTTCAGCAGCTGGGGAGAATTGAGACTGTTGGAGGACCAGTGTTTCTGTCACATATAAAGTCTTGAAGTTTTTCTTAAAATACAAGGTCTTAGTAGGGCAAATTCAGTTGGATCTGATCCAAATGTGCTGCATTTGGTGGAACTGTTATTATTGACCTTCCCCACATTTAGGCTGGACTCAGATCTACTGTCCCACAGCTGTGGGATGGAGCTCAGGGGCAAACGCTCAAAGTTAAATATTTATGTACTCCCAAGACCATGTTTTAACATGTAAAAATAGCTCTCCCTATTTCCACTGCAAGGCTGAAAGCAGGGCTGCCAACATCACACAGATCATTGCCCTGCCCCACGTAAAAAATCCGTATTTTGGCTTCTTTTATTTGTTCACCTGTAAAACATCAGCTGAATCCACGTGATTCCTCCTGGCCAGACAAGGCCAAGCTGAAAATTACTTATTTAAACTGCAAATGGTGTATATATTTAATACTTGAGGCTTGACTTCATGCCTGGGGTTTGGTAATGAACTCCTGTTCATGCAAATCTTGTGTAAATTATCTCTTTGACAAATAACTCTTAAATTATGGGTTTACCTGGCTCACAGTGGTCAACTCCACACAGATTTTGAGGCTGTCACCAAGATATTTGTTTGCAGAAGAGTTTGAGCAACAGAGAGCACAGAGAGCGCTGGCAGGTGATGGAGGCAAGAGCCAGCAAAAAGCAAAATGTTTTTTAAATACTAATGTGGAGAAATTTAACTACTACACTTGGAGAAATGTGGCCATGGTATTTCTACAGACAGCTTAACAAAAATGCTAATTTTTCCGTTCATCATTGCTAAGTTAATTATTTGACTGGTTTTAGTACATTTGATTCTTCCAGGCCCTGCAGTCGATACTGCACACAAATATTATACTATTAAAATGATTGCATTTATAGTTCTCACTATTGATGGGAAAACAGTTCAATGTATGAAACTTGGAAAAGATACTAAACCCACTTTCAAATTGAAGTAAGTAGAAAATTGAAAACTTTTCTCTTTTTAATAGCTTTATATTTTAATTCCAGAGTTCAGCAATATTGGCTGCATCAGCCTTGCATTTGACAGAAGCTTCATTAGAAGCTCAATGAACACATCTTGTCTTTAAGACTTCATGTTTGAAACAAAGATTATTATCATACCCTGCATATGTTTTGATGCACTGCATCAGGTACCTTCATATGAATTCTTTTTTCTTCCTTAGTCTTCATCTGCATAAAAATTTGATATTGATATTTAGCTCCTGCACAGAGGACTTCCCTCCTTTCCATGTGATGCATCCCAAACATCTCACTGTCTGCAAGGAGCCTGCATTACTAAATATGTTGTCTGGTGCTCTGCACTGAAACCTACCAAGTACAGAGAGAAAATCTTTTTCTTCTTCCCCAGGTAGTGTCTGTCACTTCTACAACAAGACTGAAAACCCCATGGGGTGGATTAAATTCTCATGTTTTATTCAGCAATGAATCACCTGGATGACTGTCTGCAAATACATGAAACTTGGCTTGTGTGTGATGCTTTGCAAAGCATGTCCCAAACTAAATATGTACACGTGGAATATGTGCTTTCACTTGTTCTCTGGCTGTGGGATCACCCCAGGTGTTTCTGGAGGTGCCCTCTAACAAGCCATTTTCCTTCCCTGAAGAGAATTTACTTTGCATTATTTTATCTTGTGTTTCAGCTGGCAGCAGCTGAGTGTTTGATGTTTAACAGTGGGGGAATTTGTCTTCCAAATATCTTATTTGAAAACAAGTAAAACACTTTAAAAAAGCAAAATGCCTCCAAATGCAGGTCTATTTTTCTCCCTTTCCCCATTTTACTCTTCAGTCAAAAGCAGCTAAAAATATTCTTACTGCATTTTCCTTTGCATGGGAAGATAAACCCTCCCTGTTCCTGTATCAGTCTATTTCTCCCAGCAGGACCAAAGTGTGCACTCCATGGGTTTCTGTAATATTTACATAAAGATTTCCCTCTGAACTTCAGTTTGGGGGAGGGGAAGAGTTTTTCATCAAACTCCAAGACTTGCACTCTACTCCAGAATGAGAAAAACACATGAGAATATTAGTCAGTTAATTAAAATCGGTGATGATTCCCTACACTAACTAGTTTTACATGGGTATGTGATGTGTTATACAAAACTATATGCTGTGGGGATGGAACAGATCCCTTTCTTTTCCAGTAACAAGCACACCAAGAATGCTTTTGGTCATTGCCACATGAAGTTGGCATTGGTCAAAAAAATCAGATGTCACATGCAGACCTAGAAAGGAAAAGTTATTGCTGCAAAAAAAAGCACATAAAATTTAATTTCTCTTCAGTGATCTTCAAGCAAATTACTGAAATGCTGCCCTAGTGAATGAAAACTACAAGACAGAACTAAATCAAAATTGCAGAGGTAAAATTTGACTGGACAACATTATTGTCTTTATCAAATCCGAGAGAAATACCAACAGGGGAAATAACAAGAGTTAGAAGTGAACTGGGTATGAGCCTTATTTCCATGAGAAATAAAGGCAGTGGAAGTCTGGAGTGGGTTTGAGCTGATCTTGGGTGGGATTTTACTCTGTGTGTTGTTGTGACTTCTGCATTGAAATCAACCATGACATGCAGATTTTCTTGCATACCTAAGACAAGCTTGGTACAGGAGTATTAGAATGTTGCAGAAGAGCAGTGAGCCAGACTAACGTTAAAAAATTATACTATTGTGTACTTGGACCTGCAAGACATTTCATAGATTTCTATAGTATGATTTAGCAAGCTCTGCTATTTGTTTTCTCTGCCACAGAAACACTAATCCTTTTTGAGAAGCTGGGTGTGTGTAATCCAGAAACATGGAACTACATCTATGAACCATTGTATTAATGCTGCTTGGTGGAGCTTTGTGTATCAGAGTCAGAGGGTGGTTTGGGCTGGAAGGGACTTTAAATTCCACCCAGTGCCACCCCAGCCATGGCAGGGACACCTCCCACTGTCCCAGCTGCTCCAGCCCCAGTGTCCAGCCTGGCCTTGGGCACTGCCAGGGATCCAGGGGCAGCCCCAGCTGCTCTGGGCACCTGTGCCAGGGCTGCCCACCCTGCCAGGGAAGAATTTCTCTCTAATATCTTATCTAAACCTATCTTCTGCTATTTTGAAGCCATCAACCCTTGTCCCATCACTCCAAACCCTTATAAATAATCTCTCTCCATCTTTCCTGCAGCCTCCCTTCTGCATCCAAATGGTCACTGTCAGAATCTGCGGGTATTGGTGATTCTGAGATTGTAGAAAGTCTCTGTCTTTCTGCCCCACTGCCAAAGAAGAAGCCATAATTGGTCTGTGCTGGTTTCAAGGTTGTTTATTCTGTTTATCTCTAACATGTTCTGCTGCCCTGCTGCAGCTCTGTCCTGCAGGGCAGCGTGTGGGGCTCTGCCCTCAGTGGGATGGTACAAACATTAAATACCACAAACTACCTGTGCTGGATTTACAATAACGTGCCAATATCTGTCACCTACATTGAACAGTGTGTCCCCAGCCTGAACCAACAGAAAAATGCCATCACCACAGTGAAACATGGAGGGCATGAAGAAGGAGAAAAAGGACAAGACACACCCAATTCCTCCATCTTGTCCCCTCTGAACCCCTAATCTAAAATCCTAAAATTTTACTTTGCACCCTTGCCACACTTAATTATTACTCATATCAAACACTCAAAGCTTGTAATTCATCCTGTAGGATTGAAAACTCTTTTCCATGGCCAGAGATCACAGACAGTGTCTCTGGGGGCTCTGTCCAGGGGGGTTCCTGACCCCTGCCAGGGTCCCAGACCTGCCAGGGCAGCCAGAGGGAAGCCCTGGATTCCCACAGGTCACAATTAGGTCACCCTGAAACCTTCCCTTCCCCAGGCTGATACCTGGAGTTGCCCCAAACACCAGGGCCAAGTCCCACGAGGTCTGAGAACATGATGATTGTGATATTCCTTCAACCACAGTTTTAAAGCAGAATCTTATTAAAGATTCACTTACATCTCGTCAAAATGTTCACATTTTGTACCACCTCGCACACTGTAAGACGTCACTGAGGGCACAAAAATTGTCCAGAACTGCGGAAAAGCTCAAACTTGGCTGAGCACTTTGGCTCTGCTGCAGAAGGATCTGTGTGAAGTTAGCTGTTGCCAAAGGGCAAAGTAATTAAAGAGCTCCAAGTTTTACCCTAGGGGCTGCAAAATTCTGGGGTTTCTGGAGATGTTGTGAACAGCCAGAAGTAAGAAGTAAGATAAAATGCTTATTTGCTTTCAACAGTGTGTTTTACCAGCCTAATTCATCCTCCAAAAAAATTATTTTTTCTTAGTAAACAACCAAATAAAAGTTTTCTCCTCCAAGACTTGTCTTCCTGCCATTGCCTGCTACTGAGCCAGGTGAAAAGGAAAACCCTGCTGGAAGTTTAGGATGCAGGTTTTCCACAAAGTATTGATTGATTTCTACCTTACACACTGCAGGGTTTTGTGGGTCTCTGTCCCCTCCACTACTCTAAATACCAGAGTTTAGGGTCAGCCAGCCTTCCCTCACTCTAGGGCTGTGGAAATTTCTAGAATCTCTTCACTCACCTTCCATTTGACACTTATGGTGCAACAGCAATTGAGGAGAGTTTAGGTAGGAGCAATCACCAATAAAACCTAAAACTGGAAACCCTCAACAGTCCTAAAAAACAGCTCTAGCTATCTACTCCAGCTCCATCTCTTAATCAAGAGCAATTTACATTTACATAGCCCAGTAAAGTTTGAGGATCCTGGCTTCAAAGGCACCCTACTATTTAATAGAATAAACCAGCACACACCATATTTTCCACAAGGAGCACTTTCCTTGGTTCAGATGATGCTCTTGACCATAATCCACACCTGGTGAGAAAACACACAGGACCAAATGCCCAGCTCCCAATTCTGCCTGCTTGTTTGGCACCTGATGAGCACAGAACTCTGCTCTGTGTGACAGAGAAAAGATGACACTCCTCTTCCCTGGAGGCCTCCACGCAGAAAGTAAATTGACACAGCAGTAAATTGAGTATACAGATGATTCTGCTGGTTATGGCAACCAGAAAGAAAGCAGAAATACTATTTTTAGCGTGGCACTTCATTACCAGTTTAATGGCATCCCAAGGTTTAGCAGCCTGTCAGGTCAGAAAGAAATTACACCTTGTTAGAGAAAAGCACTGAAACAAATTTCCTCATTAAGTACCATGTCTCCCAGCTTTTGCCTGTTGCTGGAAACGTCATTTTTCACCCTGCAAATTGGATAAGTAAGATTCAATCATTCTTTTTGTTTTATGTTAGGCTATCTCCATCACTTTTATCTTCCTTGCCATTGACTAGTGAGATTTTAAGTGGGTGTTTCTGGGTCTTTAATTAAAAATTATTAAAATATTTCCACAAGTATTTTACAATAACATTGATGCTGAAGTTGAAAAACTGATCCCTTTATATACAAACATCTTAATAAACTAGTGAATCTTAGTTAATTTTTGTATCATCATTTTGAGACTGCTGCATTTGCCAAAGGATAATTACATTTCCCATGCCATCTGGGCATTGTTCTCAGCTAGTCATACTAGTCCTAAATTTGTTCAATTTTTCCATCAAATGAATCCCTGGTGTTTTTCTGAGGAAGATGTCTTCCTTTCTAACTCCTGGTTTATCTCCCACCACAGCTGTGAGAGCAGAATGAATCCCTGATATCCCATCATTCTATAAAATATATCTTAATACTCTTGACATACTTCTCTGTGTAACATCCTCCAGGCATACAACATATTTGTAGCCCTAATGAAGAACACTGAGTTAAAAGAGCAACCAAAAATGAGTTTAAAGTAAGCCAAAATATTGTTCAAACCCCTCCTCAGTGCAGCTCATCTCCAAAGCTGAACAGTCCTATATAATAACTGCAATAATTAAACCACATATTTGCTTCCAATATCGGAATATTTGTCCTTTCTGACAGTCAATATCTGTTTCAAGCACATTACACTCCTGGCTGCTGATACAGATATAGGATAAATTAATTATGGGTGGGAATTTGTGACCAAGTGTTTCCAGAAATTTGGATTATCTGTCTCAATGCACACAGCCACCAGCTCTCAGCTGCCAAGCAGTACTGAAATAAGCAAAACAGAGATAGGAAATTCACTGTCTCAGCCCCAGAATACTCAACAACCTCAGCCCAGGCCAGAGCACACTTGTCTTGTCAAAAGCAAAACAACAGAAGCCTAATGATGAACAAAGGCAATTAATTGCAACAGGCCAGCACTGGAGGAGGTGAGGGAGTCCAGGTGGTAGAAAATTTCACTTGGATTTTAGGGGTGGTTTTTTGTGTGTGGAAATGGGAGGTGGCAACAGATTAATTGCCTTTTGAGTCTTCAGGGAGGAGACAAAAAAACACCAAAACCAACCAACCAACCAAACAAACAAACAAAAACCAAAAAAAAAAACCCACCAAAAAACCATGTTTGCACACCCCTGAGCAGGCTGTGCCCCTAACAAAGTGTGAAAAGCAAACGGTGAAGGTCTGGCAGACACAACCCAAGTGAGCTGGGGTGGAAGTGCTCTTGTGTCACCTGGCTTCAACAAAGATTTGTACAAAACATGGGGAAACCTGAGCCACAGCTGCTCTCATTTTTCTCCATTTGCTATCTCATTATTTAATTTGATTTAGCTGATAGAAGCTTTTAAATCAAACTCTGTCTGGAATCTGTTTGAGTGTGTTGACAGCCAGCAAGCACAAGCAACCTGTACACAGAAAATATTTCCAAGAACTGTGAGAGTTGTCTCCAATTTCTAGTAGTGGCAGCAGAGCCTGATTACAGCAGCAATGTCCAGTGAAGTACTTTCAGTTGCTCTTCTCCATTGCAGATTTTCAGTCTTTATAAATCTCTGGCTGTCCATACGGGCAGTCAAACAACACACAACTGAATAGCAGGCAGTCCAACAGCAACTAGAAATTAACTCTAAGTTGTGTGTCACAGCTGAAAGCCCACACCAGCCTTGCAGCTGCCAATTACTGCCAGCCCAAGATGTGATCTTAAAAGAAGGATTGTCACAGGAGCCTGTAGTCACAAAAAGTGAGCCACCAACCATTGCTGCACAATGGAATCAGCTTACAGGCAAGGAGCTGGCTTTAAGGGCTCTATTAGGGATGAGTTCCTCTTGTGCTGTTGAAAATACTTTGATCTCCTGGGTTTCAGAACATGTCTAAATTTAAAATAAGCTGCTGCAAGGGAAGCTATCCTTTTATGCTGCATTTGAGCTGCATGGATTGGAAGGTTATGGGCACAAGCAGAGGGCAGGAATGGGCAGGTTGGCTCCCACATTCATCTTCCTGCCTGTCTTGGCACAGGTGTGTGCACTAAGCCAGAGAAACCACGACTTTAGCAGCTGTGAAAATGTGGATCTGCAATTTGATAGGAGGAGAAAAGAGAGGTGGGGTTCAGTTTCCAGCTTCTGATGGTCTTCAGGGTCTGGTCCTAGAAATCAAAGCTTATTCTGTGTGTTATTGATACTCCCACTGACACTGAATTAATAACTCCTCCCTCTGCTGTGCCAGCCCCCTCAGACATGATTTGGCTCAGTTCACCTCAGGAAGGAGCAGCCTGAGGATTTCTGTAACACAAAGTTCATAAGATCTCCGGTGGCATCCATAGGAGTTATTTTATTCTGCTTCATAGAGACCTTAAGGAGTAAACTGGGGGCAAAAGGCCCAGAAAATGAAGGTGTAAACCTGTCCTCCTCCTGTGAAGATACCAAGAGCTTAAACAACGCCTTTATATTCCAGCTCCAGCCATGAAATGCTACACGGTTTTATTTCCAAGCGTTTAAGAGATAAATGCATTTGATGCTTCTCATAAACAGCCTGGAGCAGATAAGCAAAGAACCAACACTGACCTTGTGTCAGATTTACAATTTTTATTTTTTAAGCCCTCAGAAAACCAATTACCTAAACCATAAGCTAGTTTGGAGAAAACTAATCCCCCCAGTGCTCAACCCAGTGAGGCTTGTAAAACACCCAGCTCACACAGAGGGAGGAAGAGCCACGTGGATAAGAAAGGATTTTAGTCTATTGTAGCTCTGACCCTGCCCCATGCTTCTCATGCTCTCTTTGAGGTAAAGCACTGATTACAATGAGTACTGGGACTGCAGAGCCTAGACTTGATGACCAAAAAAAAAAAAATCTACTGTATTTCACTTGCAATTTAAACATCTTGGATGATTTTTTTTTTTTTCTCCCATTGTGTTACTGATGGTGGCTGAATGGAAGGGTTAAGAACCAGTGGAACATGAGGTTATGGGTCAGCACCTCACACTGAGTACCCCAATATAATAACTGCAATAATTAAACCACATATTTGCAGCCACCATTCTGAGTGTGCAGCTTTAAACCTCTCTGAATTCCACATCAACCTGCAGGAACCCCAGGTCTACTAAAATGATGGAATGTGGAAAAAGCTGAACGACTGCAGCTCTGCAGCTCTGCAGCCTCCTTATCCCCAGAAGTGACCAGGGTGATCCTGAGCTGTTCACTCAGCAGTGAAATAGGTGAAACATGAAGTTCATCTGGAACAGGGGCTCCAGAGAGAAGAAAAAAGGAATTATGGAGTCTAGCAGCCCCTGCATGGTGCCAGAACCTGATCATTGGATAAAAGTTAAAATGTTGGATGAAATCCCATTGCAAGGGTGAAATATGGCCAATTTCTTTCCACACCAGCTTTTTATAAAATACAAATTTTAAAAAGCCTCAGACTGCCTGGGTTGTAACAGCCTCATAACAGTATTTATTCATTTGTGTTTACTGTCACATCCTAATAAATATCACAGTCAATAAGAGCTTTATGCCAGTTGCCTGTATCCTTTGGTTAACCTTCTGCAAAATTTGCCTATTCGTCATGATTGCCATCATCAAGCCAGAAAGAAAAAGTGTTTTCTTTTGCTAGTATTTTTGGGTTTTTTCCCTGTGTATTTTAACACAGAGGTGCCTTTGCAAATTTTATGTGTTAATATTTTAACACTTGCTTAGTGGTATTACAACACTTGCTGTAAAGTTTAGGCAGCCTAATATAAGAATAATAAAAAAAAAAAATCAAGCACTGGTCATCTCTGCCAGAGTTCTACTCTAAAATTCCAGTGGCCAACTCCACTCCTGCTTTATACCAGGAAGAAAAGCATGGCTTCTACCTTTTAAATTAATCCTTCTAAAAAGACACCCAACATCTGAGCAGCAGTTTATCAAGGTCCCCTGGCAAGCTTTGTGAACCACAGATTTATTTCATGGCTTTGACTATTTCCCCTCATTCTAGCAATCCCAAGTCTTGCAGAGACTGCCTCTAGGGCATGATGTCTCCACATCTCCCACAGAACAGTCGACATTAAAAAAAAATCAGTAAAACTGAGAGAAAGTAAAAGAGTTTGTCATAGTCAGTGTGTTCTATCCAAGCCAATGTGCTTCTCTACACAAAGGACAAATTTCGTCCACAAAATTCAGCAGTTTCGTGTTACTGTAGAAGTAGAACCTGATTAATTCAATATATTAAAAAAAAAAAAAAAAAAAAAGTAAAACAGGTTAAAAAAAAAATCTTCTCACTCCACTTTCACTTAGTCCAAACTGCACCAGGGGAGGTTTAGGTGGGGCTAGAGGAGGAATTTCTTCACACAAGGAGATTGGTCATTGGAAGGGACTGCCCAGGTATGGGATGGGGTCACTGTACCTGGAGGGGTTTAAGGAATGACTTGGCACTGAGTGCTCTGCTCTGGTTGACAGGTTGGACTCAGAGCTCTTTTCCAGCCTAATTGATTCTGTGGTTCCGTGTGATTCCGCAAAATAAAACTCAGTAAAGATCTGCATGGATCAAAGGAAAAGCATCCAAGATCTGTCTTGAGCATTTAGAGGGTTTTTTTACAGTTTAGAATAAATATTTTGTCTTTGCTTTAGCAGTGGCAGCAATGATTCATCCCTACAAAATTCTGTTGAATAATTAAAAGTAGATGATATCTCTGTTCTCTTAATAACATTTTTTCCAACTCTTATTTTTTTTTTTTCCTTTGAAACAAATGTCTACCAGTCAGTTAATTAACATTCATTTTTCTAGGATCTGCTCAGCACAGGAATACACTAACTCTTCAGGTGAAAGTAATTTATAGACTACATTATCCAAAGTTATTTGCCATTCCTTTGTCCTTGGCAGAGCAGCGTTGCAATGACAACCAACATCTTAGAGCAGAACACATTAACAAGATTGTTAATTTCCTGATTCTGCTAATGAAAAAAAAAAAAAAAAGCTCACAATTGTATAAAATAAAAATGAATGGCAAATATTACCAATTTTATTATTTTTCCACAAGGAACAGAGGACAAAACCCTCAGTACAGTGAGCTGTTAATTACTCCAAAGGATAAATCCCAGATACATGAATCTTCTTATTATCTGTATTGTGGGGCTTTTTTAGATAATGCTGTGGGAAAAAACCCTCTTTTCTGAGGGAGACTGAGAGGGTACCTCAGCCATTCATCATTATTATCACAGAGCTCCTTGGCCATGCAACCACAGAGAAAAACATTTGCAGGGGAAAAAGGTTGGGTGCTTCCCATAAAATATAACATTTCCTCATCAACTGACCCAACCTTTTACTCATTTCTGGGGATCAGCACACGCTGTCCAAGCTGGTTATCCCACTGTTATAGGGCTGCTGAATTATATGATCCAAAGGTGGGGCTTCACCCTGGACTCTCTGTACAGCATGGTCACCCCCACTGCCTTGTGTCTGTCTCACTTGGTGGAAATTAAAGTTGTGATTCAGCTAAAGGAGGAGCAGAGAGCAAGAAATGCAGTTTTCTCAAGTTGTTTTTTTTTTTTTTTTCAAGTTTTCCCAACTGAGTGACGTGCTTCACTTTGAATACTTCTTAAAAGCATTTACAGTTAAATTGTGAGGAAAATCATGATGCAAAACTATGACTTTTGCTCACGTTAAAGTGATGTCTGTGTTAATGCTATTTTTTTTTTAGAAGGTAGGCTTTTCTGGAAAAGTGGGATAATCTGGAGAGCTGGACACATGACTGTTGCATCAAATTTCTAATTGGTTTCCTGGAATCACTTCATGCTAGGTTTTATGAAACCATGAAGCATTTTGGGTTTGCATGCCTGTCTACATACTTAAAAAGCAGGAAAGGTACTTATCCTGGGCTACAACTGATCACGTATTTTTTAAATATATCTGATAAGGAGTAATAGTATTTATTTCACTGGTAGTAATAATTGCACATTAGTGGTCATCTTGTTAAGAACGATATGTTTTCAAGGAGTTTACTTCCTCTTATTTTGGGAGGTTTTCAATGTGTACAAAGAGTTTAGTGGATTTCAGGGTGTAAAAATGTACATTGGCTGTGGGTAAAGTCTGAGTATTTACACACAATCTTAATAGTAGTTCTGTAATACTAAATTTAGTATTTTCACAGTATCTACCAGTATTTTATTGTTAAGCCTGTGTCTGGTTTAAACCTGTGTCTGGTAATCCAATGCTTTGCTCTTTCTGCCAAACACAAATTTATAATGTATTTTGCTTTATTTTATTATCTTGAAATTTTTTTTTAAAATCTATGTATTCTCTTGAATTTTTTTTTTTTTTTTTTTTTAAATCCATGCATTCTCTGGAACGTTTGACCCGATTGCATATGTAAGTGTTTACTAATTTTCTGCAAGGGCTGAAGTTAACAAAAAGAACTCTATTTTTAATTTTAGGCTTTAAATTTTTAAGTAATTGCATCCCTAGGCACCAAATAAGAAAACGGGATACAGAACAACAGAGCTGCTTTCTTCCAAAATTTATTTGGAGTCTAATGGGGCGCAGCAGCCTGGGACTGTCACGTTCTGTTGGACTGACCCAAGAGCAGCACCAGACTCATGACACCTGGAAAACGAGTTTTTTTAAACTCCACACTGAGGGGAAAAACCTGGATTTTTGTGAAGTTTGCGACAGGAACAAAGCCCAGCAGCAGACAGCGAGGCAAGCTCATCATGAGGGAGTTTAGCCAGATGCAAATCCATTACTGCAGCTCAAGCATTGGAGGAAAGAGGAAAAGGAATGCATCCTGTCCTGCTGATTTTATCAGCATAGATTCCACCAGGAGCCTTCCATCTACTTCCAGCAACTTCCAGGGGCTAAGATGACCTGAACCCGCTGATTTTTAGGACAAGTTTGCCACTAAATTCAGTAGGGCCAAGATTTCTTTGCTGTTGCATTGGCCATCATCATCCTACTGCTCTAAAAATCCATCTCAGTAGGTTCTTGGCAAGATCAAATATTCTGCCTGTTTGCAGAACAGGCTTGGAAACCCAGATTACAAAATTGCTAATTAGAAATGCTAACCATTCTAAGAAATCGGATTTACAGGAGTTAAACTCAGCTCCTTTGTGCCTGCTGACAAAATTAATATTACGTTATTTCTCTCTGATTCTTCACTTGATATTCAGCTATTTTGTGTCAAACATTGGGTGGCTAGTTTCACTTTCAGCATCTCAAAACCCAAGTCTGCCAGAAGTGCCTCATACCAGTCCTGAGGCAGGCTGAGCAGCCATCCCAGCAGCTCAGGTGAGGTTACAGGATGTGAAAATTAAAGTTATGCTGTACCTACACCACAGTTTCTAGTTGCCAGAGCGGGACAGAGGTTTCAAACAAAGATTATTTAGCTCATCATTCAGTCATGGATAACCATCCATGACTTAACCTGGGCTATAACTGATCACAGGTTTCCTTTTATATCTGATAAGGAGCAATTATTATTTTCCTTTTATATCTGATAAGGAGTAATAGAATTTATTCCACCTGTGGTAAGAATTGCACCTTATTGAGAAGAATTATGTATTTTCAAGGAGTTTACTTCCTCCTATTTTGGGAGGAAGTAAACTCCTTGTGTACAAGGAGTTTAGTGGATTTTAGGGTGTGTTGAGAGTAAAATTGGCTGTGAGTAAAGTAAAACTGGCTGTGAGTAAAATCTGGGCAACTGCTCACTGCCCCAGAATTCACCCAGTCAATCACAATGCCACAGCCACAAGGGACAATATTTCAAGGCTCTGGGAATTAGTGTTTTGTTATAGCTTAATATACAAAAAATAGCTTACACAATAGCTTAATATAACAAAAAATAGCTTAATGTATCAGTGGGATCAGATGGAAAAAAGGCTTCCATGGGATGCATTACCCTGGCAAGCTCAGAGTGACTTCAGCATAATGCTGTGGGAACTGGCCACACTTTTTCTGTTAAAGCTTTAATACAAGAAAAGCTGGCATGTTTCTTGCCATTATACCCAGGTTTGGTTGGGAATATCAGTGCAACTCCAGACCAGCATCAGCACCTATGGGCAACATGGTTTTTTGAACCACAGCTTAGGAAAAAGGTAGAGATGACTTTAAGCTTTTCAGTGCCCCTCTTGGTTATTCGTAACCCTGATAAGCAGCTTCTCTAAACTCATGGCAGTAAAATCAAAAGGTTATTTGTTTAGCCCTCCTGCAAAAGAGGAGGGAGATCTTCCTGGCTAAACATAGCCAAGCTGCTTGAGAAATCCCTGTGGACAAGGGCTGCCTTCCAAGGGCTGCTTCTCCCACCGACTGAGTTCCAGGCACTCACAGAGCTTTTAGTGCTCCAGTCCCACAACTTGTGTTTAATTATTTAAAAAAAACTGAGTACAATGCATTTGTGGGATTTTTATGACCATCCCAAATATATTCAGAAGCACTGAGTTTGCATCTTTAGCCAGTCATTCACACTAACACTGCACAAACATTTCATTTAGTTTTCTATAACTTTGAAGATACCCCACGTGTCCCCAGTCTTCTCTTGAAATTATAGGGCCAAATAAAGATTTATATTTCTATCATGATTTCTATTTCTATCATGAACACATATGTAACTGTTCACTGTACAAAATTGAAGCCCATCTTCTCCTAACTTTTCTCCTATTTTCTTCTGGGATAAAAGCTTCAGGAACCTTTAAAACACAATAATTAGATTATATATCCAAATGTACTTCAGGTTATCCATCCCTATGATTTGTGTATTTGGTCTCCAACTCTCAGTTTCAAAATCACATTTCAAATGTAGCAGTTATCAGTAACTCTGATTTCTGCCTTTTAAAGCTACTATACTTACTTTCATGTTATTTTGTCACATCGAGCATGAAAATTTCACAAGATTTCAAAGCTTAATATGCCTAAAAAAGGAGCATTTTCCACTCCCAGAAACATATTCCTGTTCTCTCCCACATATCTAAGTAGACTGTGTGAAAGTAATTCTGTTTCATATAGGGAAGTTTTAAAAGAACAAAAATATTTTCCTCTCCTAATCTCAGTCACAAATACCAACATCTGAAAACCAAGGTGTGCAAAGCAAAATGAAGAACCCTGGATATATTTTGATTCCTTTCCTCCAAACCCAGAATCACAATTCCTGTGCTCTAACTTCCTGTGCAACCTTGGATGGCACTTCCAAAGCAAACAGATGTTTCCTTGATAACTTCTTTTATTTTTTTTTAATTTCTCCACATTGCTTTGTAAATTAAGTACTTTAAAAACTTGGGGAAATGTACCCATGAAACCTCTACAATGCCTGATTTTGCCTGTGAACTCTGCATCATCCAAACTTATTCCCACAGGGGTATTCAAGTGGAGAAAAGCTAATTCATTGTGAAATGCATCACTCTCCAAAATAACTCAGGACTTTGACAGAGCTGACTGCTACGTAACTTTTTTTCTACCACTTCTAGCTCAATAATACATTAACAGCTCAATGGTTAAAAGTGGTTAAAAATGGTTAAAATTGGTTAAAAATGGTTAAAAGGCGAGCACGGAAGGATAGAACTGATTGAGCTCAGCACCTCCATTCCTCTTTATTCTACTTTGTGCTTGCATTAAAAAAATAAATAAATCCAATAAGAACCCACACATAATGCAAAAGGAGCACAAGTTAGCTGCAATCTTGTTGTATTTAATGAATTAAATGCTTTAAAATTTTGTTTTCCATCCTCACAAACTTCTCATCCTTTCAGCAGAGCCACAGCCACCTGGGCTGCCTCCCACAGTATTCCTGAGCTCCTGTCTTGCACACACAGAGCCCTAACTCCTTCTTAGCCATTAATGCTGAAATGTTTCTTTCAGCTAAAAGGATCAGGCACGTGGCTCCATTAAGAAAACTGCATGGCCAGAAATAGTGCTATAAAAAGGCCAAAGGCAAATGCAGCATCCTCTGTCCTAGAGAGTAAGTGCATCCCTGACAGCACTTTCTGCAGGGATGGGTTGTTTTCCTTCCTACCAAGAAATAGAATAACAAAAGGAAAAAAAAAGTTAGATAAATAAATAAGTGAATAAATAAATCCCTTCTACCACTGGGTGTTTTTGCACAGTCACTGCACACCCAAAATATGACACCAGAACTGTGCATGCACACCAACAGAACAAGCCATGCTAGACAGCCCAAGAGCAAATTAAAATTGATCCTCTCTGCTTTCTCTCAGAGTGTTTTTTTTTTTTACCTGTCCATAATTCACCCCCAAAGCCTCACTACCTGTGATACCCCCCTGTTTATGTTTACCTTCTCTGTTTCTGAAGCAAGGGGATCTCTCATGCCATGTGCACGCCACACAAAGGGCTGCGTGTCAGCTCCAAGATACAAAAATTTTAAAAATGTGAAGTTATTTAACTCTTCTTTAATTATTATTAATATTCTTTTAACTGAGGCCACAGAGAATACATTCCAGCAGACAGAGAGATTTCCTGGTGTGTGCATGCATGACATCCAAGAGCAGAGAATAATGTTTTTAAATACACAGGACATGATGAATGGTGAGAGGAATTATGGCAGTTTTACCAGAAAAACTCACTTTGCCAGGTCACTTCACAAAACAAACCCAAACAAACCACTCAAAACAGTGATTGGCTACTGCTGTGTGACAAAGACTTTTTCCTAATAGTAGTTTTTAAATTTTTGTGTTATTTTTAATTTGTAATCTAGACAGAAATTTTTACATGCCACAGTCTGTTTTGAGGACCAGAGCAGGTATAGCACACTTATAAATTTCCTACACATGGCCAAAAACTGCAAAAGCTATTCATGAGCAAGTAGCAATGGTTTTCTCTTAGATGGCTATTTAATTTAAAAAAAAATTTCAGAAAATAAGTGAACAGGATGTTATACCTTCTTCTGAGAAGACTTTACTATAAAACAAGCTATAATCCTCATCTGTGTCACTCTGTTTTCCCCCCCTTCTTTAAAAAGGAGAGAAAAATTCTAGCTATGAATAAAAAAAGGTTTGTGGTTTTATCTTTAAAGTGTGCTAAACAGGCACAGCTTTATCTTCCCTGATTTTGATACAAACCAGCATCTGGAAAGGGGCCTGAAAACCAACCAAAAGTGTTGCCAACAATAAAATACTCAGAACTAGCTGGCACTTGGCCTAGTGTGGACTCATCACCCCTGTTCCAATATGCTGTAAAATTATCTCAGAGGCAGCTGGAACAGCCCCTGCTGCCATCCCCATCAGCACCTTCCCTGCTCTTCATTTAACAGCCATAAACCTGTGAGAGAATTTCAGGTTTAAAATCTTCTTTGGAAGCATGAAGACCCAATCACTTCTTCCTTGTAATAAGAGAGATAAATAATTTATACTGTGACACTGTAACTCTTGTTTTTTTTTGTTTTTGTTGGTTATTTTTTTGGTTGTTGTTGTTGATTTTTTTGTTTGGTTGTTTTTTTTTCATTTTTTTCTTTTTTTTTAACTTTGTTTGAGTTTGCAGTGGCTTCTTGTCAGTGGAATTGATTGTGTTTAATCTTTCCTTTCAGATATACACACTTCCTGTACTCTCTTCTCTCTTCAACTCCTTCATCTCATGCTTAAGCTTTGCTCCCCTGTGCTAAAATTCTCTTTCCCTTCTTCATCCAGCTGCTCTCTCCTCCCCTACAAAAGGTACACAGAAGGTCTGCAATTAGTGGCATCTAAAAATTAGGGAGGTCAATGGACAAAACTAATGAGAAAACAGATTTGCAAATGTTTGTAAAGCTAAATCTCTTTCCTACCCTCTGGGAAAAGAGCAAGATGCTGGATTTTTACTGTATGCATTTTTATTATTTTTTTTTACTATTCTGTAGAAATCGCTTCCACATAAGCCTCCAGCTATGAGGAAACATTTCCTAGGGAAAAAAAATTAAACCTCTTCATTCATTCTTGCTGAGTTAATGTCTTACAGAGGTGCTGGGGAGGAATGAGCTGGGCTCAGAGGCTGCCCGACCTTATCACACAAGAGGAGCAGCCTCTTCCAAACACAGAAAGCAAATATTTGTATGTGGAAAAGGTAAATTACACACACACACACACACACACACACACACACACACACACACACACAACTTCTGCTTCCCTGTTTCAAAAGCTGCCTGAGAAAAGTCATAAGATTTTTAACAGCACTGAAAGATTCTGTCCCTTTTCACAGTGATGAGAAATGGTAATTCTTCCAAGGAAAACAGAGTTTAGGCAAGATTGCAAGATTGAAATTACACAGGCTTAGGGCTGACACACAAGGCTGCCAATATGGATTTTTGCCCATTAAAAAGATCCACAAATGACAGGAAAATGTGTTGGTGCTCTCAGTCTCACTTTTCACATAAAAACCCAGCTTCATCACCCTGAAAGAATTTCTATCTGCTTTTAGGAATATAAGATATTTGACTTCTCTGTTTCTGAAACAGGAAACCTCATCAGACTTTAAAAAACCCCTGTTTTGACTGTAATATTTTAAAGTAAGGGATGAAATGAGTAAGAGACGAAATATTTAAAACACTGGGTGTGGGTTTCTTAAATCTAACTAGCTTCTACTAAAAAATAAAGGGCACAGAGAGATCTATGAAAGGCTCTGTTCTGTTCTTGCAAGAAGAACCTGACCAAACTCTTGCTCCAATTTACATATATTTCAATGAACACTCAAGAGAGAAGGAAAAACACAAGACGAGATTGAAAAGAAATACCACATCTGCACCCCAAAGGTTTAGTCAAAATATTTTCAGCCAGAGAACTCAAGGAGTCACAAAGTCCATGGGTTTCTCTTTTAGGCACTCTCTCTCCATGTAAAGAAAATTCTAATTTATTTTTGGTAGCATGTACTAAAAAGCTGTTGCTGTCTCCCACCCAGCTGCTTCCTCCACCCTCCACCCCTACCCTCAGAGAAGACTGAATGCTTTTTTCAATACTCTGAAAATGTGGGGGGTTTCATGTTTTTTTTTTTTCAATACCCTGAAAATCATCTTCAAGTATTTTAATGTCTAGCTTTAATATAAATATTTTTGTGTGTATATCCATATGTGTACACACACAGTTTGTGGTGACATCCTAGAGTACTGGGAACAGAAATTGGGCTACTGATTCTTCCCAAACACAAGAAAAACAAGCTTTTAAAATGTGACCAGTTAAAAAAAAAAAAAAAAAAAAAAGTTTTCCCTTAAAAAAGCAGGGAAAAAAACCCCAAATTCACAAAGTAGATTCCATCTCAGATCATATCTAAGTTATGTGTAGTACTAAGTCCCAAGATCCTGCTTTAGGCTTTTTGTGACTTTTTATGACTAACACTGTTATTTTGATTTAATAATAAGACACTAAGAAACTCAGCCACTGCTGCAAATGTCAGGGAATGACTATTTGCTAAATACTGTAATTTGGGCCTGTAACAAAAATGAACAAATCAACAGCACAGTAGCTGTGGTTTGGCATAGCTTTATTTTGGCTGCTTCTTTTGGATGGATCCCAGAGTTTAAGGACCTGCCAGGAGCCCTTTAAAAGTTAGCCAAGCTATAAAATGTAACACACTGGGGAAGAAAAAAATTATTCTGGCCAGGAAAATGCTGTTGGCAAGAGCACAACATCCTCGTGCACACTTTTAAACACCCCTCTATTGTTGCACAACACTTTGAAAATCTTTAATGTGGTGTGAAAACGTCTTGCAAAAATAACAGGATTAAACTCCCAGCCAGAGATCCACAATCAGGTGTAATCAGCCACCATCCCATACCTGCTCCTGGTTATCCTAAAGCCCAGGAGTTTGTGGATGTTATTTTTGTTCCTGCAAATAACTTGCGGAAATTCAAGAGTATTCTTACCTCCTTCTTGGTAATCAGCGAAATACTTTAATAGTTTGTGCTGAGCGACCATAAATCGCAAATCCAGAGGAAAGAAGGAGCCAAAAGGCTTCTGGTCACACCTGCTTGGGCAGAAAACTGAGAGCAGAGGGTTCTGCCCTCGTGCCCTATGCACTGGAGTCAGCAGCACAAGATAAGGGGCACGTAAAGGTTGAAATCCAGGGCTCAGTTCATTGCCTAAAAAGTCATCCTTTTATTGATCCGTGTCCAAAATGCAGTGAGGAAATACTGCCCTTGAAAAGTTGCTAAATGATAAACCAGTATTTCCTTTTGCTGTTTACAGTGGGGTAATGAATTTAATATAACTAACCTACCGCAGGTGGCTGGAGTTTTACACATGGAAGAGTGAATTCTCTGTGGATCCACATCACATTGTGTTTTATCTTCTTACTGCTCTATCTGGAAAGGATCCACAGACCCATAAGTGGTATTTATCAGAAGCAGACATCTGCAGAGGACAGTTATTTTCCCCAGTGGTTAATGAAATAGATTCTGCTGTTTCTGATAGGATGAGGCACTAGCATGTACTGCAAAAAAGGTTTGGTCTTCAGCTCTGAAATGTCCCAGTGGGTGAGTGTCGTGTTCACCTGAAAAAGATCATTGTCAGCATGAAAAATGCAGTGCAAAGGGTCTTTTGTTCCAGAATGTGTGTAGATAACATGAATTATAGGAGTTAGAACTGAGGTGCTGGTGGCTCCCCGCTGCTGGGAAGTCCTGAGGGGTGTGGGTGGAGGGACCACCAAGGACAAGAGAGAAAGGGAAGCAGAAGAGAAAGGTAACAGATAAAGGCAGAGGGAAAACAAAGACAGGGAAATGGTAATCAACCAGCAGTAAATCATCAATGGCACAACCCAGAACAAAATTCAGGCAGAAAACCCAAAAAAACCAAAAAAACCCAACAAAACCAAAGCAACCAATAAACAAAAGCCAAAGCTTTTCCTGGAAGGGGGAATACGTTTGTACAACTACAAAAATGAACTGAGGACTGGCAAGATTTAAAAACCAAGAAATGCTATTCTGTCCTTTTTAAATGACCTCTTCAACTCCTTTCTGAAGTGAAGCTTTGATCACAACCATTTTATGTAGAAGGCTGAGCCAACCTTGGGGCAGAATCAACTATGTTCTTCAGCACAGGGAAGTGAAATGCAAAGCTAAGAGAAGACAAATCACTCTTGCCTTTGGCTATCATTCATTCCCTACCATTAAAGAAAACCCAGTGATTGATGATCACTGCTGAAAGGGGTAATAATCTATGAACAGAGGGAAGACAGCATACCTGGTACTGCTCTAGAAGATGTCCTGAAGGGTTTGACCATCACAGATAAACAAATTCAGCTATTGTCACTTTACTGAAGTCATGGGTAGCATGCAAAGCTGCTACAACTTTTCTAGGCAAGTGGACCCATACAAAAACATGAAATCATCAATTTTAGGCAGTCATATTCATTCTACAAATAATAAAACTGAGGTGTAAGGATGTACTGCCTGTTTCTCCCACCTGCAGTGGCAGGAATAGGTTGGCAACTTCCCCTTTTTAGCTGCCAGGCTGAATTTTTTTCTCTCCAGAGGCGCCAGGCTGCCACGGCAGCAATATCCAGCACCAACGAAGTGTAAAAGTTGGTTAGTTTACAGAATAGCAGGGTCCTGTAGGACAATTTTCTATCACTTTCTCAAAGCACCACGTACCCTGAGATGTGCTCTGAGAAGCACAACCAAAAGCGAGCACATTGAGGTCAGCTGTGAAACAAATGCTACACGAACCCAAAGCACCTCCAGACAGAGCCTTGATTTCCACCTGAACTTGCACTGAGCACAGGTCATGTCCCCAGTCCAGTCTGTCCACATATGCTCCCTCAGATTCTCTTTTGGGGATGAAACTATTGATTTCACCTGAAAACTGCCGGATTTTCATTCTGAGAAGGTCTCACGGACACACAGAGATTCACTCAGACACTTCAAATGTCAGAAAATAGCAGAAACTACCAAAAGCTCTTGTCTACAAAAGGGAGGTGCAATTTCAGAACTGAGAGAGGAATAGAAAAGGAAAATTACCTCTGTGAAGAAGATTTGCAAATACTTATATTTAGTCCTGTTAAATTAATTTGCCACTGAGAGAGGAAGGGAGAGAGGTTGAAAATATTTATATTTACCACAGGTTAGTGAAGAAGCACCAACCTTCTTCCCACAAAACATTTATACAGCCACAGCAAATTCTGGGGACGGTCAGAGTGAGCCAAAATTTAACTTTTCATTAAAGAAGACAGAAGTTTGTTCACAGAATCTCTTTCTGTACTAATGTACAGTTTTCTGAAGGATTACTTCCATTTAAGATTTTGTCTCCTGCTTTAAACCCCCACATTTTCTCTGGTGGTAGACTCTGCTGGCTGCTCCAGCACAATGCAGACAAAGAAAAAGACATGAAAAGGGAAGAGTTTCAGCTTTGCCTTAATAGGGGTCACACAACACACAAAACTGATTTTTTTTTTTTTAATGAGGTAGGACACACAGGTCTGTTTGCATTGCAATTTGTGGCTGTTGTGTCTATAAATCCAATGTATCTGTAACTCTGGGCTTAAACTGGTCCTTCCACAGAGGCAAGGGTGCTGCTGAAAGTCTTGGGGGTTTTTTTTGGTTTTTTTTTTGTTTTTTTTAGTTTTTTTTCCTGAAATTCTTACATATATCTCCACTGCAAACTGCCTAGGTGAGATGAAAGAGCACTCTCCTCTGCCCAATTTACAAATGCCCAGAAAACCCTTGAACTCCCCTTGGCAACACTGATTGCACTCTGGTAAAGGTGAAGCTCTAGGAGTTGTCTGGGATTCACTGCTTGAACAAGAGACAAAGGATAATTCAAGTTTTCTTTAGCATTATGCCCCCAACTAAGAAACGTGTTAAATCCTAGCACCACAACTAAGATTTTATTCATAAGGATTCCCTTAAAAAATTAATTTAGTCACAAGCTGCACCAAGACATAATTAGTTTTAATATTACTTGTTAAGTTCAGAAATGAAGGAAAATAGATTTTAAAAAAAAGTCGTGTTCACATATTTACAGATTACTATGTATATTCTGCAGAATATACACAGGATAGAGAATATTCACATTACAAGTGGTCACCTACAGACACCAAGAGTCTATATACTCCCTCAGTGAACAAACTTAAATTATCCCCACCCTTTTGAAGTACAGTTACTGAGCACAGACTGCTGGGAAGGTCAACAGCAAAACCTTCAAACCTGTATTTCTAAGCACTGTTGTGCTTCTATTGTTGTTCTATGCTGCTGCTTAAACATCTTGAATATTACAGGGACTCATCAGCAGTTCAGAGATAAATAAATAATTCCTTTTTTTTTTTTTTTTTTTTTTAATCAGGTTAAATGAGACCCCACCATTTTTACTATCAAAAACTTTAAGGTAGGATGCATACATTTACCATGCCCCCGTTACCACAACAATTTTTCAAACAAGCAGAGAGTAAAGAGGAAGCCAGCACCTGCAAAAGTGCATATCAGCCTTTGTTAGCTCTGGAAATCCTCTTGGATTTCATGAAGTCAGAGTCTCAAAATGCCCCTGTGGTCTGGGGCAGTTTGTTTGGTGGCAGCAGGGGGGTGACAGTGCACGTGCAGACCTTCAGCCATAGTTAGGGCTGAAGTTTCATTTTGGCTTTCCACAACCTGTCAGCACATGAACACATGGACACCACGTGCAAACTTGCAGCAACACTCCTGTACAAGGCCACAGCTATGAAGTGATAGTGTCACTGCACCCAGAAATTATTTACTGCTGATTTCTTCATGGTTGTGTTAACAGATAAAATATTTTCCAAATAGGAATAATAAGTAAAGTCCTCAGCCTAGGGCGTTTGCAATCCAAATACAATGAAGCAACAGGGTGTAAATGGTGCTCATATCTCGATAACTCCCCTGTTATAGTGCTACAGTGATTAATGATGAGATAGGACTGGGGTTTAAATAAAATGGACAGTCAGCTCTAACAACACATATCTAATGATGAAATCCACTGGGTGAGGGGTCAATTCCACTCTTCCAAGTGGAATCACAGAAAGGCTGAGGTTGGAAGGGACCTCCAGAAGTCACCTTGTCCATCTCCACTGCACCAGCAAGAACATTGAGGTGACAATGTCGTGAGTAGCTTCCCACATAGGGCAGCACAAATGGAAACACAGAGATGTTTTCATCTCAGTCTGAGGGTGGAGTGGGACAGGTCTGAGTGCTCAGAGAGACGATTCAAGTGGATAAAACACAGTGCAAAAGAGAGGTGTCAAACAGGGAAAGTTATGTGGGACTTGGAAGAGGATTTTAATTCAGTTCCACGGAGGAATCCAGAAAGGAGGTGACAACTCAGTGTCAAGGACTGCTGTGGCCAGTGGGAAAAACAAGGGTAAAGCAATCTACAGTTAATTGCCTGTAGGGCAGTGTTCAAATTCACTGCTGGTTATCCATTACCTTGCTTAACAGAACAGAAACAGGTTTCAGCTTTAGTGGTGGCACTCTCGGCAAAGAAAAACAGAGATTTGTTTTGCCACCACATTCCCAGGGTGACCCTCAGCTCTGTGGACAGGACTCAACTTTTTAATAGGTGAAACATGAAGCTAATCTGGAACAGAGGTTTCAGGAAGAAGCAAAAGGAATGATGGAGGTGGCCCCCACTCCATGGTGCCATAACCTGATCATGAGATAAAAGAAAAATATTGGATGAAATCCCACTGCAGGGGTGAAATATGGTACAATTCTTTTTCTATACTAGCTTTTTACAAATTACCAATTCTAAAATGCTTCCGATTGCCTGGGTCGTAACAGCTTCACAACAGTATTTATTTATTCATTTGCGTTTACTGATCCTAAAAAATACCACAGTCAATGGAAGTTTTATGCCAGCTGTGGGACAGGACCCCCAATCCACTTTCCCCTACCCAAGGTTTTATTGCTGGGCATGAAAACATATTCTGCACAAAACCCTTTGGCCAGCACCCCAAAAACCTACAACCTATTTGCTGTGGGGGCAGGAGGCAGGTGAGGCACAGAGAACAAAAATCTTGACAATACAGTCCAGCCAAAACCCAAAACCTCAGCAATTTATGGACTTCTAGGAAAGGGAATTACCTCCACCCCAGCTAGATCCAGCACAGATAGGGAAGGCTGGCTGGGCAGCCAGAGGTGTGTTTGCAGCAGCCTCTCTCAGGATGATTTTGAGGACTGGACACTCAGACCTCAAACTCCTTCCAACAGACAGAACACAAATCCATAGCTTGAAAAGTGAGGGAATTCCAGGTCATGCCTAGAGACCTCATGATCAGATCCATAACATGATGAAGATTATGGATCTGAAACTTTACTAAAACCTTCCACGGCACTGGAAGTCCCCTGACACAAAAAATGCCCTCCTGAATGCTCTTTCCAAAAGGGTTTGAGAGGCTGATTTAAAGCTCATTGCCTGAAGTTAAAAAGTGTTAAATCCAGAGAATTTTATGTGAAAATGTGAGCCCAGAAATTTCTACAGGTTGCTGCAGCAGCCACCTGCATGGTGTACCCTGTGTTTGGGTTATTTCTGCTCAAGACTTGCAGCAAGTGGATGATGAGTCTCTCTCATAACAGATTCAAATTCAGTCATCGCTGCGTAACTCTACTGTAAACCTACTTTTATCTAAATAACCCCAGGCTTCTGGGCATCTATTCAACCACCTAAATTAGCATGAGGAGATGGTTCCTATCAGTAACCAGAGCCAGTCTCTGTCTGGGACTAGTAAATATACTCCTGTAAGCAGCTGGGATGCAGAAAAGATTTCTGTATAACTCCAAAATTCTGCTTAAATTAATACCAAGTTTATGCTCCCCCCTCCTTTTTTTTTTTTTTTTTTTTTTTTTTTTAATAACTGCAATTTTCAAAGATAAAGTTTCTTTTTCCACTTCCTATAAAAACTTGAAGGCTCTTCTACAGAATGCTGAGGATCTCACGGGTCTAACAAAGCATCTCTGCCTCTCCCCTTCTGGTCAGTTTGTAATCCTTTACTGGTACTAAATACACAAACACTTTTATGCAGGGATTTCCATTTAAAATATTCACACATCTTAGAGAAAAAATCTGAATAGCCACTGGTGGGTTCTCTGGCTACACTGAGAGCTAATAAAATACTAGCAAATTACTTGAATTAATCAAATTCAATTTAAACAGGAGCCAAATATTTGGACTGGGCAACAGACACTTAACAGTTAAGATTATCTAAGTTAAACAGAATGTAAGGTAACCTAGGAATTTAAGTTAAAGTAGCTACCTACATTTCACATGAGTACATGCAAGTATTTTTCCCCTTGACACCTTATTTCTCCCTTTTAATTATGAAGAGATTAAATTAAAAACTATTCCTAACAGGGGCACTGAATTATTTCAGATTATAATGCTATGCATTTCAAAAGTGTCTTGACTCCCATGCCTCAGCTAATCCCTTCTAAATGCATTTTCAGATAAGAATACCAAGACTCAGCTACTCCACGAGGAGGCAGAGGCAGAGATGAGAAGACTCAAAAATCAGAGAAGGTCCAGTGAAGATCCTGCTGCAAAGATTTGGTCATCAGCAGAAAAACCTACTGCACTCTCAATTTTCCTCATTATGGAAATAATCCCTCTGCAGGCAATGGGGAACAACTAAAGAAAACATTATTCCTGGGTTTGTTCCTAAGCAGAGAAATTCAACCCATAGTGGATTTCAGATCAGCACCAAAGGACAATAGCAAAGGTCACAAAATGCACTGGTTTGGCTTCTAAAGGCTGTGACATTTCCTGTCCCATGTTATGCCACTCAATCACCTCCTCATTCCATTTTCTTCATGGGATTTTTCAAAGCTTAAATATCAGATCTTAAATATGAAAACTGCATTTTTCATCTTTTTAGCCAGAAACTCACCATGACTAATATCAGCAGAATATAATAAATGAGATGCTGGAAGTTCTCCTGTAATTTTCTTTTGCATTACTGAAACTTGGGGATATAAATTGTGCTCAATAATCACATTGATTCTTATTTCTTATTGTTTACAGTTTTCTTTTAAGACATAGAATGAATTATTCTTTGCCATTAGTGAAAGTTTTATAGGATGGGAGAGGAAAAAACTCTTTAGTGATAAAATTTTTCAATAGCAGAAAAAAAAAAAGAAAACTGTTCAAAAAGACAATTTCCTCAACTTATTATTCAAGTTTTTACAGTGGCTTAGAAACATAGAAAGCAATTAGTTTTAATCTCCATTTAATTTTATGGAATGCCTGTAGAAGAGCTCTTAACACAAAGCTAAGACTCCGGTAAGGACAGTGCAAAGATGATGAGAACTCTGCTAATATTATCCTCACAGAGATAGCAGAATTGCAATTCTTATGTGTTTCTGATAAAAAAAGTATTATGGCATAACGTTCAAAACCCTCTAGAAATTGCTCTTTGAATTTACATTGGCAGTGGCTGCACAAGAGCAAATTTTCTCACACAGACACTGAGGTGCAGACAGCAGAATTCAATCCAAAAAGGGGCAGAAGTACAAGGAAAAGTCAGTTACAATGCTGGAAAGCAAAAGGAAAATATAAAACCTCATTTTGAATAATCACTAAGACTAAAACACTGTGTTAAATCACAGGCATTTAAATTTAGAAATATCTCTCTTCTTCTTTTAAATACCTGCTTGAATGAAAATTATCTCTCCAAAGACTGGGTGAAGTTATATGGATTATTTATCTGTCAAAGCCCACTCAAAATCTCTGGTGTATTTTGCTAGCTTTGACCTGTAAGTGACCTGAGAAAGGAAATTCTCTGTGAATTAGTAACAGCTCTGCACCTCCCCTGCCACTGCTGCCCAAACTCTGCTCTTCCAAACCTCCAAAATGAGGTGAAAGCAGCTTGCAAT
The DNA here is from genome assembly GCF_048771995.1 of Taeniopygia guttata. Classification (NCBI taxonomy): domain Eukaryota; kingdom Metazoa; phylum Chordata; class Aves; order Passeriformes; family Estrildidae; genus Taeniopygia; species Taeniopygia guttata. The sequence goes on from NC_133063.1 coordinate 78,515,002, forward strand.
ACACCTGCTTAAAGGTTTTCCAGAAACTCTTAGGAAATGACATTTTAAAACTGTTTACATAATACATTTAATAAGTGGAGATTGTTAAAAATTGATGGAGGTAATCTTTAAAATGTAATACAGATACCTTACAGTGGTAGCTTCAGTCCTGGGGACCAAATACTAATTTACAAAAATAAAACACAAACAAACAAACACAACCAAAAAAACCCCCAAAAAACCAAAAACCCACCCAAAAAAACCCCCCAAAAAAAACCAACCCAACCCCCCCCCCAAAAAAAACCCAAAAAAACCCCCCAAAAAACCAACCAACCAAAAAAAAAAAAAAAAAAAAAAAACCAAACAAAAAAAACCAATTAAAAAAACCCCACCAGAAGACCATTTCAAATGAGACCAAAGATCAACAGATATTCATGCATATTACCACATTGGAATATCAGGAACAGATTTTTTCATAACTTCAAATTTAATACTGAATTTAAAGAGAGGTAAACAGTAGGCTCTTTTGCTATCACTGTTTTCAAGTACATGTCATTGTCTTCATCATTTCATACTGGCTACAGCTTTTTGCCCCAAATCTGTTTTATAAATATCCCCTTCATCCTTTCTGTGTATTTTGAGATGCCAGGGTGTCAAGCACTGGGTTTCACCAGAAGGAATAAGTCTGATATTGCTAATCTGTGGTATAAGCAAATAAAACTGAGTGACAACTCCAAGAGGAAGCTGGTTGTTAGGAAAGAAACGTGCTAATAATCATCATTTCTCAGAACAGAGCATAAGAAATGCACTGCTGTTAGATGGGAATGCATGGCAACATCCACAAATCAAGAAAAATAAGGATGGGAAAGTGCAGCTTTCAGTTCAAGAGGCAGGGAGGCTCCAAAGATCAGGAATTTATGAGGTGATATTCAGCAAACCAAATGGGCCACGGTTGCCCAATACTAGTCAAATTTCATCAGTGTCACTGCTACATTCCCTTTAACCCTGGTGCTGATGCTTGTTCCCTCCTTTCCACTGGTAACTCACAGATTTGGATGCTGATTTATCCCCCAAACTGGTCCCAACAAGCAGTTTTCCACTGGCACACCTCTCTGAGACATAATCAAAGAAATATCACTGTGATCACCACGCTGATGTCCAAACACAGGGACAAACACAGAAGGAGAAATCCGACTGAAATCCTTGTCCTGAGCTGCTCAGAGTGTGCAGGCTGACACTGAACAGAGAAGAGGAAAACACAAAAGCAGAGTGAAGGTCCTGGCAAATATACTGGCTGGCCATCAAGGAAAGAAAAACTGTGAGGTAAATACTGGCAAATTGGGAACAAAACAGGAAAGTGCATGACATTATGCAGAAAAAAGGTGAAGACAAGGGAGTGTGGAAGGATTGTAAAGTGCCAAGGCATGGGCACACTCCAGGTCAGAAACAGACAGGTCTGAGGCAGATCTAACTGTGGTTTTATTATAATTAAGTGTTTTGGGAATTAACAAGGCTTTCTAAAACTGCCTGGAATGAATGAGTATCATGCAAAACCCAGAGTTTTTTCAGGCTGAAAGCAAGTACCAAGACACCAGAATTTTTAACACACAAGAATCCCCATTTTGAGGGTTTACCAGAAGAGCTTGGCTAAGTTGTATTAGGCTTCAGCAATAAACAACTTCTCCCCTTCTCCCCCGCTCCTCTTCCCTCAATGCCCTGAAAAAAACCACAACAACTTTGACTGCCATCAGGACAGAGAGAATTTTATATTAAACTATTGCCCTGGGCCACCCTTGGCCACTCAGCTGAATTAAGTCAAAGGGACTGCTGGCAGGCTTAAAATAGGCATGTGTTTAAGAGCTTTCCTGGCTTTGTTGCTGCAGTGGAGAAAAAAGAAAAAAAAAAAAGGCTGCAGATGCATACATTTGAAATTGAAAATATCAATGTCTCCAAGACACAAAGTATAATTAGAATTAGTAATTAATTCTGGTCTACATTGCCTTGCACTAAGCTTAAATGAGAGCAAAGTGAGAGAGATACCAGATACTCTTTTTCTCTTCCTGTTGCTTTGTACTGCTCTGAAAACAGGTCCAGTAATCACATGCAAGGGACAGATGAGATTCTTTGCTGTGTGGAGGGGTGTACCATAGCAAGGATGGTAAAAAATACCTATATCACAGCACCAAGGGGGCTGACACAGCGAGGATGACACAGGAGCAGTGCAAGAATCCTTAGATAAACGTTCTTATTACCACTTTGGTGGTTTTCAGCAATTTGATTTTGTGACAAGCCTTCCTGCACTGTGTCACAAATAATTTCCCTCCCTTTCAGACTGTGGGTCTAAGCAGCAGCAGCAGCAGAAACATTTCTTCCTGCCAGCTTCCATATGGAAAGCAGGACACCCTCCTGGCAGCAGAAATCTGCCGTGACCACTTTTGTGACGCTCTCAGATACTTTTCATTGGTCTATAATCTGTTTTATTTCAATGGAAGGATGCCCACAATGGTTCTTCTGGGCTTGCTCCAACTAGCTGGAGTCATCTTTAGGGTAATATTTTCATCTGATCAATGGTGGTGTGAGGATGAACCCATTCAGAACATCATCCAGAAACAGCTCCCCCCTAAAATTTCTATCAAGAGACCCTACAGGAATGCAAAGAACACACTAGATAGATGTGTTTTCAAATGTTTTCAAAGGTAGGTGAAGTTTCTGCTACTACAGAAACCACACACATCTCTTTGCATCTGCTGCAGAGAACAAGAAAATGTACAAATTCAAAGAGAAAGTGGCTCTGCCAACACAAGAGCCACAACAACCGCAGGTATTTAATGCCTATTAAATGTGTTTTAATAGGCATTATTTGCAAAACCATATTTTGATAGATCAAAATAGCTCCCAGCCTAATTACAGCCGTTTAAAATGGAAGATATTACTCACTCTTTCAGAGCTCAAGCCTGTGAGCCACCAGACAGTGCTTGAAGCCCTGCCACGGCTGGAGCCTGTCCATGGGGGCAAGAGGAGACCTCGCAGAAGTCGTGGGCTTGGTGTAGAATTTATTTGTGAATCCTGTGTGGCCTGTGATAAGCAAGAGATCAGAAAAAGCATTAGAAAAAGTCCCTTCTGACTGGAAAATCTGGCAGCCAGCTGATCTGTGTCTTCCCAGGTGAGTCTGATACTCACTCACAAGCACCCCACACCTGGAAGTTTCTGAGCAGACACTGCACACCCCAAGATGCCACCACAATAATAATTACTGCAGAAAGGCTGCAATTTGCCTCATCAGCCTCACAAACAGCAGCAGACTAAGCCATTGGCAATTAATTAAAAGATCAATGACATGTTAAACCTCAAGGAACACACGAGCAATTAGCAAATGTATTTAAAGCAAGCCACAAACCCACACGTTTCTGTCTGACAGCACTCTGCACCTCATCCCACTCCCTTTACAAGCCAAGGGGGCTGTGGGAGGGTTACCTACCGAGTCCCACTTGGCAAAGCACATTTCCAACACCCTCCTCTGGTCCAAAGCCCACGGAATTGAGTCATCCTCAGTGAGAGTTTTCCTGTTTATTCAGTGGACCTTGGCTGGCCTGTAAACATCCTTGCCAAAACAAGCAATCTCTAATAGGCAAACATGCTCTGCTTTCACTGGTTTGATGCCTTGGGAATGGCTGGATTGCCCTGTGCAGTCCAAAGTTGAGACACTTACTTGGTAAACATCCTGCACGCACCATCAGCAGCCCCAGAGGGGGCAACACAGGGTTAAATTCAAGTTGAAACAATTGATTTGCTTTGAAAGTTAAACTCCTCTGACATAGGCAGGTACATTACTGAGTAGTTTCACAACTCCTCATACCTGCAAAGAGCCCTGTGATAACCCGGCAATTGAAAGGAAGAAGAAATTTAAAAAAAAATAAAAAGAAGAAGAAATTAAAAAATAATAAAAAGACAAAAAAAGATTTGGAATTTCTAGGCTAAATCCGAGAAATGGCTACAGTTTGTCACAGCCTCTGGAATGGAAAGAAACTGTATTTCTTTCCTCCCCGAAGGAAAGAAGTCCCGAAGGTAATTCTGCCTGAGAGAGCCTCCAGCCCGATCGCTTCACTCTGGGCATTATTACTCTTCAAATGGGTTTGCTTCGTTTTTTTATTCTAATGAAAGAGTTAAAACCAAACCTCAGCCGAACTAGTGGAAATCGGTGATGACGATGTCAATAACACAAGGAAGAAGAAGAACAAGAAGAAGAAAGAAGCAGCAATTTACCTCCCGCACAGAAACGCGGCAGACACGCATTTTAATTCCCGGGGAATGAAAGGGAACTCACCTCCTCCACCCGGACCCTCAGCTGTCCTTCCAAAAACACGGATGAAGCGGCCAAACCCACGGCAGAGAGCCAGGAGCAGCAGCCTCCGGCTCGGCTGTCGCTACAGGACCTCGCTCCATCAACCCCTCCTCCTCTTCCTCCTCCTCCTCCTCCTCCTCCTCCTCCTCCTCCCCTGGCGGTACCCGCGGAGCAGCAGCGACACAAAGGAGCGCCCGGGTAGCGACAGCTCCTTGCCAGCCTGGAATCCAGGAATTTCATCCTATCCTTGTGACACGGGAGGTTTTTAACCACAGTGCGAGAGGGAAGAAGGTTTCCCAGAGCTGCTGCGGTGCTGAGGTCGGTGAAGGCTCCGGAGTTGCTGAGACTCAGTTGAAGCTGCATCAAAAATGACAGCCCCAAGTTCCAAAAGACAAACCCCTAGGCTAGTATTTTTTCCTTGCCTAACCACAGTTCTCCATTTCACTACCTCTCTCACGCTTGCTTTGTTCGGAAATAAAGGACTGTTGCAGGGCTGAGATGGTGTTTCCTAAAATTGCTGTGTTCCCTGAATACAGCTGCCCTGATAAAGCAGCCAGATGTACTAAAATTTTACTAGAAAGCAGATCACAGGTGCAGGGAGGAGCTGCCTTTGGTTTGCTTTCCTGCCAGTGAAGCAAAGAAAAATGCCCACCTATATTTGCACCTGCATGTTCACCCCCAGCAGCAGAGCTGCACTTCCAGGTGGGCATGGAAACAGCACACAGGTGATACCTGTGTGTATTAAAATAAAAAGAGAGAGTCTAGCAGGCCCAAGTCACTCAGCAGACTTCAGCAGGTAAGGTAAATTAAGCAGGAATTTAAGTGTTCCATGCAGTGGGGACATCAATGAAGTCGCTTGGATACCAGCCTTGCAAACGGATCTGCAGCTTCAGCTCCTGGCACCTTGGAGATCTTGTAGCAATGGATGTCTCACTTGCTGGAGAAGAAGCTTGAATTGGTGTGTGGTGTATAAATCAAACCTGTGTGTATCAATGTGGTTTGGTGGTTTGAGTCATCGTGCTTTTCTCCACTGGATGGAGACATGTGTGCCACCTTTTGGAAGCAGATGTCCAGGGAGTGTTCAGGGAATGACATACTAAGGAAAATAATCCAACTGAAAACAAAACAAAAATCAAAACCTAAAACCAAAACAACAACAAAACAGAACATGTAAAAATTAAAAACAAAACAAAACAAAACAAACCCCCAAAAACAAACCAAAAAAACCCACCAAAAACCCAAAACCAACCAAACAAATAAAATCAGCATCAAAACCCAAAGAAAAAAAAACCCAGCTGTATTACCTTATTGAATAGGTCCCTGTGTTAAATATTGCTGGGAAGGACTCAGGAAAGGGGACAAAGGAAGGGAAAGGATTAGACTGACTCATGATTATGTGGTCTAAGTCTCATTTCATTTTGTGGCAGGCTAAAACTACCTGCCCTGTAGCAAGACCCTGAATTTTGCACACCCTGACCTCGTGTCTAGGTGCATTCCAGTAATCCATGTCACACCATTGTTCTTTAGCCTTCTCCCCAGGAGAAGTTGTGTATAATTTCACTGAGATTATGTATGACTGGGAGGGATTTAGTTTTTATCCTCGTGATCAACCATATGTGCCCCAGAAGGCAGCACTGAGGGAAAATGAGGAAGGTCTGCCCTCAGTCCCTGTAGTTCATTCCATGGACAAGACAGCTGGGAGTATTTGTCTCCTGCAGGAACTCATTCTACCCTTTGGATAACCTGGTCATACGTAATTTATCTCTGGAAGATCCAGACCAAGAACCAGAATTGGATCTGAAATGCTACAAGAGGTGAGGATAGAGGACAAAGAATGGTTTTGTTTCTCTTCCCATGATTTTTTTTTTTTTTTTTTTTTTTTTCGCCAAAGCAGCTCAAGCCATTATTCAGATGGAGTTCCCTAACTGGAAACTGTTCTGTTCTCACAGCTCCAGTCAGTTTTCAAAAACTTAGATTTGGGTCTATGAGGCAAAGCAGTTTCACAAGAATGGGATGGAGCCTTCTTGCCAGCAGGTCATGATGGAAAAGAAGAGAGATGTTATTGGTAGACTATAAAGCAAAACTGCCTGGAAAGTGATATTGCCACTGAAATAAAAAAAAAAAAAGTGGTCTTGTAAACACTTGCACATGGGGCTTTGTTTAGTTCCACGTGTAGTTAATCCAGATGGCCATGTGATTACAGCTAAATCTGAGATTGTGTACCACAGGCCAGTTTGGACAGGAAGACACTGTGACTGAAGTGCTGTGCCTAAAAGAAATGAGATATTTTCTTCCATGTCTTGTGTACAGTTTAAAGACACAAAGAAAGAGAGAAGCAGAACACAGAAGAAAGCAAGCCCTGTGGGCATCTGTTTTTTATAGTTAGTGGAAGAAGATGGGACATTGTCTATGAGCTTTTTAATTGGCCAGAAATAGGAAAAAAATCCATTTTGATTCATTCTCCTTTTACTACAGAGATAGTGCACTACAAAGTTTTGCACTCCTGCCAATATTCACTGTCAAAAAAGTAAATTGCCAGTTTTCATAATCTTGCATATTGCTCCATAAATATATATTCATCAGGGGCATATACTGTCTCATTTCAATATCTGTGTTATACTTTAACACATTTGATTAGAGAGATGCATGTGCTGGGAGTCTGCTGCATTTCTAACATTCAAGAAGGGAAATAAACCCCTCAAATTTATATAGGATGCATCCTTTTTGCATTTGGAAAATGAAGGTGAGGCTTTGCCACCAACACTCCATATTGACACATTCCCACCTCCTGTCCCTGTGTCCAAACTGATGAGAAGAAGTTTTCCACTCTCTTAAAAGTGCAGAACAGTAAAGCCACTGGAAGGTTTTTGGCAGCACAACCTTAATGGAAATGGAAAAGCACAATCTCACTCACAAAAGCAACAAAATGGACAAAAGTTATCAAGGAAATCCTGTTATCATTCACTTTACAAAATAAGTGGGGGAAAAAGTATGTGGCCACAGAGGAAAATCTTCAGTATGACAGGAAAAGGAAACAGGGATTAATCAACTCTAAAATTATTAAGAAGTTTGGTTTTAGCTTCCTTTTTTTTCTTTTTCTCCTTCCCAAAACAGACCTTACTAAAATAAAACAGAGGCAAAAACCTCCCTGAGAGTTCTGCCAGTCTCTGTCAGTTATGTATTTTCGGAAATGGGGCAAGTCCACATGACCTCTGTTGTCCCTATCTTTGAGATAATGCTGTTACATATTAGAAGAGCACTTGAGCTGTGGTTGACAAGTGTACTATGCAGTTCTCTTATCACAAAACCCCAGTAAGGAAAAAACCTGGGCCCTCTGAAACCATCTCAAATCATAGAAGAAAGGCAACTAGCACTTGCTGATAGAGAGATAATTCAGATCTTTTATTTAACAGTAACCCGTGGAACAGTTAGAACTTTGACTGCAGCATTATGAACTGCAGAAAGCATAGAAATGTTTGTCTCTGTTCTTCTGATAATGGTGATGAAAAACATTGTGGATCCATGATCTGGCTGATCTTACCTCAAGTTCTCTGCTAAAAAAATGGCACAGGTCTCCCTCCTGAGAATTCTTGGATAGTTTCAGAACCTGAGTGGAGTGAAGCTGTTAAGCTGGAAGTTTTAATTTCTGACTCTCTCCTCCCCGGAAATTTTTCATATTGGGGTATACATCAAAACTAGATTGCAAATTATTTGTTAAATGCTAAAGACTCTGCAGGATGAGGCCATGAAGGAACAGTCCATTTTCACCACAGCAGATCAGCTGACTTATTAAACAATTCTCCAAAACTTAAGAGTCTTGAATGTTGCTTTATTTCACTTTGGTGTTCCAGCCAGGCATTGCATCTGGATTCTTCCCTCTGTGAAGACACATCTCTCAAGTGAGCCTGCTTAAATTCCTAGTGAGAAGAAAAGAGTGAGTATCACCATGATAAGAAGAATGAAAATGCAGCAGGTAGGGATTAGTTTCTGTGTTAAAGAATTTGTTAAATACATCAAAAATACCAGCATCTTTTTCCAGTCTGTTACAGATTATTTAACCTGAAATGGTTGTCTTTTCCTGAATCTGTCATTCTCTTCTTCCTGAAAATATGTTTAACTTGGGCATTGTGTCTCCTTCACAGGCCTGCATTGCCTATGTAACTAATGTAACTAATCTAACTGCAGCAATCCTTGAAAAAATGGCATTTTTGTCACATGATAAACGGATTTGCAGCTGTGTGGAAGACAGAACTGAAATGTGAAAAATAAACTGTTCAGTGTTAGGTGTTAGCAATAACTGTATCAAATTGTGACGATGACAATTCCAGTGAGAGTGTGTGGTCTTTAATTGAGTGTCCTTTTAATTTAACAGTAAATGCTCTATTTTCTACTTTGAATTATCATTTAGGATAGGCTCCTAGACTTCTTCAAGGAATTCTACACATCTACAGTCTAATCTACTTCTACATGTGCTAATCATCTTTCAAACACTGATCCTGGCTGGATGCCACACACCCACAAAAGTCACCCTATCAAGTCCCTTCACCAGCTGGGCAGAGGAGGGAAAATACAATAAAAGGCTCATGGGTTGGGATGGGAACACAGAGAGAGATCAGTCACTGATCACTGTCACAGGCAACAGAGACTTAGGGAAATTAGTTTATTATCAATCAAATCACAGTAGGATAAAGAGAAAGGAAACTAAATCTTTAGCACTCCTTTATCCCACCCTTCCCTCCTTCCAAGGCTTAACTTCACTCTCAATTTTCAGAGAGATGGAAAAACGGGGTTTGCAGTCATTTTATTAAACATTCTCTCCTTCTTCCTTCCTCATCATTGAGGAGGTGGCCAGAGGATCCATCCTGGAGCTGCCTGGCTCAAGCTGGACACAGGGGAGGCTTCCAGCAGCTTCTCAGAGAATCACCCCAGTACTACCCCCACTACCCAAACCTGGCCATGCCAACCCCATACTAACAGAGTTTACTTTATCTGCTGTTATGGAGCAGCTTTTATTCTGTCAGTGAAAACACCAGCAAATGAACAGCACAGAAAAGGCAGCCCCTGGTGCAGCTGGGCTGGGTGATAAACACAAAACAGAACACAAGTCACTCCAGTGTCCCAGACTCATATGTCCTAAGAAATTTAAGGTCACATAACGAATATGGGATTATTTTCAAACAGTTCTTTTCACCTTTGAGATCTGCATCAGAGCAGCTGCATTTTCTTCACTGGTTTCTCTCATTTTGCAATTCCAGCTTCCTAAGTTGGTCCTCAAATTTTTGAATGTCGACACGATGCTTCATTAGGAACTTCCCATTTAAGTGAAAAACAGGTATGTCATATTTGTATTTATCATACCACGCTGAGTTCTCTGGAAGGGTAATATCCACCTCCTGCAGAATAAACTGTGGCAGAGAAGAAATATGTCAGTTCCTACTGGACACTAAAAACCAATACCTGCTTGTCTTCTGATCAGTGCTTTCCTCAGAAATGCAAGGCGGTTTTCTTGAAGCTTGTAGGGTTGTTCTTTGTGTTGTAGATAAGGGCCTGCTTTTTTGAGTACAAAATATATGTAGTCACAACCCTTGGCTGCCTCTCCACAAGGGACTCTCTCCCTAGCCCAGAATATTCTTGCTCCACTGTGCAGAACCATTCTCCTGTGGGCAGAAACCTCAACAAACACGCAGCTGGGAATAAAACAGGCAGCAGAGTGCAACAGCTCTCAATGCAGCCAATAAACCTTTCATCCTTCAACAGAGAGATCAAAACCCGGTTGAAAAATGGCAAAAATTGCAGTCACATACTTCAAATATTCAAAGCCCCACTTAGTCACCTCCTTCTCAAATTACATCCTGGCTCATAAAAGTTGCAAACTCCTCCTTCAGACAAAGCAACAGTATTTACAGAAGGAGTGTTTTCAAGAACTACTGCAACATGGTGTATATTGGTTTAGTTTGCCAGTACTTATTTGAGTAGCATTATCACAAAATGCTTTTGGATAATGAGTTTTATGTAAATCAGCACTGAAATTGTCTTGAAGAGGTCATCCATGAAAGAATAACAGATGCAAATAAATCCAAGCAATTTTCTTTTTACAAAGAAAGAATCCTGATTAACTGTTCTTTCCATATAGAAAACATATACAGAATTTCCATACATTACCCTTCTCTTGTATGGCTCAAGAACTTCTTTTGCTTCATCACACAGAGGGCATGGTTTCTAAATGGAAACATTCAGAGTAGCTTAAACCATGCAGTAAAACACAAAAGTTGTTTGTACTATGAAATAACACACACAGACAGGAGCATTCATTACTGTAAATTCAGGTTCCCTTCCCTGCATCAAGTACCCTGTCTTAGGGCTTTCTAAAACATTACTTATCAGTGCAATATGGATGAAAGAAATAAAAAAAAACCCCAACAAACTATCCAGCCACTAAATTTAATTATTTTACATTTGCTATTCCATTTCTCATGGAGGAAATGAATAGTCTTCTAAAAGCTGATCCAAAGGAATGAACTGAAAGGTCTTGCAGAGACCCCTCATTTTGGTCAGCAATGAATATTCAAAGTGATGTCATCACCAAATTATGACAGATGCAGGGGCCATTCCTGCTAAAAGAGGAATGAGAAAAGCCCCACGAGCAACTTCCAGCCTGTCTCAGATCAAGACACACGGCTCAGTTCAAATGGGAAAAGAAGGCAATTTAAGACTGGGTAGCTTTGCCTGGAAGAATTTAAGCAGGATCCTCCAAACTGCAGAGCTGGAAGGAGAGTAACCTCCAGTGTGGAGAACTGGCAAACAGATGCAGTGTTTTGACCTGTGATGAAGTCAAAAAACCCTCACATTTTTGAAAACTCCTCCATCTGGGTTCTGCTGACCACCCAGGCTGTAACTGAAGAAGTAACTCGCATGAAGGCATTGCTCCAATGTTTGCAAAAGCAGAATTTAGCCCATAATTCACATGGCAAAGTATATGGAGGTGAACATGATCTCTCTGTCCCTCTGCCCCAAAACACCTTCCACAGCTGGAACAAACCTTCTTCTCCTTCCCCCACTGAAAAATCTTCTTAAAGCCTGTTTAAATGTGAATCTGAAACAGCTACTTTTCATTTCCTGCACGTGAATTCCTTTGGATTAAAAACTCTACTTTTATTTATATCTAATCTAAATTGCCTTTGCCACATGGACAAGTCCTTAAGCTCTGAAAACCTATGCAGGACACTGAAGTGCTGTGTGCTTCATAGTCCTGGTTGCTTTTGGAGGGACTGGTCTAACAGATACTGGTGTATCTGAACTGATCCAGAACCCTGCACATCAGTTTTCTAACACACCAGGCTCCTTCCAGCTAAAACAGGACACACTTGGCTCCTCTAGGCCTGTGGAGAGCTTCCCAACACACCAGGCACACAAATACATCTGGCAAAGGAGGCTAACTTTTGGGAAACAAACGTGGTTTTACTCTCATGGCAAGCTTAAGCACTAGGTGGTACTGGTGTAAAGTCAAAGCTGAATTATTTTAACAAACAGTGAAATATTTTCTAGAAGTAGATTTATGTAAGCAAATGTTGCACAAATGCATAAAAGGGGAAACAAGGGAAACCCATTTGGTAGCTCCTATCAGTTTATTCAGAAGTCATAACTCCCTTCTGCTTTCTCCTCCTCTTTATTCCTTACTAAAAATAAGGAGGCAAACAAGGGGTCAAATTAGCATAAGATAGTGTATATTAGATTTTTTTTTATAGACTGTGCTTTTCTTTGCAATTGCCACTGAACATTTAAAGTTAGCAGTAAACATTTAGAATAATGCTAAAAAGCACCTTCAACAAAAGGCCATTTCAGAGAACTGCTGGAAATCTGCTACTAGAAAATTTGATTTCACACAGTGCCTTACTAGTTAGGAATTGTAAGACACAAAGAGAATTTTTTTTCCAATTATTAACCCAAAGGTAAGAGCATTAATCCCTACCTTACCCCATTTGAATTACGAATGCGTTGAGACTGAGCTGGGCAGGGGGAGAGAAAGCTGCAACTTTAAAGTATAGTTCTGATTAATAAATGGATGCTGACCTATTATTTTTAACCTATTCATTTGTCACACAGTTTAAACACTCCTGTATGGTTACAGATGGAATGAAAAAACACTATGCAGGAGGAGGAAATTATTTTAATCATATCTAAAACCACCACACTGATGTCAGCGCTCTCAGTGCTTTGCATTTGTAGCTATTCTCTTGAAAGCTTCAACAACCATATAAATTCAGTATAACCCCCATGTACCATCCTTTATAAAACTGCAGAACTATGCAAATAATAACTGAAAACCATTCATGGAATGTGACAGTCCACAAATGACCCTCCCTGCTCATCTCATCTGTTTTCTAAACATGCCTAGGAATCCTATCCATGTTTTATCAGCTGCCAATAAAGCAAAAAAGGGGGTAAAAGAAAATCTACTTTCCCCTCACATGCTCCCAGCACTAATTGGATACAATTTACAGTCTCACAGGTGGTGCTGAAATTAAGCATGAGCACTTTGAAGAGCTTGCTTTGACTGTTGAAGCTTGTGGTTGGCAGGTTGTGTATAACAATTCATGTCTGTCCTCCATTTTCAGGGTGAAACACTGGCAGCTGGGCCAAATCTTCAACTAGTAAATGAACCATAGAGTCACAGAGGCAAAACTGTCCTGAAATATTTGTTGATTGCTAATTCTTGCTTGCTACAATGAGAGCAGGACTGTGCAGCAAAGCCTGGTGTGCAGAAACCCACTAAGTGAAATGCTGAACACTACTTTGAAGGGGCGGAAAAAAAGGCAAGGACTAGCCATTTAATCTGTAATTCCTGTGTATCAGAGCTGACAAACACACAGTCTTGCCCAGTTTTATTGTATGAACAGCTCTTACCTTGGTGTATAAAGTCAACACTGGCTTATTTGCGCTGGCTGAGCAGAGTTGTCTCCCCAGTGGGCTGGGTGAATGCCTGGCTCGTGGCAGGGCTCTGCTCAGAAAACAGAGCACCATCCTCCTGTTTTCAGGCAGAAAAAAATAAAACTCTGAGCTGTTTTGCGCCAAGTTATAGCTCATGAAATTTAATGTCAGGATAAACGCAACGCTTCTGTGGCGGCTCTAAATCACACACAGCCAAAACATTCATCCCAGGGTTTTTATGCTCACGGTATCAACACATTCATCAGGGAGGTGGTTTGCTATGTGGCAGGCCAGAAACATTGTGCAGCTCAAAAACCAGCAATTCCATTAAAAAAGGAAGAAAGAACAACAAACCACCTACGTTTTCTTGTCGAAATGCCTCCTTTAAATTCCCTAACACAAATGCTGACATAAATGCATTATGCTGTTCCAGCTCCACAGATGCCAGCTGGAATTACATATTTAAAAATGCAAAGTGCCGTGCTTTGAACCTCTGTAATCTTGCTGCAGTGTTTGACATAGTCTACTTACCCGAATTATTCCATCAAAAAACCTAATCTGTACCTAATCAGAATACTAATACAATGTGCTCTGCAGTGAGTAAAAAGCTGTGGCCAAGTTGATTTAACTTGGTAACATTAAAAGCATTCACACTGCTCCGAGTCCTCCCTGCAACAGCAACTTGATTGATGGGTTTGTGATTCCTTTGAGAGGGTTTAAATAAATAAAGTGTTATTGAAGGGCGCCACGTTGGAGTCTTGAAGACACCTGTTCATAATGCCATTAATAGCAACACTGCTTCCTCCAAACTTTTGTCTTAACATGACCTCTACAAGGCATTTTAGGACCGAGGGGAAGCCAAAGGGAGTCTGCATAGTGATTACCAGCAGACATGACACCTGACATCAGAATTTACAGTGGGAAAACCAAACTGAATCCTTTTTACCCAATGCCAAATTGTTTATGCTCAGTTTCAGGCCTGAGTTACCTGTAGATCTATTATCTAAAGCTAAACATACAATGTGATGTTCCAATTTCAGCTTAAGAGTGAGCAGGACTGCTAGGCACGGTTTGGGATGTTCAGTAAAAAAAGAGCCCAGTGTTCTTCTGCCTCACTGGATCTCCCAGTAACAAAATCACAAAGCTTCCTTTTAACAGGACAGTTTATCCAGAATAACCACTAAGGAAGAGCACTGCAGTGGACTCTAAACCTTAAAGCTGTATTTCTAAGGCACAACCACAAGAAAAAATCAAATTGGTGACAGGGCACTGCTCCACCAACCTTCCTGCACAGCCAAAAGACAGCAGCTATTCGTAAGAGTCAGCTGCAAGGGGCAGAGCAGAAAAATTCCTGTCACTGAGCAGTGACTGGCACAGCACACACTGCCAAAGGTCACAGTCCTTGACAGCTACTGCATTTGTTTCACTCAGCAAGGTGGAAATAGAACTGCCTGTGATTTTGCATGTTAACTGTATGGACAAGCTTGGAACCTTTTGGAAAAATGCAGATCAGGACGACAGGAAGAGCCTCAGTCAGATGTAGATGAATTTTAAACCCACAATAAATGGAAGTTCAGAATGGATGCAGTTTTGGCATGAAGTACTTACAGCATGCTGGCCTGCTCAAATGCAAGATAAAAAATTGGTGGTGGGAGGGGAAGAGGTCTGCTTTCTGGCAAGTTTTTTAAGAATGCATTTGTTGCCAGCCTAGCAAGTCTTCCAAATAAAAATGATGTGCTACAATTGTTATGTGGTTAGCACAATGAATAAAGCCCAGATTTCCACACATCACATTCTCCCTTCACACATATATGTGCATAAAACAGCTCCAGTTCAGTCCTATATGGTCCCTTTTTCATCCCTCCATGCTCTGTTTTCCTGAGGACAACTCCTACCAAAACATCAGCTGAAGGGGAATGAATAAAACATTATCAGTACCTAAGAGCTGAGACCAACAAAAAAAACCTCCCCAAGCAAACAAACAAACAAACAAACAAACCAGAAAAAAAACCCCAAAACAAAACAAAAAACCACCCCAAAAACAAAACAAAAAACCACCCCAAAACCAAACAAAAACCATCAAAAAAACCCAAACAAAAAAAAAAAAAAACAAAAACAAAACCAAAAACAAATCAGCCAGCAGTGCCTTAACTTCCACACCGATTTTATGATATTACAAGAAATTCTACATTCAGAATCCAGCAGCAAATCTTCACTGACCAGTACTGCTACTGAGGAAAGGATCTGCTGTTTCCAGGGCTAACATGAGACTGGCTGGCTGCTTTTATAAATAACCTAAAGAAAACAGTGTCCTGCCTGTCTATTTATTCACCTAAGCAAAATTATACCAAAGACACTAAAATGAACAAAACTTCCCATGTCATTATTCTCTAGACAACCCCCAGTTATAAAGATTTGCTTCAGGGGAAAAAACGAATACATAAATGCAAAAAAGGATGCTTGCAAACTTGAGAATTTACCTTCCCCTACACCACAATGCTACATACTTAACAAATTATTCTTTTCAGTCTGGACTTGGCCCATCCTCTACTTTGCAAAGCCAAGTTGGACTCAATTCCCATTAACAGAATTTCCATCGCACAATAAATCCTCATCTGCAGGAAAAGTAAGCTGTGACACTAAAACCATCCATTATTTAGATGAGGAAAGTATCTGTATAAACTTAATCTTGGCATCAATCAAGGAAAAGACAAGCATGGATGGTTTTGTTCTTGAAGTCTTTACCTTTTAAGTAACATCTGAAAGAGAATGGGGGGAGCAAGTAGGTGCAAATATCAGAATGCATGTTGATGGCATTTAACACACCTATCTCCTGTTGTCCCTCATTCAAAACCAGCTATGGCCATCAAGGAAACTACATTTTCTGGTAGTCTACATTTGATTACCTACCAAGGAAATGCTGAGCAGGAAAATAGGTGACACAGCCACAGACCAGGGAGTCCACGTGAGTGGGGACAGCAAATCCTGCAGCTGTGGAGATTCCCACACAGCTTTTACCCCACCAGGCATTCAAAGGAGGCCTGCAAAATACAAGAAAGTATTTCTGCACATGCTCACAACTCTAGAATTTCAGGGAGAATCAGGTTCTTGCAACAGAAATTCAAAGATATCAGCAATACCAGTTATATCTGTGGGGTGATGTTATGCAATCAATGCATGTTTCCATGCATTTTCCCCTCCAAAGTACAGTCACCCGGGGAAAATGCCACAGACACTGCATTCCACCCCAGAAAAGATGGAAGTGTCAGTCCATCCCAGTGAGTAACACATTTTGTTCAGCCATCCCTCCAGGAGTGTGCATCCTAGAGTCTGCTCCAGGGCCACACTCCAAATTCCAAATAATTTAAATTACACCAAACAGGTTGCTGCAATGGCCTGCTCTGAATACGATACAGAACCTGCACAAAACAACACACTGCTACCATAATGTAAAGTTTCTAACTGAGTTTAAAAGATAATAGTAGTAATAGCATAGTAGAGGATAACATATATGTCATAGAACAGAGCATGCAATATTTTATATATAACCATGTATCTAATGAAATGATATTAATATCTTAGATGCTACACTTCCTATAACATTATAATATTAGCAAATATAGCAATAATATTAAAATATTAAGATATTGCTGATATTAATACATATTATTATTTAGATAGGTCATATTAAGGTCATTTTAATATGTAATTATTTGTAATTGTATTTGATACAATACACCAAAGCATTTAATATTGCTTTGGAGTATTGTATCAAAAATTATATTAATGATACTGTATATTATGCTATATATGTATATAATGATACTGTATATTGATTATGTATATAATGACCTTGTCTATTATGTGTTATGTATCTATTTTATTTATATGTACAGCTTGTATGTTTTAAGTATATACATATTACAGAGATATAAATATATACCTATACATATATTCATACAAATATACAAGTATTTGTATGAGTATATATATATGCATACAAATTTGTAGGTGTATGTATACAAATTTATGTTAATCTATATGTATATACAAACATACTCATATATTAACATAAATTATAGATAAATGTTTCTACTTTATACATATATACATATATGTATGTGTTATATATACACACATATATGCATACACATACACATATAGAGATATATCTACAGATATGCCTATAAATGCATAAAATATATATTAATATGAAACATATTATAAATAATATTTACATATAAGATACATATTTGCACGCATCTAAATGTAATACATGAGTGAAAGACACGCACTTGTGTGTGTACATGTGCGAAAAATAAAGATAAAAATATATTATGTGTATAAATAGATATAAAAATATTAAATAAAAAATATTAAATAAATAAAAATTAGATATAGATATATAAAAAATATATTGTGTATGTATATATGTATGCATGTATATATACACACACATATATATATACACATACATACATACATATATATACATATACATATATATACATATACATATACATACATTTACATATACATATACATATACATATACATACACATACACATACACATACACATATACATATACATATACATATACATATACATATACATATACATATATATATATACACATATACACATATACATATACATATACATATACATATACATATACATACACATATACACATATACACATATACACATATACATATACATATACATATACATACACATACACATACACATATACATATACATATATATACATATATACATATATACATATATACATATATACATATATATATATATATTCGTACATCTGCATATATATATATATATATATATATATATATATATGCAGATGTACGAATTATGTACATGATAGATACATAGTAAGAATTTTAAACATTTCTCTTCGGAAACTTTTGAGCTAAGGCACCCCAGCCCCGCCGGCGAGCCCAGCAGAGTACAGTGTATCCAGAGGCCTCCTCCTTATCCCCCGCAAGGAGCAAGCCCGGCTGGTGATGCCGATACTCGCAAACCTGTATCCGGACCCTCCGCAGGAACCGGGGCACCGCTCCGGAGGGGCCGCGGAGCCGCATCCCGGGGGGATCCGCATCCCGGGGGGAGCCGCATCCCGGGGGGAGCCGCATCCCGGGGGCAGCCGCATCCCGGGGGAGCCGCATCCCGGGGCAGCCGCATCCCGAAAAGCCAAATCCCTTTGGGGGAGCATGGCGAGGAAGCAGCCCCCGAGGAGTGAAGCCCCGAGGAGCCGCAGGCGGTCCGGCCGGTCCCGCACCCACCTGCGGGAGCTCCGCCGGAACGGGCAGCACCGGCTGTGACGCGGCTCCGCCACGGGAAGGAAGCGACACGGGCTCGGGAAGCGCTCCCCGGCAGCGAAGGGGGCGGCCGAGGTCCGCAAGAGAAAGTAAAATGCTAATAGTAATAGTAGTAGCAATAATGGTGATCAGTAATAGTGATGCGGTAGCAATAATGGAAATAGTAAGTAATAGTAATAATGGTGTCACGACGTTTTGTTAGTAAGTTGGAGACTTGCCATGGGAATTGGTTAGTCTCTGAGCTGCTGCTGTGAGTGCATGGAGGGTTGGATAAAAGGGGAAGGGAGGGAGGGAGGAAGGAAAGAAAGAAAGGAAAGGAAGGAAAGAAGGAAGTCCAGATGATGAGATGCCCTGCGCCCTTCTGTGGTCTCACCCCCCCTACAAATCAACCTTTGGCCACCATTTCATAGCCACTTCCATGCCGATGCTGCCTTTTATTTGTGTTTTCCTAGAACAAGGATTTTTGTCTCAAAAGAGTGCTGCTTTGGTTCTGCATGTCCCCTTTTCCTGTCACATCTTGCTTTTCCTGAGCGTGTTGGCAACAACAAGCCTTGGTTGGCTCCACAGCCATCAGTCTCCCCATGGCCAGCACCAGCACTGCTCCAGTTCTGCCTCCAGAGCACAATCCTGGCTGGCATCTTCCCCACTCCCCTCACTCCATTCCTTCTGTTGTCTACCAGAAAGTGGGCAGCAGCCTCAAAATTTTATCCTCCATCCTCCTGCAACGTGGAATTTGGGCACACACTCAGGGGGGTATTCTGTATAATGGAAAAAATCCACATTATTGGAGGGTATCATTAAAGAACAAAAGGTCACAACAATGAAAGCACTCAGGGAAAGAGCTGGGCCTGTTAGTCTAGGGGTGACTGAGACAGGATCTTATTAGTGCATATAAATATCTCCAAGGCAGGTGCTAAGAGGATGCTCTTGATGCTCCATTTGACTACTCTGAGGTGTGTCAGCTTGTCAGGTGTGTTCATTTTCTTTTCCCCAGAAAAGTTTTAAGTAAAAAATATCAAGTGTCCACTGCTGGGCAACTAAAGCAGCAGGCTCATGCTTACATACAGTGCTGTATTTCTGCCAGGATTTTGGTTTTGCCATAGTAGCTGTTCCTAGGCCGAGAGTGGGAAACAAATCTTTAGGGCAGAGGCTCAAGTCAGCTTCTCTTCTTCATCTGTGCTTTGAGAAGCACGGCACTTAGGGGAAAGGCTCTCCAGGGCAGTAATCCTACCCTGCTGATGTGACACGTGTAATTAACCGGCATTTAAATTAATATGAGGGCAAGTCAGCTCAGGGTCTTAGTGACTTCTTTTCAGGCACTATCTTAATTCCTGCTGCTGAACAGAGGTGTAATGCTGGCAGCTGACACTGGCTGCTCTTTTTTTCTCCCCCAGCATCAGAAAATCCAGTGTCAGGCTTTGGTGTTTGGCACTGGTACAGGACAGACCTGACAAGGGAAGTGCTGAGCTGGCTCTCACCTGGCTTTTACTTTCTCAGAAAGGGTGGGAGGACATTCAGAGAGAAAGCAGAGGCAACTTGGAAAGCAGGTTTAAATAAAGAGATCAGCATGTTCTTGACATCTTAGAGTCTCAGATTAATTTTATCCCTCTCGCTCCCAAAGCAGGTCTATCCTTCTGTGGGACATGTGTCTAAAATTCCCAGAGCAGCTTGGAGGAGACAGCTCCCAAAACGGGTCAGTTTATTTAAACTAAATTGTTTCTGAAGGCAAGAAGGGATCTGGCTGTCTTCCTTTCCTGGTTTCAGTAGGATTGTCATGTTGCCTAAGACAGTTCACTTAACCAAATCACTGACTGCTCCTGCCAAGTCAAAATTTACTTACACTGCCAGATGTGTTTCTTGTTGTGCACTCAGGTATAAACTGGTGCCACCCTCAGATCAGGTTGTATATAATACAGTATAAGTATGAAAAACAAAACAAAGAGAGTTGAAAAATGGGGAAAAAAAAGAATTTTTTTTTTTTTAAAAAGGTTTTCTTATGCTACAAACATCTGTTTTACAATTAACCAGTTTTGTTTTGGCAGGTTTTTGATACACCACTGTAGATATCTCAGCACAAAATTAGCTTTGGTTTTAATCCAGTATTTATGAGATTAATCTTAATCTTCATAGTGACAGATGCAGAAAGAATTTACTTAGAGCATGTCTCACTATCACTTTGCTTAGGAGTGAGATGGATTGCTGTAAAGTTTGATATTTAAAAATGTGTTCTGACATCTGAAAGAAATGCAACTCCACACTAGTTTTCATTATGGCACAAAGGACGCCTTTAAATTTCAAGGGCAGTTATGACTCAATGGCTAAATTTCCTGCATAGGTGCCATGCTATGATGTCTTCCTTTTTTTATTTTTTTTTTTTATTTTTTCCCTTTATAAATATATCTCTTAAATAAAGTGTGGACATGGTTTCACAATCCTAACTAAAAAGAAGTCATGCTCTGATGGATTGCATTCAATTTGGTTCTCCTCCAGATTTCTATTTCATTTCTCCGTGTCATTTTGAGTTAGAATCACAAAATCACACAAGGATTTGGGTTGGAGGGGAACTCAAAGCCCACCCAGTGCCACCCCAGCCATGGCAGGGACACCTCCCACTGTCCCAGCTGCTCCAGCCCCAGTGTCCAGCCTGGCCTTGGGCACTGCCAGGGATCCAGGGGCAGCCCCAGCTGCTCTGGGCACCCTGTGCCAGGGCTGCCCACCCTGCCAGGGAAAGATTTGTTCCTAATAACTGGGTTAAATCTACCCTTTTTCAGCTTAAAGCCATTCCACGCCTCAAATCCCAGGGTCAGTTTTGAGCGCCTCACTCCAAGGAGGACACTGAGGGGCTGGAGCGTGGCCAGAGAAGGGAACGGAGCTGGGAAGGGAATGGAGCCCCAGGAGAGGCTGAGGGAGCTGGGAAGGGGCTCAGCCTGGGGAAGGGAATGGAGCCCCAGGAGAGGCTGAGGGAGCTGGGAATGGGCTCAGCCTGGAGAAAAGGAGGCTCAGGGGGGACCTTGTGGCTCTGCACAGCTCCTGACAGGAGGGGACAGACAGGGGGGTCAGGCTCTGCTCCAGAAACAGGGACAGGAGGAGAGGGAATGGCCTCAGGCTGGGCCAGGGGAGGTTTAGGATATGAAGTTTAAAACACTCTTCACTGAAAGAATTATCAAGCATTGGAACAGGCTGCTTGGGGAAGGAATAATTTTGTGAAAAGTGAAATTCTTAATGCTCTAGTAACCTGAGTATGGAAAGGTGACAAATCGAAAAAATAATCACAGCATCACACATTCAGTAACTTCAATAAGGAGCAGAGCCAGAAAAATGTATTAGAGAATTTGATTCTAATATGAGAGAATTTTTTTTGCTGTAAAAAGAACAGCTTTTAGAGATCTTAGCCTGAGGAAAAGCACCTTGAGGAATATGCTTTTTAAAAAAAAACCATAATGCATTCCTTAAATGATGAATGCCAGTGGAGAAGCATTTTCATTTTCCTAAATGACCTGCAGAAGGGAAGGGACTGCCTGCCCATGAACTTTTCACTGTGTGCTAGCTCAAGGATCATCTGAGTATTAGACATGGTGACACGTTAATTGACACATTGCATAACAGCAATTTGAGCAGAACTCTGAATTTATTTTTGTATCTCCTGTTTTCTATTGGACCATTGCCATGGTGACACATGGTATCCAAAAATTAATTTACTGAGCACCAAGAGAGCACTCGGTTCCAGGCTAAGCCAGAGCCTATTGGAAACCAATCCTATTCTTTCTCTTCCCTTTAAAAAGTCTTGGGTCAGGCCATTCTTTTGCATGCAGCACAGAAAATAAATTGTGGTATGTTGCTCTGAGTGCTAAGACTGAATTGTGTTTAGCAGTTTTTTAATAGTAAAATTTGCTTTACATACATTCCAGCTCAGTGGAGATTATTTGAGGGTAATGGAAGTCTTTATGGGATCTAGGATAAACACTTATTTTTCAAACAAATTAAGGCTGCTCTGGTAGATGGTGTCTGCAAATGCCCTACTCCCCTCATCTCTGAGATTATATAGTTGAAGAATAACAGGACAGTGAAATAATGTGTATGATTTTGGGCCATGTAAATTATGGGAGGGTTGCAGCAGTCCCTTTGCTACCCAAAACTCTCCCATCACATGTTCACTATCCCTTTGATTGCTCATAAGTGATATGTGAACAAATAGCGTTTGTTTGGCATTACAAAGTGAACAGCAGAAATTTCATTTTACTCCTATATGTT
This sequence comes from Taeniopygia guttata, assembly GCF_048771995.1. NCBI lineage: Eukaryota > Metazoa > Chordata > Aves > Passeriformes > Estrildidae > Taeniopygia > Taeniopygia guttata. The sequence continues at coordinate 78,537,853 of NC_133063.1, forward strand.
CATACCTTCTTCCTAGAAATATCTTCCCATGCTTTGTCTCTCAAGGCCTCTCCCTGTAAAACCCTGCAAGCCTCATCACTTGAAAAAACATTTACAGTTTGAAAGAAAATGAGGGAAAAGACTGAGTGTGAGGCTCTGCTATGGTCTTCAAATGAAGAACAATTTATTTTTCAGGCTAATGATGTGCTTTGCACAATGTGTTCAGTAATGAAGTACTAATTAATATCATATGTGTTTCTTTTACTTTCTCCCACATAATATGGGTTTCTAAAGGAAATGGATTCTTCTTCTAATACCTCACACTCTTAACACTTCTTTCAAAGTAATGCAAGATAGGGTTACTATCATGCAGAAGTTGATTTTTGCTTTTATTCCTAATTGATTATTTTATGGTGAAACACAAGTCATATTCTGCCCCTTTGCTAAAAAGCTAACAAGAAGTGTTAGTGTTAAAACTGTGTATTTTGAAGTCCACCTGAATAAAAAAGCTGTGCTTTTACATTTGAAATTACAGTAGTTTTAAACCTAGCTAGCAGCTCAAAGTCAGCATGTGGCACAAAAATTCTATTCACATGATTTTTTTTTTTTAAGGAAATTTTGTTTCTGCTGTTTCCCCATTTGCCACCCAGTAAATAATTGATTGACTACCAGCATCATAGATGTTATAACCCATTCCCTGTAATGCCATGGACATTTTCTGTTAAGTGTTTTCTCTTTTGCTAATTATAACAGCAGCAGTGTTGTGTTCCGCGTTGGTTTAAAATAAATTATAATATTATTCCAAAATTAAAAGTGAAAGGTGCATTTGACCCTGATAGAGAAAAATCCTCATAGTGGTTCAGCTGCGGAGGATTTTCCAGGCCCAGGGATGTGATGAGTGATTTGTATGATAACATTTTTATTTTATCAGTGAGATGGAAGATGAACAAAGGCAAATGGGTGCAGCTTCAAAATTCATATAGAGTCTGTCTCCTGCAGAGAACTTTTCCAAAGCATGAGAATGCCTTCCTTGTGGATTTACTGTTCTTACACAAGAACCTAAGGTCACAGAAAAACATCTTCATTTGCTGCTAGGCCTTTACCTGCCTGTTGTTTTTCTACCCAGAATGTGATCTAGCATGTGATGTTACGATATTTTTTTCCACAGATGAGAGATCTGACTTTCTGTGTAAAACCTTTTGTTACAAAAAATGTGTTGAGTTACAGATAATCTTTAAACATCTCAATACCTTGGTTTGACAGCAGCAAAAGTCAATTGTGGAGTGTTGTGTGGATCTCTGAGTGGGGCTGATCACAAACCCTATTCAGAGCTTCTAATAATGTTTGTTTTTTTTTTTTTTCCTACTCCAGAGAGACACATGATGGGCTAACTCCTGCCTGGAGTGTTGCTGTAATTATGATCCCACAGCAGAAAAGTTGTAAGAGACAATGGTATAAAGTGTCTCATCATACTTTATCGACTGCTCTGAGATCTACATAAAATAAACAGCCAGAAAGGATGGCAACTTTATTGCAGCAGCATTTCCAATTAAAGCAATCATCTTGTAACTGGTGCACAGGTGCTATAAAATATGAACTCTTTATTTTATTCCTAATCAATGCAGCTATATCATCCTACTCGCCCCCTCTGTTCCTTCTGTTTGATTTAATTTCAGGGTATTTAATTCAGTACTTCACTGGAGATTCCACACTTTCCTGGAGAGATTACACTGGAGTTCCCACAATTTAAATAATCAGTATGCAGGCATTTTGTCTTTTCTACCCAAAAGTCAATTTTTAAACCAGAAGGAACATTTAACAAGACTGTGTAGCTTTCAGTAGGCATACAGGAAAAAGAATTTATTGTTTTCTAATGACTCCTTTATTTCCTGATCAGCTCTCTGTTTGTGCAGGTGTGTAGATTACTGGGTTGAAGATAGCTAAAAGGAGGGAGAATTCCCACAATATTCACTTCTTTTCTTCTTTTGTCAGTGGTATAAGCTGAAAATTCTATACTCTAGACATCCCTCCTGTCCAAATTAAAATGTACCTAGTTAAGTTCCTTTTTTTCTTCTTCTTTTCTTTTTTCCTCCTGTTAGTTTAGTTTCCAGTTCTACAGAAGTAAGACATCGTTTTCATCCCTCTGGGTTCTCTGTTTTCCATCTTGTTTTATTCTACCACTGGGAATATCACACACAGTGTGTCTTGTCAAGCTGATAACTGGGAAAACCCTTAAAATCATCCCACTCTTTCACTGGTTCATTTTTAGTCTACCTAGATCTTGTCATGCAACATCTCTAAACAATTTTTTATGGATTTTTATCACTTATTTGTAAACAAATTTATTGCCTATATACTTACACATGTAAGATTCTTTTCTGCAATGCTTCAGCTCATTAGAAAGAATTTCTGCTACTTTCTGTTTGTGTTGGAGACAGCTATTTTCAGTATTTCAGAAACTAATGGGACACAAAACAGGTAGTCATTTGGTACCTTTAACTGTCTACTATATATATATATTCACCTGATTTTCTGTGGTTTACTTCCACCGTTGTTTCATATTCTAGAAAAGAAAAAGGACCCTGCTTTCAGGCAGCCTGCAGCTTCAAGGAAAGTTCTTGTTCATGAAACATATCTGGAATGTGACTGCATGCTGCCCAGGCATCGAAATAATAAAGTAGATACTCAACAGAATGGATTTTTGAGAACACCTGCAGAGGTTTTTTTCCTGTTACATTTCAACGTTTTGTGTCAGTATTGTGTGATGCACGTATTTATTTCTTTGGTGAGATAAAGAGGAAGATACTGAGACAGTTGTTCTGAACAAGGCAAAAAGATTTCTAAGTAGGCAAGAATAATTAGTGAACTCTGGGTTATTACTGCCGTGCAAAGGATGGGGTAACTTTTATCTGTGAAGTACAAGCAGAAAGTTGTAGAAGAAAATGCAGAACTCTTATTTTGGGTTCACTGGGGCTGTGTAGACAGGAATTTGGTGAGTCAGCCTACATGGAGAAGGAGCTCCATCATGGCTTCCTTGTAAAAAATTATTTTCTTTCCTTGATTTATCTGATTTATTAATATCTCAGTCATGCTGCAAAAATTATTCCTTAGGGTGCAGTCTTGGGCAAAAGGTGAAGAACTACAGTCCTATTTTTTTACTGTCTTCCTGTTAACTAGTAGAAAACTAGTATTTTGAGAAAACAGTATTAGGAGTTCATGCTGCCTTACAGATTTTTAATTCAGAGTTGGGTGCCAAGAAAAGCCCATAAGCATTTTGTCAATACAATATTACTGTAAGCAAAATAACAGATAAGGTAACAAATCTGGATTGATGCTGCTGCTGATGAAGTGTAGTGTTAGTAGTAATTTATTTCTTTTAACTGGAGAACAAAATTAAACTGACATGACTGAGATACAGCATTTGGGGTCTCTTTTTACAAGTTTTTCCTTATAGTTCAGGGAAGTCCAGTTTCGATGCTGTGATGTCCCTTTGGTTTGAGCTAAGTGGAATCTTGTCAGGAGGCAAAATTGAGGCTCAAAAATTGTGTGTAATTATCTGTTCGAGGACTTAGGCTTTGTCAGAACAGAACAATAACCACAATTCAAATTTTATATCCAGTATAGTTCTAATTCTTTTAAAATGTGCCTAGGATTCTTCAGCCAGACAGTATAAATCCATCAAGGAATCACACTTTGCAGTTTTAGTATGTAATTTTAATTAGCAGATCTTCAGTCTAATGAGCTTACAAATGTTCCTTGCATTTGCTGAGTTTTCATATAACCACGTGAAGTTTTAAGTACCTTAAATCTTATGTTTAATCATATAGTGTGCTAGCATGGATATAGAATGACATCATTAATAGTAAATTAACATTGAAAAACTGGTCAAATAAATAATTGGAATAACAGCTTTCTCACTGATTACTTTCAGTTGCTAAAATGGTGTGCCCATAGAATCTATAATGGGTTGTTATTGATACATTCATTATTTTTAGTACTGCTCTAACATTTGCCTAATAGTTTTGGAGGGGTTGGGAATTTTGTAGACAATTATGGAATTATACTACAAATACTGCATGTTACTGAATAGAAACAAATACAATCTTTCTTAGTGACATTTATGTTTAATTGTGCAGGTGGGACAGGTGGGAAGTTCATAAAGAGGATGATTATATATTTAAATAGGAATAAGTGCAAGATTAAAATTATTTTATCTGCTTATGCTTCAGTTCTTATTCTAGTGTTTGCTACCCCTTAAGTTTTAAATCCCAAATTTAGGTGGTTCTCATACATTTTAGCCCAGCTAATCCCACTCCCTTGCACTCCATGGCTTTTTCTGAGCAGCTGTTTTGGAAGTAAATATGGCAGTGTTCTACCCATAGTAAAGTTATTTGAAGTGTAATTTTTTTAATTTAAAAATTAAAAAATGCCATGAGGAGGTGTTGAGGCCTGGTTTCCATTCCTATTTTACAACCTCAGTAAAAGGTATGGGGGGTAGGTTCCAGTTCTTAGCTGAGAAGTATAAACAACAGAAATTAATAAATCCAAAAATTTTAGGTACTGCAGTGAGCTGAGGTAGGACAATCTTCTGTTTGTCACATTTCTACAGGAGGTTATAGAAAAGTAATTACATTCTCCTCAGCAAGATAGCTATTGGAAAAGCAGGAGAATCTGCTATTCTTGAAAATTATCACTGCAAGGTATTACAAAATCAGTATAAAGATGAGGAAGCACTTCATCACTTCAGGGTTACTACAAGAAGCAACCTCAAGGCACTACAATTTCCCTGACAAGGTACCTGCAGCTTTGGTTACAAAGCAACAGAATAAATAATTTTTGTTGACCAAAGAGAGTCAATCTCTGCCATGGCCATTTCAATATAGATTTACTCAGTCAGCGCAGACCAGTTTTTCTTGAAGCAACGCTGGGAAGCACCATTTACTACTTAACTTCATCTTTGTCCCAGGTACAGAAGGACAAGGCTGCCAAGAAGGTATTTGCAGCTCAGGAATTGTGCAGATTTTGAATTAGGAACTCTGTGCATAACACCAGAACAGGTGGAGCACCAAGATCTTTGGGGGATTAACTTAAAATGTTGGGAGCCTGTCTAAACACAGTACACACTAATTAAACCATAGACTGAAGCATCTGATCAGAATTTTGTGCGGTGTTAAAGAGTGGAAAGGAAGAGTTGTTCGGAGCTTGTCTGGCTCTGCCTTTGCATTTTACTCCCTTCTGTCGTTCTGTTCATGCCTAATTTCACTCACTTCCACTCCCCATTTTAATGATTTTGCTGATTGCAGTGAAGCAATTTATTCCTACAGCCCGTAATTCCTTAAGGGGAGTCATCGGGATGCGAATGCAAAACCACCCCTCAGCTCTCCCGAGGTATCACCTCAACTTTTCCTGTTGTCCCAGAGTCACTGGCAAGTAAAATGCAGGAAATGTTCTTTATTTGGCAGAAGAGCGGCACCCTGTGGCTCGTGCTCGACTTTGCTTTGAAATACTTAAAAATCTCTCCGACTTCCTCTGGTGCATGCTGGTTATTATTGTAGCACAAGCTTGAAGTTATTTCAGTCCATGAAAGGCAGCAGATTTCTTTTTAGAGACCTGATGATACTCTGCATATGAGATAAGAGTGCACTGGGGGCAAGAATATGATTCTATCTTCAAAATGCTATTAAAACAAAATTTTGTGTGTATTTATTTTCATTATTCACTGAACATCTCCGAGGTATTTACAGGCAATTTATGTCCTACAGTATGGAATAAAATTAGTCAAACTGGACCTGGATCTCAAGTAGTGCCTTGTGTAGGGCTTTGTGAACCTGATCCCCTGATGTTTAGAAACCTAACATGTATTATTTCAATTCATTTCTCAAATAAGAACCCTGCTGCTAATTTCTGCAGGCGCTGTGTTCTGCTGGTGCAAAGGACTCCCAAAAATGAGGCAGCAATCTGACCACCTTCCAATATCACACCTCCTGTGCCCCCTGTGACACCTTTGGGTACCATGATCACTCACAGCCTCTTCAAAAAATCCTGCCACACCTGCCAAAAAAAAAGTGAGGCAGTGACAGAAAATAAGCCACAAAATAAGTTTGCACTCTTATTGCTCTATGGTTTAATTTATTCTTTGTTAACAAACCCTAATATCACTACCATTTGTTCCACAGCCTATGTACTGATATTTCTTTAATAATAAATCTCTGCAGAGGTTAGTGCTCTACTTGGAAAGAAGTGAAAATGTTGATGTGCCTGTTTTTTGCTGGCCACAAAATTTTCAGCACTCAGCAGGGCTCAGCAGAAGTCCCAGTCTCTAGAAGAATAAATTACAACTAAAACAAACAGAGAAGTATAAAGGATTTCTACTGCACCGTGGGCAGAATTCCAGTTGTGTAGGGCACAACAGGGCTTTACTAAGGTCATGCTGCCCAGAACCAGACCAGCCTGTGAATCTCCTCTATCTGCACATTGTTATGTAACTTACACATGCTTCTTTCATAATCTTTGGCACAAACTATTTGTGCCCCATCCTAATTTTGCACCAGTATTTTCAGGGTTTTATCTCAGACACGGAAGCAGTGGATGAACAGCTGCTGCTAGCTGACAGATATATTGAAATGAGATATTTATCTCAGATATATTGAAATGAGAATCACAGTTCCAGAACAGCAATTGCCCCTCCACTTGGGGCTGGAGTGGAGGCAACACTACCAAGGCAAGAAATCCCACAGCAATCTGACAACAAATGTAAGAAAACAAAAAGGAAACGTGCAGAGAGCATGGCTGGTGGGTGTACAACTGTTTAAGGGAGAAGAAAGAAGATACTTTTATTTTGTTTTTCTTTTTTGACAGGTATCTATTAGACTATCCCCTCTGTGCAGAAAAAGGAGTGCAGAACAGTGAAGATACCTGACTTACTTTAAAAGTACTGCACTGGATCTGTAGCAGGTGAGAACAGCATTGCAGAGCTCAGTAGGTAATTTACCCTAATGACAAGTTAATTGGCATGTTTAAATACTTACAGCTGCTGATGTTGTTACCAGTATTTACTTAGGGATAATATTTTCAATAATCAATGAAGCCATTAACACCTTTCTGGTTTGAACTGTTGGATATTCCATCAGAAGTTAAGGAAACAACACCACAGCAGGAAATTTACTGAAGAGATCCTGAAAAATAAATTTCATTCTCCTGAATTTTCAAATGACATTGTGAAAGAAAGGTGTGATTTTAAATAAATATCAGGTTCCATAAGTACATTTGCAATCACTTATCCACTTAGGTTCTAATGCAGAACAGAAATAATGATTTTGACACATTAGAAGAAAGCACACTGAAATCTGAAACCAGAAATCTGTCAGTATGACATTTTAGTAACTGTGCTCCATCCTGTCTGTAGATAATGTTGGATGTATCATTAGCAGTTCGAAACTCTCTATATTTAGGTCCTCTGAATGTACACCAAAAGTCTGAAAAGGGTGTAGAAGAAGATTTTTTTTGTCAAATCTGTTTGCAGTTAATGTAAAATGCACAAAGGTGATAATGAAATAACAATTAAAAAGAATTCCAAATATTCAAAAAACAGCACATAGTATATATATTTTTTGTTTTTCTCACAATTAGAAGTTATACATAATGTTAAAATATATTTTACCATTAGCAAGAGTTTCCTGTATTGTGCAACATATAATGGGTAACTAGTAGAAAGGCTGGCTAGGTAATTACGAAAATTGCTAGAATCATAAATGAAGAAGAATAAATGTAAATTTATTACAAAAATGCTGGAAACTGCCTAACATATAAAGCTTTTCTGAAAGAAAAGAAAAAGAAATAATTTAATGATAAACCAATTTATATATGTATAGATACTTATATTAATCTCATAGACCTAATAGCTGCTTTGTAACCACCACATATTTAATAACAAAAAAACCCTAATTTTAAATTTACTCTGTTTTATATGTTCTCTTGGAAAAATTCCTGATTAATAAAACGAAGAAGTGTTGCTTTTTCTTCCTTCATAATCTGGGTTATTTTGAATATGTTATTCCATGGAAAAAATACTGAGGTATGTAAAGTGCCACAACTTCACCAGTTTGGTTGTAAAAATATATAGTGCTATTAAGAGTTATATGTATCATAACTGGAAGAAGCCCAATTATAATCAGTGGAAAGTAGTTCACATTCAAGCCTGGACATTCAATTTAAGGAAAGCTAATAATGAGAGATTGATCTTTCATCAGAAACTCAGGTCAGGTAAAGCACAGAAACATTTTAGGTAAAAGCGCTTTTTATTTTTAGAAACTAAAAAATTCCCCCCCCCCCCCCCCCCCTTTTTCTGAAGGAGGAGAAAAAAACTCCTTAAACTTGGAAAATTCCTCCTTAGCTTGGAAAATTCTTGTCCTTATTTGAAAAATGACTCCTCAAGAAGGAGTCAACACTTCATAAATAAATAAATAAATGTAAATAGCTGCTTATATCATAATATAATTTTATATACAGATATCTCTGCTTCACTATAACAGTGAATATATACATAAATATAATAACAGTGGTTATTATATTTATGTAATAAAAATTATTAGTGCCTAATAATATCTAATTTATGTGTTTAACAATAGTAATATTCTGTTCATAGACTTTTGCAGAGAACAAAGACTAAAGCTGTAAAAGAATCCTTTTACTGTAGATGTAAAAACACTAAGAAATGTCTTTATAAACAAAAACTCCTCCTCTTAAATATCTTCTATTTTTTCACCTAGACTACTCCCTGAGACAGGAATGTCTGATTTAGAGTGTATCTTGGAAGTCATACTCCTGCTTTAATCCAGAGCCCTCTGAACTGTGCACTGCACACACAAAGGAGAGGAGTTTCAGCCTAAAATCTGGCTGCCAGTGCAGCACCTGGAGCTAAAAATCAACACAGAGGTGTTCACATTGATGTTATTTTCTCTGTTAGATTTGTTCATTGCAGCGCTAGGGATGAACTGGTATTTTCTATATAAACAGCCTTGACTCCTTTCACCTGGAGAAACTACCCAAAAAGTCCCCCTTGCCTCTAAATGGTTTCCATGAATTTTGGTTGTTGTCTGTACTTTGATGCATTACAGACAGCACCTGGAGTGGCTGCAGTCATTCCTGAGACAGCATGAATACACAAAAAAGTACCATGCTAGTGTTCCCATTCTGTTTTATTTTATCTTTTCTGGTTGTGGATCTGTAAGGCATCACATCAGCTTCTGTACTTTTCCGATGCTTAAGTGTAAAAATAATTAGTCATTTCTGCTTTATTATGTAGGAGAAAGCAAAGGTGATAGCCTAGTTTCCAGAGTGATGTGAGCATAATACATAATTTTTAAAAAGTATAGGGTGAAATAAATAAATAAACAAACAAGCAAATCCCTATGGGTAATAAAGTTATAAATTAATATTGACCTGCTGAGCCCAGACACACACTCTGTGCCTGATCTATTGCCCCCAAGAGCACAGTGATTTTGTTATCAAGCATGCATAGCTGTAAATATAATTGCCTTATTGATTTCTCTGCCCTTAGGTACCAACATGAACAGCAGCAGAGGAGAAGTGTGCTGAGCACAGACACATCTGGCAATGCCTCAGAGCTCTGACCAGCATCCCCACATTTTCTCTGCAATCCTATTTCCATGAGCTCCGAAGCTCTGAGATAAAACAAAGCTATGACAGCCAACAACCAGTGGCATCTAACTGAACTTCAGGCCACTGAATTATGGTGGAAGGAATGTGGCAGTATTTCCTACTTCTGCTTTTCTAGCCTGGCAGGCATGTCTAGTCTTTCAGACTTCCAGCGCTTCCAGAAAATGTAGCTGCTAATACACGCCAGTTTCGTTAAATTGGAAGAACATCCCCTTAAGTGTTTAAACTGAATTTGAAATTCAAAAGAAGTAATCCCAAACCCCAATTATCTTTTGAAAAAGTAAAGAAAGCACCAAATCTTTGAGGAGGGTTGATTAAATTCTCCACCCTTTTAAATGTTAAAGGATGTTATTTTTAAGCTGTGTGCTAAACACGAGGGATCTCTGATGATTCCCAGTGCAGCCGGCAGGGCAGCATTTGGTGCCAGATAGGTGTAATAGGGAATGGAGTGCTTTTTTTGTGGAGGGCTGGAACACCTTTTTATTTCTTGTAACTTGTTACAACTTGTAAATTGTGTAACTGTTCATGCATTTTGGCCACTATATGTTCGCCCTCTTCATTACTGAGGTCCTGTTCTGGATTTTTAAGTCCAGCAGTTTAATTTTTCCTTTGGCTCATTTATTTGCTAGATGCCTGAAATTGTGCAATTAGGGCTGAGGAAGAACCAGATATGGTGTGACAGATGCAAGCTGTCATAGAGTCATTAGGAAGTAGAGATAGTTTCTGCCAGCACGCAGGAACACTGCCCAGGAGGTACAGGAGGGTTTTCCACAATTATTGAGGTGGTAGAGGTTGGCTGCAAGTCTTACCATGACCCCTGTGTTTTATAACTTGAGAAGACTTTGATCTTTGGCACAAATTATTTGTCTCTCTTTAGTCTGTGCAAAACTGCCAGTTACATGGGAACAGCAAAGTTCCACACATGCAGACTTTGGTCAGAAAATCAGACTGCAGTCTGCTCCCTGAGCTGCAGAAGTTTAGCAAAATTACCTACACTGCTAGGTAGTAAGTGAAAGAACATTTCTCTCAATTGCAAAATTACTCTGCATTTTCTGCCAGCTGTGAAATTTAAGCTAGTGAAAAGCTGCTTTTCTGCAATGGTCAATGCCGACTGTAATATTACACACATTTTTTTAGGTAAGAACTGACAATACTTTTGTACTACTTTCCCACATTAGACCAAAGTTCAGATTGGTTTAGAAAGAATGTTTTAGAATCATGCTTTTAGCTGATTGGATGTTTTACAAATAAAAACACCCTGTTTTGAGGTGTTTGTTATGAAGGGAGGAAGAAGGAAAGAAGGAAAGAAGGAAAGAAGGAAAGAAGGAAGGAGAAAGAAGAAAAGATAGAAGAAAAGAAAGAAGAAAGAAGAAAGAAGAAAGAAGAAAGAAGAAAGAAGAAAGAAGAAAGAAGAAAGAAGAAAGAAGAAAGAAGAAAGAAGAAAGAAGAAAGAAGAAAGAAGAAAGAAGAAAGAAGAAAGAAGAAAGAAGAAGAAAGAAGAAAAGAAAGAAGAAGCTGTGGTTCCTGCTGCTGCTGCTTGGGACATTGAACTGTATGCCTGGGAACACCTGTTGCTGCTTAAGAACTCTTTGCCTTCGAGACTGATGTATTCATGCAATAAACAACTTTATAGCAACCAACAACTGTTCTTGCCTCTTTGAAGACCCCAGACCCAATGACAGCCTCGACAGGAAAGTAACAAAGACGTAACACTATACAGATATCTTATGCTTGTCCATAGGATCTGAGATCACTTCTAGTGTCATTGGTAATACTTGAAGGTATATAGAAGAAAATTATATTCCATTTCTGCAGTGACACGGCAGAAGCTGCTGAGATCACTGCTGTCCTAAGAGCGTCTCTGTGAGAGCTGGGGCTGAGAGTAACAAAACAGGGATGCCTTGGGAAGACTCCTATGTTTAGCTCAGGGCGAGAAGGTGTGACAACTTCCCAAGATCCCTCTCTCCCAAATGTAAATGAATATGTGCCTGTCACTCACAGTTTACTGCTGAGACCTTTTAATCTCTCACCCTAACCCAAAGAGATATCAGCTACAAAGAGGACCTCAAATGTCAAATCAAAGCCTTTAAGGGGAATGTCCTGCTGCTCTCACAAGGATGGAAGCCCAGCTCTGCCTGCACAACAGCGGACAAAGCTGCATACCTCCTCCTCCATGCCACTCCTGTGAGCAGTGACAGCGTGCATGCAACCCAGTGGGCCTTCACCCAAGCTGATCCTAATAAAGGCATTAAAAAAGGAGAAAAATCTCCTGCCCATTTATTTCACCCCACAGCTGACTGTGTCAGCTGTTCGGGCGAAGCCAAACGGGCTTCTGGTAGGCATGGTTGTAGCTTGGTGCCTAATGTGGGGCCTTTGGTCATCTCTAGACCCCACAAAGGAGATGGCCAGATGTTCCGGTGGATTTATCCTTCAGCGACGGCTGGAGCCAGTCTCTTGGCCAGAAAGCTACCCCAGTGGGAGCAGACCCCATTTTAGTGGGTGGCGCTCCTGGGGATGGGACTGGTAGCCTCTGGGGCATCATGGAGGTCAGTCCCACGCGGAGGACACTGCCCTGAACCTTTTCCTTTCCTACATTTATAAGTATCCTCTTACAAATGTAGGAAAGGATTTGTAAGTATCCTCTTTCTTCCCTTTGTCCTCTCCCTGCGGGGTGGAGAATTCTTTTTGCCTTCCTCTCTTTCTCTCCCTTGCTCTCTGGGAAAAGAGACAAGTTTTTCTCCCCTTAGGGAGCTTTGCTTTGCTACTACTGTAGCTTTTTGATTTTCCTGCACAGCAACTCACTTTGGCAGGCTGTCAGCTGCAAGGTGTTTGTCTTTATTTTGTCCTGGTGTCAGTGAGTTGTCTGCGACACCAGGTTTAGATCGCAGCCACAATGGGAGCTCAGCTGTCAGTTTCCCAAGAAGGGGTCTATTACCAAATTGTGGGAATCCTTGCTGGGGGGCAAAATCAGTTTTCTAAAAAAGAAGTTAAACAATTTGTCAGATGGTTGTTCCTGCATTTCCCCAACATTTTGGCTGAAAAAAACCTCACAATTTGCAATTTTGGGATTTAGTTGGGGATGAGTTATTACAATTGGGACATTAGTTCCTTTCAAAATGTGTCGTTCTGGCCATAAAAAGTAGAAATACTTTAAAGTTCTCCTATGAAATGCAGGAACAACCACCCAAGGACAAACTGAACCCCAGTTCTCCCTGTCCTAGCTCTCATCCCTCACCCTCTCACCCTAGAATGGAGATTCTGAAGGGAGCAACCCGTCAGCAGACGCAGGGCTGCTACCGACTCCCTGGCTCCCCTCAGACTCCTCAAGACCCCTGGCCAGACTGTTTGGGATCTCTCCTCTCCCCCAACTTCCTCGAAATGTACAGCCTTGTGCCAAAAATCCTCCATTCGTTTTAATCTCCCCAACCCCAACTCCCCTCAAAATGGCCCCCAGCGGGTACAAGATGGTGGATGGCATGTGGCGATTCCTGCCACTTGTTCTCCTTCTTCCCATAACCCTCTTCCTCCTCCTTCCCAAAATCCCCCATTGACCAACCCCTTCCTGTCCTTTCACTCCTCCCTCAAACCCTCCTCTTCCTTCACTCCACCTCCTTATCCAGCTCCTCCCACATCCCTCCAAACTCCACCTCCTTGCTCCACCCCTCCAGGGACATGTCCATCATGTGTCCCTTCCCATTGTCCTGGCCACATCCCCTCTGATGTCACTTCATGTTCCCACAGTTTCCACAGCCTTGCTTCTGGTTTCCACGCTTGGGTTTCCATAGAACGGGGATCCTGTAAACCGGAACCCAGAAACCATCCCCGCTTTCACTGCTACCCCTGTCACTTACATCTCCTGGCAGGATGGGAAAGCCCAGCCCCAATGGTCGCCTTTCGCCTACCAGGCGACCAAAGAATTATGCAAAACCCAGAAACAATTCAGCTGAGACAGCAAATATTTTAGAGGGATCCTGAGAGCCGCTCTCTCTAATAATGACTTAACCCCATCTGATCTCAGGCAACTCAAGCTTGTTATCCCCCACCAAATTCCTTTTATGGGAGACTGCATGGAAGAAAGAAATTTGTGCTGCGTTACCAACATTGTGGGCTGACCCCAGAATGGTGGTCAATGATGATGATTTAGTGCTTTGAATAGACCATCTTTGTGGGGAAGGGGAGTGGGCAGAGGGGCAAAAACAGGCAGAGAAAATTCCCAGGGAGGTGCTCTGGGAGAGTGTCAAGGCCGCAGAAAAAGCTTTTTTTGGGCTGTGTCCTGATGTACCCATTGATAATTATCTAACCATCACCCAACTTCCCGCTGAATAATTTTTAAAGTTTGTAGAAAGGCTGCTCAGGGCAGTGGACTTACAAGACCAGGACGTGAGGCAAGGGATCCTCATGGAGATCACCAAATAGAATGCCAATAAAAACCGCAAAACTGTGATCCGGAGTCTACCTCTTGATCCACTGCCAACCCTGCAAACGATGCTAGAGGTCTGTGCAAAAAAGGTCACCAATCAGCGCGCCAGACCGAGGGAACTGAGAAGGGTTGGAGCTGCAGATGCCCCCAGTCCATCATCCACCAGCCAGCTGTGATGCACCCCGGGAACACCCGGGATACCTCCGCCTGCTAACCAGCCTTGCCAACTCTGTAAAAAACCGGGACACTGGATGTTGTCCTGTCCTTCGAGACAGCAACTTTTTAATGTCAGAAAGAACAATCAAAACCAAAATAACTTCTCTAAAGTACAACATTAAAAAAAACTAGAAAGGAAGCACAGTCCTCCCTGTGCAAAGACGTTAAGTGGGGCGGGTCCAAAAACCATCACTGGTGGGGGACGAGGCTAGTAAGCAAGATCTACCTATGCCGATTTCAAAAACCTTACTGGACTTGACACCAAAACCCAGTTTAACCACCTACTCTCTCCATGTACCTTTCAGGTCAGCATTGGCAGAACCTCTCCACCTTTGTGACAGTAACTGGCACTTTGTGTCAGACCCAGAAAAACTGGGAACTTGGCGAGACATCTGCTGTAAGTATGTCGTCCTTGGGGACACAAAACACACACCACTAGATACTAACATCATCCCAGGTCTCGTATCATCAAACCTGGGGCAGTTCGTCCTCTGGCTGCTGTGGGAGGGGGTTTGGAAGATGGCCCCTCTGCTTTGCCCTGGGAGGCAACAGATGTGTAATTTCCCGCCTCCCCCGTTGTCAATCTTTTGTTATCCCTTTCCCTCGTCCCTGTCCATCATTATGTACTCCTTCCCCCAGTTCTAGAAAGTTCTGAGTTCTCTGTATCCCCATTGATTCCTTCCCTGAAACCACTCCTTCCCCCTGTCCCCGTTGGTTGTTACCCTGCCACTCTCCCTCTACTCCGCCCCTGAGCCCTTCCCTCATTGGTTGTTTCATACCCTGACCCTCCTTCCCAGTTACTGTTATAATCCCTACCCCGCCCCTGCTTCGGGGCTCTCAGAGCTGGCTGTCCTTCTGAGTGGCTGTTCTCCTTCGCTCCCCGCCTCTCCTTACCTCTTCTGAGCCCTCAGGAATAAAGCCTCTTGAGAGTCACCCGCCTTGGTGGAAGCGTCTTATTCTCCAGCTATCTGGCTCTTGGAGGACCTGACCCTGTGGCAAGCCAGAGTGGTCACAGGACCCCAGGGCCTCAGGCTGCATTGTACTCACCTGCCAGTGTACCTGCCGAAGGGCCAGGTCATCACCCAAGCTATCCCAGTGCCTGAACCTCCATGGAATCATAAACAACATAAGACTGCAGGCTCCCCTGGACCTTGGTCCCACAGGGAGACCCACTGAGGGAAGATCAACAGGAGCCCAGATGGAGTAATGCAATGATCCACTGAAAGACGGGAGGACACTCAGGCAGCTGCAGTTCATGTGGGTTTTTTGAGGGAGAGTCAAAGGCAGACAAGCAGCCGACAACCAGATGTGAGGGGAGCAAGTTCTGAGAGCCCCCTCCAGGAGAGGGGACAAGGTGTATATAACAGGGGAAGGATAGGAGGAGTCAGGGTACACAAAGACCAATAGGGAAAAGGCTCAGGGCAGGAGCAGGGATGGGGTGACATAAACCGAACCAATGAGAACAAGGGGAAGGAGTGGTTAAGTACAGGGGACTAATGGGGAAACAGAGAACAAGGATCTTTCCAGAACCAGAGGATGGTACAAAAAGTGATGGACATAAACTGAGGGTAAAACATATGATGGACGAGTGTTCCTTTGCATTGAGGAGGCCGCATTCCTGAAATGACACCTTTATACAACTGTGGTTTCCCAAGACATTTCCAGAAAGCTTTCCCCAGGGCCACCTCCCACAGAAGACCTGCCCCATGGTCATGTGGACTCAGGTACCGGGGCCTGAGAAGCCAAGAACTTCATGCGGGCTACATCGAGGCGGGGAGTACAAATTCATGGACAGTCTTATAGACACTGGGGCAGATGTGACGACCATTCTCTCTTAAGAATGGCCGTCACATTGGGAATTGCAAAGCATGGCAGGACACGTACAAGGTGTAGAGGGCATTCAATTGGCAAATCAAAAAGCGTCGTCCAAATAGAGGGGCTGAATGGGAAATTGGCTTCAGCACACCCATTCATTTAGACTATATTGAGCCCTTGTGGGTGAGAGACCTAATGGCCCAGTGGGGGGTCAGAATTGACATCCCGGAAACCCCCTAGGTATTTTGGATGGTGGCCACTGAAAAGTGCTCTACCCAAAAGCTCAATTGGAAAACCAAACCACCAGTTTAGGTAGAGCAGTGGCCGCTCAGCAAAGAAGAACTGAAGGCACTTGAGGAGCTTGTGGAAGAGCAGCTAAGAAAGGGAAACATCACAGACACCACGTCCCCATGGAACTCTTCTGTCTTTGTCATTAAAAAAACAAACAAAGACAAATGACAGCTCCTCCAAAATGTCAGTCAAATTAACAACAACGTGATCGAAGATATGGGCTCTCTCCAACCAGGCATGCTGTCCCTGACAATGCTCCCCCAAAATTCGAATCTGGCTGTAATTGGCATAAAGAACTGTTTCTTTCAAATACCTCTACACCCTCGCGATGCCCTGCGCTTAGTCTTCTCGGTTCCCACCATCAACCAATAAGCTCCAAGGAAGAGGTACCACTGTGGGAGACACCTATGGGGAAGTCAGGGCAAGGATGTCCTGGGATAACACCATTGTTTAACTTAGGGTGAGAGACTGGCACAATTTCCCACCATCCTCTAATTTTAATGTAAATGCCCTATTGTCAGGCACCGGTTGTATACTCCCTGGTTTTGGAAAGCTCTGTACCCTCTGTTCACCCACTGGTCCTCCCTGGAACACCACTCTCTCCTCACCTCCCCACTGGCTCTTTTTAAGTTACCCCACTCCATCTCCTCCCCTGACTTCTCTCCCCATTGAACAGTTTGTACTCCTACCCCTCCTACCTCCCTTCATGTATATGCCCCAGCTCCTCCCCTGTTCCTGGCTCTTTTGTCACTGGTCCCCTTCTGTGGGAGGGGGTTTGGAAGATGGCCCCCCTGCTTTGCCCTGGGAGGCAACAGATGGATAACTTCCCGCCTCCCCTGTTGTCAATCTTTTGTTGTCCCTTCCCCTCATCCCTGTCAGTCATTGTGTAATCCTTCCCCCAGTTCTACAAAGATCTGTCTTCTTTGTATTCCCATTGGTTCCTTCCCTGAAACCACTCCTTCTCCTTGTCCCCATTTGATGTTACCCCATCATTCACCCCCTGATCCGCCCCTGGACGCTTCCCTCATTGGTTGTATCCTACCCTGACCCTCCTACCCAGCCACAGTTATATTGCCCACTCTGCCCCTTGTTCGGCACTCTCAGAGCTAGCTAACCTCCCAAGTGGTTGTGCTCCTTCGCTCCCCACCTCACTCTCCCTCATCTGAACCCTCAAGAATAAAGCTGCTTGAGAGACACCCGCCTCCGGTGGAAGCCTCTTCCTTATCTGCTATCCGGCTCTTGGAGGACGAGAATAAAGCTGCTTGAGAGACACCCTGAAACGTAAACTTTAAGGCATTTAGAGATTTTGAGGAGCTAAGATTTTAGTTAGAAATAAGCCTTACTAGAGTTAATTAAAATAAGAATAATAAATGAGTAGGCCTTGATTAAGTTAGAAGTTAGTAGTTAACTAATAATTAATTGCTTGTTAGCACAATGTTTGGTTAGCTGGGTTTATAATGAAGAATACACAAACTGACAAATAGCTTTTAGGAACATAAGACAATTGTGGGCCCCCTCTGTTCTGAAACCAATTGAAGACAAGGAATGGGAGTTCTACCAAGAGTTCATTTGTCATACTCGCATTGAAAAGGTAAAAAGGTCAGAACGAGGAAGACTTCATTTACTTCCTCATTTTGGGACCCCTCCCCATAAAAGGGACCACCGACCCATTTCAAGGGACAAGCTACGCAGCATGCTTAATAGCTTTTGGAGTGACTAGCATACGAAGCGGGGAATGGGATGTACCAAAATTATGAATATGCATTTGTATTTTGGGTATTCAATACTTGTATGGATAAAAAGACTCTGTAATCACCTGGAAGGTGCGGTGTGTATTTGGGAGCTATCCCGCACGCTGCCCGGCGTCGAATAAACATACACTTTCTAACTTTAAACTGTTAGAGAGTTTTTGTCCGTCACAGTTGGATATCGATACTAGATCAATATCCATATTTTTTTAATAAATCAACCCGCCTCTGGTGGAAGCCTCTTCCTTATCTGCTATCCGGCTCTTGGAGGACCTGACCCTGTGGCAAGCCAGGTGGTCACAGGACCCTATGGCCTCACCCTTCAGCTGTGGTTGTCTGCCTGCCTGCTCCTGCTTCTGCCCACTTCCTACCCTGCCTGAACCCTCAGATTGTTCCTAAATAAACCCTGCTAGATCCACCAAGCAAAGAGCCCTCTTGTCTTCCTGGTGAGACCTTATATTACCAAGTTTGGGCACGGATGTCTGGTTGGCTGGGGGAGCTGTTTGCTGGGCCTGGGGCGGAGACATTCCCAGATCAGTGAGCACCCCGACAGGACCTGCCCAGGGTGGCCCGCACCGTGTCGCCTCACAAAGAGCTAGAAATCACTAGCTGGGCTGGGAGACATGCCTGTGCACCTGGGCAGTCCTTTTCAGGACAGCTTCTTCAGGAATTGCCGCAGCACTCCACCATCAGACCCTGCCGCGGCAGCTGTGGACACAGCAAATGGAGGTGGAGGACCTCAAAGCAGAGGGAGGATCCTTCAAAGGGGAGGCACACCAACAACTCTGACTGCCACACAAACCAATGTAATTTAATTAAAACCTTAAAGGCTGATGCAAAACCAGGGTTATAAAAGGTGGAACAGCCATTTTCTGGACAAGCTTCTGGTAGTCAGTCACGGTCCCAACACTGTCCCTTGTGCTTCGTGAACTTTTTGTTAGTTCTCAATAAAACCTTTGTAACTTATTCTTGCTTGGTTTCTGAGTCGTTTAGAACAGTAATGCTATACAAAAGAGTTATCTCAGGATAGAAATCCATCAGAAATAGACACTGGGTATGCAGCAGTCACCACTTAATCTGCAAATACAGACTCAGCAGTCAGGTCTCCATCTCATGGCTAATTGGCTTACCAGGCTGCAATGGGAGCCATGGTCCCCAATGACAATTGGCCTCAGAAAAGCTCCCCAACCTTGCAAGAAATCTTGGGGACCCTTTACACCAGCATGGGACCTACAACCTGCTTCAGAACACCTTCCTCAGCATCCCCGTGTCCCTGCAATCTCCTCTAACGCAGGACTTAACCCCACAGCCATCCCAAACCCATGCAGTCCCTCTGGCCACTTGGTGTCCCCACATCTCCATGGTGTAGCTGCCATGATCTCCCTTGACACCACATCAGCGTGTTGTGCCTCAAATAAGCTCCTGAGAGCTGCTACACGCTCAGCCCATTGATGCACACCCTGGCACCGGGAAGGAGTGGCCATTCAGCACCTCATCCCATGGATAGCCCCAGCTCCTGCCAGGCACCTCTAACACCCTATGAGGTCTGGCTGTGGGGACGGGGACCGTGAGGGGCAGCAGCGCCCACGCACCCACAGACCTGCGGCATCCCCACAGCCCGTCTGCGGCAAGGGCGGCACCCAGGAACCCCACACGCCTGGGTGCCTGGGGACACCACCCTCAGCACCCGCACGCCTCATGGGCATGGGGGAAAAGCTGTATGGGATGGAATGGCCGGGTTTAATAGCGTGAGGGGCCACGGATGTAACTTCTCTGGGAAGGTACTGGGAAAGTTCCTCCCGGTCCCGCAGAGCCAATGGCGCCGGCTCCAGGACGGGCCCGCCGCTGGCAAAGACTGAGCCAAGCAGCGACCCTATTAACGCCTCCGCAACACTATGCTCGAATATGGAAAAATAAACCAAAAAAAAAAAAAAAAAAAGAGGCAACACTTTTTGCGGAGTAAGAATTTCAGTACACTTGAATATATTTAAGCGCAAAAGTCACCATGCCCTTCCTCTCCGTAGCAGCTCTGGAGAGGAGCACATGACGTTTCCTTTCCTGTAGAAACGCGTCTCCTGACGGGGCTGAGGATCAGCCCCTCACTGCGGGACCTAAGCATTCAGTCTTTTGAAAGACGATTTATCTCCTCGATCATCTGCCGGGTAGGCACCTATCTTTCACAAGGCCGAATAAAATGACCTCTGAGGTCCCTATGTAGCTCGTACATGGCCTGCAAGTGAGTGAGGGGCGGCGAGTCCGGCACTGAGGGGAAGGCAGCCTCGGCTGAGCACTGGAACGCGGGTAAGTGGTTAAAATGTCTGTGGGTCTGCCCGGGGGCGGTCCGGGGCAGGCGGAGGAGGGGCTGATCCCCGCCGGCCCCGCCGCTTACACCGCCCCTCGCTCAAGTCCCGGCGGCTCCCGGCGGCTCCCGGCGGCGGCTCCCGGCGGCCGGTCGGACGGGGAGGGCGCCCGTGGGACAGGTAGGCACTGACCGCACTCGACCCGTTCCGTCCCGTCCCGTCCCGTCCTGTCCCGTCCCATCCCGTCCCGTCCCATCCCATCCCATCCCATCCCGTCCCGTCTCGGCCCGGCCCGGCCCGTCCTGTCCCGTCCTGTCCCGTCCCGTCCCGTCCCGGCCCGGCCCGTCCCGTCCCGTCCCGCCCCGCAGGTCCCGGCTGCGGCAGCGTCTGGTGGGAGGGAAGCGGAGCTGAGGCGGCATCGCTCCCGGAGCGGGGTTTGCCCTCGGCAGAAGCATCCTCCGGGGAGCGGGTGGGATGCGGAGCCGCCCGCGGTGCCTCCGCCCTTGCAGAGCATCCAGGCGTGTTTGTCCCGGCGACCGGGATGGTGGGGCGGGATGCCGGAGCGCTCCTGCGGTCCCGAGCCCGGACGAGTCTGTTCAGGTTCTCCTCAGAGCACTTTTATTTATTTATTTGTTTTTCCGCAAAGTGTCTGTTTTTAAAGGTTATCGTTTGTTTTCATGGAAGGCTTTTGGCAGTCCTGAGCAGAGACTGGAGTGAGTGTACACACTGGAATAGAGGGATACTTGTGTATAGATGTAAATTAGCGTGACCTGCACATGAAAATGCACATCTGTTTAATACCTTGATTTCGTTCCAGCATATGTCGCTCAGCAGAAGCTGCCCAGAAAAATTCTCAGTTGTGTGGTATCCTGCACAGATTTTCTTTTGGCGACAGTAGTAGTAGCGTAAACATTTCCGATTTTGTTTTTCAGCCAAGGAGTAAGTTCAATCTGGAAATGTAGGCACAAATCAATTAGGAAAAATACGCAGCTGCTTTTCCTCGAATGAGCTGGGAATGGACAGCTTTTGGTAATCTTATTAATTACTTAAATGTTGCTGCCAGTCATTGAGTACTGAAATATAGTCAAAGTGAACGTGCATTTCCTAGAATCACATAGAGCTCTGAAGTTTTTCCAAAGTACCAGCTTCTCACGATAGAGTGAGTTTAAAACCTCACTTGGAACGTGTCATTGGTGTAGAAGATGCTTCATAGCTTATTTTATCAAGTTGGTAACTGAGCTTTGGCAACAGTGTTTTAGAAAGCTGATTAACATAATGACTCTATATAGGAAAAGTGTTTTTATCCAGTATCTTGTAAGAAGAAAGGAAAAAAGATCTAAAAAGACAAGTCTGGAGAGTGTCATTTGTTTCCCAGCAGATAAGCTGCAGACCTTTGCTGAAAAGTCTTAGATTCTTTGATTGAGCAGCATGTCTGATGTGAGACTGAAACTGAAAGCTGGCTTCAGTTGCCTTGTCAACATCCCTAAATGGTATTTGTGCCCAGTAGCACAGTACTTGGAGGAAAGCATATGTAATTAGGTGTATGTGTTCCTCTTGAAGTGGAGGGAGTGGGGGTGCAACTATCTGAGCTGGAGACAGAATTTAGCCAAATAACTATTCAGGCCAAATAACTATTGCTTGCTAGGTACTGGCCCTGCAAATGAAATAGTATTAGCGTGTCTAGTTTGATTTTGCATCTCAAATCAGAAAAAACAGCTGGGCAAGTGTGCTTCAGATTTTTAATAAGATGGATAAAGTCTAATTTAGGACCAAGTTTCTTCTTGTTTGCCTATGTAACTCGTGCACCTGCACAGCATCAATATATGGCACCTTATGAAATAAACTTTATTTAAATTTTCTTACACAGCCAACCTTGTGGCCTTGTCATACAATCAAATTTAAATGTGTTGCTCCCACAGAGGGTGATTCAGTGGCTTCATATTAGTATTGACAATTATATGCTGTAAAGGTGCCGTGACTCTGTGCTTGGTTCCTTAGTGTGTGGTTTTGAGTCTGCAGTGTTCCAAGTCTCTGACAGAGCAGTTCACAGGACAGGCTATGAATTTTGTGTTCTAGCTCACTGATTCTAATCCATATCTGGCAAAAAAAAATAAAATTCTAAACTGCAGGCAGCTCAGTGACCTGTGTGAAGTCAGCTGGCTGTGTCTGCTTAATTTCCCTGGAAACAGAGTTGCCCTTTTCTGGTGTATCAGGTGGTGAAATGGTCCAGAGGTGGCACAGTTCTCCAGGGTCAGGGCTGTGCATGCCAGGTTTGAGTCCCCACAGACGGAAACTGCACTACCCTTGCACTGGGGGAAGATGCCTTAGCCCTTTGTATATACATTTCACCATTTAGATGTCTACTTAAAACTCTGATAGCTAATGCCATCATTTTGAATGCGACTGGAAGGGTGGGAGGGGGCACTTAGAGGACCTGTCCAGGGGTTCCAATGTTAAACGAGCTGTTCTGAGGTGAGCAGAAGGGTTTAACCAAGTGAACAGTCCTTTGGTGACTTGCATAACCATGTTTTCCACAATCAGCTGTTCAGCTGTATGGGTACACACATCCCCCTAAGGAAGCAAGTCCTGTTAACAAAAGCAATTAATTCATCTAGGCAAAGAACACAGGAACTGTGCATTACCATAGTTAAGTTTGATTAACATCTAGCAGAGTTTGAAGTGGGCTTTTAACTGCAGCTGGTAAGGATCCCTTGAATTTATATTCAGATTACTTGGCAGGAGTTTTGCATGGTTTCTCTATATTGCTTTTTCTTGTCTAGGCATTTTCATGTCTTATTAGGGAAAGCAAGTGGCTTTTGAGGAAGGTAAAAAACAGATTCTTTGTGTATGTGCCACAGTTTTAGTGTAACCAAAGATATGTTGGTTTCAAAAACCCAAAGTTATGTAGATAGTAATGTAAGATAGATGTCATCCGATTTTTTTTTTAAATTTATTTTAATGGAACACAGTGTAGATGAGTAGTGTTTCTTTGGGCATCGACAGGAATGGTGTAGTGAAATGAAAAAGTTCTAACAATCTTACTCCTGTTAAGTGGTGCCTTCCTTGATGAATGATGCCAGTGGAATCAGATTTCAGTATGTAGTAGTTATGTTACCGACTCACTGCCAGGAATTTAATCCTGATTTTTAATACTGACAGATTAGTTTGTCAGTAATTAGTACTAACTTCATATGCTCCAGTCAGCATAGCATAAACGTAGATATAAGTGCAGTATTTTTTCATCTGTGAGAAAAATCTGTGTCTTGATATTCCAAATTTTTTTTTTTTTTCCTTTACTTTTTGAAAGAGTATGTATCATCTAAAGCCATCTGTCAGGAAACTAGGAGAAATATTCTGGGGTGGGATTTGCTTTACTGTAATAGCTTTATTGATTGTGTCAGCATTCATGTTAATTAACCCATTCAAACTGTCTGGTCTATAATTGATGTTTTGCCTGTGTGAGGATTTGTGGTTCATGCCTTTGGATGTACACATTAAGTTTATATTAAAATGTGGACAGCCATCTCTTCCAGTTTTATCAGTGTTTTGTATCTGATTGTCAGAGAAATTAGCCTAGAGTCAGCAGTGAGCTACTAATTCTGAGCTCTTTTGATGTTCAAGACGATGAAAACACACAACAGAAAACATAATTTTAACTTTGACGTTGACTTGCTCTGTGACCTCAGGAAAGAAATGTAATAATTTTTCTCTTGCTGGAAAAGAACACCCTTCTCAGCCTACCAGATCATTTTTGCTGAACACACAGAGGTGCAAGTGTGTGCAAAATTATTTTTTCAAAGAAACATAAAGACTTCATATTAGTGTGTCATTTTAGACTGAGGATCATTGGCACAAAGAGCTACACCTTCTGTGGCTCTAGTGTCCATCACTGTAGCCACAGGAGATGCACAACAGTACAAGAACAATAGCAAAAAATTATCTTGCCTTTTATAATATACACCTCAAGAGAAAGGCAAGAGGAAATAAGGAGTGACAATGAAATAATAAAGACAGGTGTCAAGCTAGACTCATGTTATTTTTCATCACAAGTCCATGGACATTCATACATTTAAAATAATTAATAATAGCTCTTTTTTAGACGAGAGTCTTCAAATAGAAGACAGCGAAGAACTATTTCTCTGTAATGCCAATGATGGCTGGAACCAAGGCCTCGCCAAACAAAAGGGTCAGCATCTTGTAAGGGTCATGGGAAGAGACCATGAAAGGCAAGGGGCATCTCAGAGGAGTCATGACCTTAGGATGATGCAGAAGGTGAATTTGTCAGGCTGGACAAGAGGAGACCAGCAGGGATTTATGATCTGGGTAGAATTGTCCAGGCAAGAGTCAGGGTGGCCCTGACCCATTTTGGTGGTGTTACTCTGGGGCAGTGTTCATCTAGAAGGGTCTGCTCAAAGCAGTGAAGGATGTAGAGAAGGAGGAAGGCTGGCTCAGGATGCTTAATAAAGAAAAATGATCCAGAGGAGGGTAACGTGTGTTGAAGGTACCTGGCACATTTATGAGCAATACCAGCGTGGAACACCAAACCAGGGCACAGAAGAAGTTATGTTACTTTGATGGAATGCAGAGGGAAGAAGAACGAGCTGGACAGAAGATGGTACGTGAGCTGGTAGTTTGTTGTTCCAACAACAACCCCCTTTCTTTTGGGAAGAAGCCACTGCTTCCCAAAGTTTCCTGCACATCACAGGCATTATGTCATGAATTTTTTCCACACGGTGCCTGTTTCTTCAGGGGTAGGTCCTATAAGTCCTCTTCAGAGTGAGTAGTGCTGCATTTCCAGAGTAGCTGTGTGAGACAAAAGTTTCCAGGACAAAATTATTCAAAAGGCAGTATGCTCAGGAGGATGTTTTTCTTAATATGGTTTGGTCTCAGCTCTGTGAGACTACTTTTCATTAATGAAAACAGACACATCCGTACAGGGTTTCAATGAGTTCAGCATGTTTAAAGCAGCTCTTGAAGTTTCTCCTATACAGAAGTCTTGTCTATCTATTTTTCAGAATATTTTTTTGGCACGGGAAGGGTTGGGTGTTCTTCGTGAATTTAAAAGATTTACAGAGCAAGTAGTAAAAAAACACAGTATCACCTGGCAAGTCTTTGCCAGGAGATGTTTTGATGTTTGTGGAAGCGTTTTGATTTTATCTTGCAGATGTTTTTCTAAAGTAAAGGACAAAAATATTCAAGGTAGAGATAACTTGGACTTGTGATTTTTTTTCCCATCCCCCACTTATTATTTGGAGCACAATTCTCTGCTGTCATAAGGCTTAGGAAAAGTAATTTAAAGTGATGTAAGTAAATGATGACGATATTATGTTACTTGCCCTGCTCTTCATGTGGCCCATAGAGAAGCTTCATAATCGGTTGATTTGGATGAGAGCTTCTGAATCCTGACTTTTAAAGTTGCAGCGTTGCTGGGCTGATTAACTAAAGAGCAGCAAAAGCGCTTCTATTGGAAGGCTGTGCCAAAAGGAGCCCCCAAAGTGAGTGTTTTGTGTGAAAGCATGCCTTGCAGTTTGAGCCCGGAGTGACAATGATTGTAACACAATGCTGCTCATGTGACAGTGAGACAAAGAGGCCATTATGCACGGCTGACTGGCATCAGATCCTCCAAAAGCCAATAGCCAGACCAAGCTTGATCACCCTGAGAATGTGAACACACTGGAAGCACTTGCATGTTGAAAAAAAAAAAAAAAAAAGAAAGACATGTGTGTTTGTGTGTGTGCGCACCAAAGCCTGGTTAAGTTTTACGTATAAAATGACATAATTGGTTTGTTTATGTTTTTTTGGAAACTGCTGGCAGGAATCAGCAAAAACCATGTAACATAGCATTGGGAGCAGACATAGTGGGAATAACATGGAGTATGCCAACAGGCCAAGTGGATCTTCCACTTGCTTTGCTTCTTTGCTACATTGCTTCCTTCTGAATTGCTTTTGAGCATGAGTTTTAGTTTCCTCTAAAGTGTTTACAAAATTTTGCACCTCATTGGTCTGTCAATACACATACCTCACGATCACTGGAACTTAAGCACAAATAATGGCTATGTGTGTTTGTGAGAAGTATCTGTTTGGTGTTTTATAAACCCTCTTCAAAGGGTTCAAGAGCACTTGACACATGAAGACATGTCCCTGACCAGTTGTGAGCTGGGGCAGTCTTGGTCCCAAAGGCAGCAGAGCTGGAAATCTACTGAGTAAATAGGATACAGCAGCTGGAGTGGAGAGCTCTTCAATTAGAAAGGTATTTGTTTAAAAACAACTGGTTTGCCTTTGCAACCTTGAGAGGTGGATTGACTTCTCCAGCACATCCATCTCATGGGAGGTGGCACCTGATGATGGCTGGAGTTAGTGGTGGTCACACCCTGCAAAGAGGTTCGGCCTTATTCCCTGACTACTGCTATATGTCACTTTTCTTTTTTAATGTTTTCCTACCATAAGAAAAATTTCACAATCTGCACAGTCTGCCTGAATCCATCACTGTCACCACCAAAAATCAGAGGCTGCCTCTTTCATATTCTCTTTTTGCCTGTGAAAGCCCCACTTAACTCTCTGGTCTCCTTCCCTCCCATCTTCCTCCTGCTTGGACAGTGAAAGTATGAAAGCAGAATGATGACTTGGGCCTCTTTTTGCAGAGCTGTATGTGGGCTCCTCCGGATCTGGGGGAGCCCCCTCGGGATGGAGCACTGGACAGGATATTTACCAGCAGCTCCCCCGTTTAACTCGTGGCTCTGCTCGCTCCGTAATGGAGCTTTCCTGCCTTTTTAATCCGCGCCACATGCGGGTGACCCGAGCAAACCCTGTGGGAAGACAGAAGCCCTGTTGTGTGTTTGTAGAGCAGTTGCTCGGAAGCTGATGTACAGCTGTGGCCGGGCTTGTTTGGAAGTGAAGAGTAACTTGATCTTTTAATCTTTTTTTTTTTTCTCCCTTATTCGTCTTTTTTTTTCTTCCCCCTCCCCAAACTGATATTGCAGATAACAACTGTTTCTGAAGGGTACCTGTATTTTAAATTGAGGGGTAGAGTTCATGAAGATTTTATCAGTCTGCAAAGAATGTAATTTCTGTTTGTTTTTTTTTTTTTAATAAATTTGTTATAGCTAGATTCATTTCTTTTAAAATAAAAGGCATAACTGCACAGATGCTGAGAGTCCAGATTTCTTACTTGCATTGAGTAAACCAGGAGTGATTCAAGTGAGATCAGAGTAACTGAGGTGAAGTTCGTGATGCCAGACCCATGTTTGTGCATTTTAGGATCTGTGAAGACACACACATCTGTGTCATCCAAATATACCAAAGCTGCCCCCACCAAAGACCTCTTTTAATAGATAATTAAATTTTCTTTTAGACAAAAGCGGAACTGCCAGCACTTTAATGGCCTCTGCTGAGAGTGCATACGATGCTCTTTGTGCAGTGAGGTTGGTTTAGATTAAAGGCATTGCAGGTTCTGCTGTGCAGGTACATACAGGCCTCCATCACTTTAAAAGAAAAGATGGTCCTGGGAAAAAAAAAAATCACTACTTCCAGGGAACTTGTTTAAACTCTAAACCCACAAAAGACTGCATTTTTAATTATTGAGTAAGAAGATTGGGTGAATAGTTGTTCAAAGAATAAAACAAAAACACAGCAAGAGAGAAGCTTCCTTGTTTTAAGTATCCCCGCTGCTTGTGAGTAGATTTTTCGATCTACATAACCATTTCAGAGAGCTGTGAGACTTAATCTCATCTCTGGAACAATATTGTTCTTCTGCAACTTTAATGCACTTTTTAGAAATGCTCCATTCTTCCTTGCTGAACACTAGTTCATGCCAATTTGCATTATGTATGAATAATGACAGCCAGGATATGCGTTCATGGTAAGTGAACCTCAAAGGATGCAGTGGTTTGGGGTTCTGGTCTGCACCACTAATATGCAGAAGTTTTTTTTGTGTGTTTGCAGACTGCCAAACTTTCTGTGCGTATTTTGACAGCGTAACGACTTCAGAAAAGAGATTTTAGTTTGGTTTGTTTGCTGAAGTAGTGTCGGGATGCAGGGAGGAAATGCCTTTACTCATCTAGCAACAAGACAAATTGTGAAGAAAGCCTGAGGCTGCTGCTCCTGCCTCTTGGTCTGCTCAAGAGGGTTTTTTTTTTTTTTTAATTAAGTAGAAATCCATTGCAGTCACTCAAAAAATGTTGAGTGCCACTGATTAACATTTCTGGAGCCTGCCTACTAGATATGCACTTCAAACTTTTATCTTCTTCTCTTTTAGGAGTCTCTCAATAGACTGTTGAAAATTAGGCCTATCTTTGGGGAAGTAGCAAAGCTTTAGTACACTGATGTTTTCTCTTAGGCATATCTGTGTGTTTTTTCTTCACTGCGGTTTCCATCAAGAACACTAGTGGGAAAAACAAGCAAAAAACCAGACTGACAAGAGGGCATTATTGGCTTCTTCAGAGGTGACCCAAATCTTTAAAAAAAAAAATTCTCTCAGTTGTGACACTGGATGTGGTGATTCCATTATAAATGTTTAGGACCCAGGAGTCTGTATTTCAAGATTTGCTACACCCAGTTAGTACCATAAGCACAATGCTCAGGACAATGCCATCATGGCAGAATATCAAACTGGAAGCATGGATCCCCGGCGTGGGTTGAAAATGGAGACTAGCAGACTTAAATTCTGTTTTCAGCTCCGCTGTTGACTTGCTTTG
The DNA here is from genome assembly GCF_048771995.1 of Taeniopygia guttata. Taxonomy (NCBI): domain Eukaryota; kingdom Metazoa; phylum Chordata; class Aves; order Passeriformes; family Estrildidae; genus Taeniopygia; species Taeniopygia guttata. The sequence goes on from NC_133063.1 coordinate 78,566,993, forward strand.
TGAAACAAGATTAAACACTTAGACAGACTGGAGCCGAATACTTTCTATGTACAGTGTGGTTATTAAGAGTAGCCTTGAGAATGAAAGGCCTTGTAGTGTTAGAAGCAGCATTGTAGATCTTGTAGGGAATTATGTCAATTAAAATACTGTATGTGAGATTATTACATAATGTCTATGTAAATGTGCTTAAGTGAGTGCTATCTTTTGCTGTATTCACTAGGTTGAGGGAAGACAGATATTTGTAAAAGGAAAGAGATCTCAAAGTAGAGTGCCATGTGGAAAGTTTCTGTGTAGCATGGAGCAGCCTTGAACTCCTAAAAGCACAACAAAAACCTACAAACAGTGACAAGGAGCATCTGCCCTGGCTTGTCTCACCCATTGGGGCAGACTCCTTCCAGAAAGCAGTCACTTGCTCTTGTGGAGGGGGAGAATCAGAGTGTCCCAATCTGCCCTCCAGAGAGAAGAAAGATTTATACATGGATTAGTTCAGTGGGCAGCTGACAGATTGGGTCAGGCTGAGTGCCCGTTGCTTGTCCAGCCCATGGTGGACAGCTTTGCTTCAGCTTCCAGCACAGAAGCCTCCTTCTACCTTTCAGGAGTGAATGCAATGGGTATTGGTGCAGTTTTTGTTGCTCTTCCATGCATACTTTTACCTTTCTTTGCACTCTCTGGAGCAGCAGAGAAAATTGGTAAGGAAGGTCAAATAATCTTTTGCTCTTTACTGGATGAAGTGTATGAAAAGTAGTTTTCAGCAATACTGCAGCTGGCCTGTCTGTCTTCATGCTTACAATAGCAACATACATTTCTGCACTGTTGGTAGAAAGCCTGTGTGAAATTGGGAAGAAGTTGTTAGCTGAGGGAGAAAGTGTCGTTTTGCTATGTCAGGACAGTAGATGCTAAGAGTTTGGGTTCTAGAGCCAAAAGAAAATCAGCTGGTCATAAAACCAGTTACTGGCCAGCTCCAGATAGCTGGGATTTTCACCAGGTGTCATGATCCGTGGATTTCAGAGAAAGGCAGTTCCTGAGCTCAGGTTTCATCCTGAATTTCCATGCAGATCAGAGGAGAGTGTCCATTCTGGTTTTGCTCTTCCTCGGAGCTCCTTCACTGTGATTGTCCAGTCCCTCTGCAAATGCTGTTTGTCACTGTCCCCTCAGCCCTTTGCTCATCTGCTGGCAAAATAAGGCAGCAGATGCACCATTGGATGTGACATTTCATGTGGTGCAATTTCCAAATTCTGGGTTACTCTCATCCATTAATGAGAGATGACACATTCACACATTCAGGTAACCACTGCTCTTCCTTCTGAAAACAGGAACTGCTTTTAATTTACCTTTAAGAAAAGGAAAAAAAAAAAAAAGGAAAAAAGGAGACACAGTTTGCAATACTTATTTTAATTTTTAATGAATGACTGAACCAAGGCCAACGTTCCTGTAGTTTTAGCTGAGAGGCAGCAGAAGCTGTAACAGAGATGCTGCTAGTGCCAGTTGGGCTATAAGTTATAAGTCGACTTTGCAAAGTTTGCCTGTTTTCTGGCACACTCTCTGACACATACACTCCAGTCAATCAAAGTAAAGTGCCTAATAACAGATGTGGCAATTAAGCTGAAGAATTCTGTCTCTCTCGTTTAATTTTTATTACAGAGAATAACAGAGTACCTCATTAAACCCAGCATCATAGAGTTGGTTTTTTTTTTTAATTTGGCATACAAATGTCTGCAAAAATTAGATCTCTGAATAGGGAGCCTTGTTACGAAAGGTGCTTTGTCAGACAAATGATATGAACAGACCATTTTTGTATGACAAATATTGCTTGTGATACTACTGTCCTTTTGCAGAGGTACAGGCTTAAAGAAGTCACCATATGTCCTGAAGGATAGCCTTTTGTGGGATTTAGGGCCTTGTGTTCAAGTTGATAAAAACATGGTCTTGATTCTTCTGGGTTCACGAACTACCCTTAACTGAAATCAGCAGCAGGCATTTAAAAAGGTTTCAGATAATCTGTAACCCAGGTAAATTAACATATTAAAGTAAGAGAAATTTTCTTGATGAACTGTAATAATTGCAACATTAAAAAGTTGTCTTCTGATTGTTGGAGCTTCTAAGGCATATCCTGCCATCATTATTTCTTCTAGTGATGTATTGGGCACTCTTTTTAAAAAGGCCTCTGTTTCATCATTAGACAAAGTTAATTAAAGAATTTAATTACTTGAGGTGCTCTAAAATTTATGGTTAGAGAAGACTGATACTGATATTAATCAGAACAGGAAGCTTTGATATGAAATTACTGTGTTAGTATAAAAGGCATAAAATACAAAGTTGTTTACTTGGTCATTCTTAGAAAGAATCTGCTTTTTTACTGCCTGCCACAAGTGTTGGTAGCAGTTTTATTTCTTGGAGGTTTTATTTATTCACTGAAGCACAGTATCTTGTCCTACAGCTGCAGCTGATACTCTAGGGGTGTATTGAACCAGTCAGTGTCTGTGTACATTCACCTGCATGTTTATATATCCCCAGTGTGCAGAAAACTTGCAGACATCACTGGCACCTGGCAAAGTTGAATTTCTCCCCAGGAATTTTTTTTTTTTCTTCTGCTGGCAGATAGGGAGTACTAGAGTACTTAGTACTAGTACTAAGTACTAGAATTCCACAACTGCAAACATGGTTTTAAATTTGTATTAATGTTTATGGAAGATGTAATGTGTTCAAGCCAGTTTACCATGAAATCCACATATTTTGCATGTTGCTCACTCTACAGGACTCTTAAGGTTTTTGTAATCCCTGTGAAAGTTCTTCAAGGCAGAAGTTCTTCAAGACTTAAACACAGGATTTATCCCTTTAATTGTGGGCTTGTTAAAAAATAGAATTAACCAGTCACTTTTGGTTTTGAATTATGTTCTTCCATTTTGCCCTTTGAGTGCAGGAGTACTACGTCCATTCCAACCTCTGCAAATCACCAAAGTAAAGATGGAACTGAGTGAATGAACTGTCCAAGCAAATACTTTTGTGCTCCCCATTCTTCTGCTACATTTTGAATTTTCTTTGTAGGGTGGTGGTGGCATGTGAGGCTTTGTGCAGTGACTCACAGATGCTTTGATTGCTGAAGGTGGAAGAACTGATCCGTGATCAATCTTTTTCCGTAATCTGAAGCATTGAAATGTTTCAGAAGCTGTAAAGGGGAAATGGCATCAGAATTAATTAATTTTGGTTTTTTAAGCAGATCATTTGAAACATTAAGTTTTTAAGCTGTGGTAAAGATTTACACAAGTGTAATGCTTAGTGTAAATCATGAAAACAGGAGGTAGCTGGAAAGACAACTTTATTTTCTGCTGGGTGTTACATGCAAAATGGCCTTTCACTAGATGATTTACAAGGACAAAGGTACTGAAGCAAAGTTGCCAGCAAATTTTTTTACAAATGATACCATCTTGTTAGCAGCTAGAAGTTGTAAACAAATGCAGAAGTTCATATGTCTGATTTTCACAATGAAAGGGTCCAGTGAAAGGCTGTGGCAAGTGCAGGGAGCTGCAGTCTGAAGAATTTTGCCAGTGATAACAGAGGCTGTGTCTAGGAAAGAGAAGAATCTAATGTATGGTGAAAATGTATGTGGAAAAAGAGAAAGTGCATGTGATGGGGGAGGGAAGGAAACAGAGGCTGTCTTTGAAGAAGGCTGAAAAGCAGAAGACTTTTTAAAGGAAGGTGGGCACATTTAAAATTGATCCTCAATTGCATAGGAAGCTAAAGTAATTCTCTGAGTCCTCTGACTGTGCTCTTTTATATCCTGGCAATAAACTGGAAGTGACACGGTGTCTGGAAGGCTGGTAATAGGAAAAGAGGGGTCACAGAAACTTTGTTCAAGAGAGGGTAAAACCCTGAGTGATAATTTCCACAGCAGTGGAACCGAGCATTGGTGTATTTAGGCAACCACAGGATTGTCCTAGGCAAATTGTCAGCAACCACAGAGTTTTCACAGTTACCTCCACACGAGTTCAATGTCCTTTTCTTATGATACCTATTAGAAAAAAACCCAAAAACTAAGTGTCAGAGATCTATATGCTATGTAGCTTAGGGACTATAACAAAAGTTTGATACAGATATCTTTGTTGTGTAATAAAGCTAGAAATACCTTATTTCAGAAATAATTCTCCTTAAGCACGTGCAATTAGCCATTTTTACTTAATCTTATAATATTCACCTGTACACATATATTAAAATATATCTGGGGTTAATATAAAGAGATAATTCAGTAAGGAATACATTATTTGAACAATATTTAAAAATATATTAATTGAAAAAAAAGACAGGGCGGAAGTGGAGGGGGATATGATTTTTGTCTCAAACTTATATAGTATAGACTCTATTAAATTATGTGTTATCTGCCTTTTCTGCCAAGAACTAACTGTTAACTCCCAACATCCACCCTGGGAAAGATGCCTAGGGCTGAGAGGTGCCATCTGTGTATGGACCTGACATAGTTTTTGTGTTTCACTTGAAATGTCTTGTGTCAAACAAGCAAATCAGGATTTATATTCAAGGTTCTGTTTTATGCTTTCAAAGTGTGATTTTCAGAAACTTTGGTTTGGATTCTACACAGTTTTGACCGTCTTTATTTGGTAAATTTTCATCTGGGTGGGAAAAAAAAAAAAAAGGCAGCATATTGAGCCAAAATATTTTTGTTAACAGCTCAACCCACTGGCTCCCTGTGGAAATAATCTTTAAACATACAATACCATGGGGTATAGGAGGTATATACACCTGTACTTGCTATCTACCTGAAAAAGAAGGAAATACTTTCAAATGAAAAGGCCCTAATTTATCAATGACAGCAGCAGTGAAGTGACCCCATGTTTGTGATGTTTGGCAGCCTTCTTCTGAGGAATAATAATGAGTCCATCTGCAAAGTGTCTTGGCATGCTGGCATTTGTCTTTACCCTGCCTCCTTGCCTTGTGCAGATTTGACTTGCACTGAACTGTCTTTTCCTGCCCTTTTAATGCTAATTTGAGGGAGAAGAGGACTGGTAAGTGGATGTGTGGTCCCTGCCAGTTTAGCAGCTTCAGAAGCTCTCCCTGAATGGCAGTAAGTGAAGTCAGCGGGCCAAGGGCAATCTTGATTTTCAAGGGGACAATTCCTAGAGGAAACTCTCATGATCTGTTGCAGTAAAACTGGTCTTGTAAAAGATACTGCTGAGAGTTCTGCAGGGAAGGACAGAGTCCTTGAGGACTGTGTTGCAATATTCCTTTGATTTTGGGTCTGTGCTGCAGCATGATTCATGGTGTCCAGCCACCTGTATTATCTGGGACCCTGTGGCATTACTAGTGCAAATCCACGTATTTGCTGGGTGGTAAATTTTCCTGTTTCCTCCCAAGTTTGCAGTTACCTTACTTCATTCTGTTCTTGTAATTACAATGCAAAAGGTTGTTTGATGCTTACAAAACACTGTGTGGTGTGACAGCTCCCAACCTCTCCAGGTTTACACCAGGAAATGTTTTTGTTTAAGTAGAAAAAAAAAATCAAAAAATACAGTTTAACTTCAAAATATACTCCAGCTTACAGTTTTAATACAGTTTGAAGGCTGCTCTCTGTTATTTTTAAATCAAGTAATATATTATTGTATTTATATTTAGTAGGAATGGTAGAGAGATGCAGTCTGTGAAATTATAGCATTAGTGAAAAGACTGTGGTGCTGTAGCTTTGAAAACTGGTAATTCCGTCACTTGGGCAAATAAAGTCTGATCTCCTCCAGACTTGTGCATTATCACTGGATTCTCTGGATCTCCACAATTCAAGACTTCTTCCCCTTTCTTGCTTTAAGTGACCAATAAATTTACAAATTATTGGGCATGAGGCCAGAACATAGAGACAAACACTGTGATTACATAAACCTCATTTTCTTAGAAGCCTCCGATAATTAAAGGGAGACTGAAAAATAAAAATGATGTCATCTAATAACCAAAGAAAAATGGTCATTGATTACTGATTTATTTTTATTAGCAACGTAACGTGAAAAAAGTAGCAGCATATCTGTCTCCATGAAGGAGACTTGTTCCAGCACACTCAGGTTTGATTTGGTTATTCTTCAGACACCAGTCTAAATGAGTTGCTTTTCCCCCATCATGTACTTAGCCCATCTTCAACACCTTTGGACTCTCCAAGTGTGTCAGTCTGTTTCACCGTGAGGTTTGAAAGTACAGCAGCACAGGTGGAGAGGGTCAGATCTGATTAAGCTGCATCAAGAAGGACTCCTATCATCTCTGACCATGGAGGGTGTGAAAGTTTAGGGCCCTTCAGTTTAGGGCACTATTGTGTTACCCTTTAGTAAATTCCCATGCTGGCTGTGCAGATCATTTTATGCCAGGCAGAGTTTCAGCCCTCCCAGTTTGGTCTGTCCTGAGCTCCCTGTGACAGTGACAATCAATGCTACCTTTGGAGTGATATGTTTTGAGGATTTGGGAAAAGACCAGTCAGTTTTCATTTGCTGTGAGTGTACATCTTCAGCCAGCCTGGGGTCTGTGTGATAATGCTCCTAATTCAGGTTATTTTGTATTTGCTTTATGAGTGAGATTTCATGTGACAAGGTGTCAAACTGATTTACGGATTTCCAAAGGGAAAATGCCTTCTGCTCTTCATCCATTAATTCTCTAATGTAATCGATAAAAGCAATCAGTTGTGGATTTTTTTATTTTCACGGAAGCTAGCATGGGATTAATCATCATTGACAAGATTAGGTCAGATTCAAATTTTGCTCTGCCTGACATCAGTTGTGAGAGAGATGTTTTTATAAGCAAGTTGTGTCCCTGGTAGAGGAACTGAGCCTCAGGAATGAAGAGTGTTATGGAAAAGACTCTGTAGGAAGTGAAAGAACAAACAATTCTTCACCCAAAAAGGGTTAGAAAAGCTCTTTTATCTCACATGGAGCTGTAATTTCCAGTTCCAGTCACCAAGTCTGTGTGGGGTGCTCTGGAGAGAGTGATGGCAAGGACACCTCCAAGGGGCTCTGCACAGATGACTGTGTGGTTTACAATTCAGTCTGAAATTTGAAGAAAACTATGATGGGCAGAGAGAAGATTTCTTTTTGAAGTAGCACTTGCTGTACATGCAGGTCGATGCCATGTCAGTACAATTAAGAATAGCCCATGGGTTTGCAGCTCAGAAAACATTTTGATGTCCTTGTGCCCTGTCACTGCAGAAAGGCAGGACTGAGTGCTGTAAAACCTTTGAGATGCCACGACAGAGTACGAAAGGCTCTCACTACTCTGGAGTTTGTCTTCTGTCTAAATGGCCGTTCCTGCTGCATTTTTCATGTTTCAATGGTAAAAATGCTTTTGCAACAGTAATGGGAAAGCTGCATCAGCGTTTCCCTTGGTCTTGGGTCCATTATGTCATGTTAGCAACTGTGTCATACTATTCTCTGTTGCTCATGCAGTTCTAATCCTGGTTAATTCTCTGGCAGCACTTGATTTTGCTGACCAAAAAAATGTTTGTTTGCAGCCTTGAGCAACCTTCACTTCTTTTATAGTGTCCATCATACCTTCCCCTGCTCCCCCACACCCACCTCCACCTGTATTTATTTACCTTTTAGTACAAGAAATCTGAGGGAGAGAGATGTGTGCCCTCAGCTTTGCCTGTGGCTCTGCTCTGGGTGAGGGGAGAGATTAATTTGTAAGCAGTCTTCATTTCCACCTCATTAAGAAGCATTTTTTTGCCTCTTTTCTTTAGTTATCTCTTATTTCTCTGGTTTTGATCCTGAATTCTACATGGGGGGAAAAAAAATCCCAAACCAAATAAAAAACTGTCAACATAGTAGTGGCAGAGAAAGTGCCTAAAAATCTCAGATATTGGATATTAATGGTTTACATAGTGCATATACAGGATTTTTCATCAGCTTACTAGTGAGACAAATGCAATTTGTGTAGTTGCTCAAGTTTAAATGTATTTTAGGGGAGTACTTGTAATTTATGAGAGTATATTTTGTACACTTTTCACACCATTTTAAAATGAGCTTATTAGTAATTATAATAAACTTTGGGGTGATCAGGTTTATTTTTTAAAATGACTGTTATTGATTATTTGATTTTTATAAAATAAATATATAATGAGTTAAATTTCCTTAATTAGCTTACAGAGATTAAGTACTCTACAGCTGTTTCATGCAGCTGCACTGCTTTCCTGTTAAAATTTTTAAATCATGGGCATGGATTAAAGTTGAGGGAAACAGAGAAGTGTGACCTGAACAGACACTGGTGCTGCCTTTAAGTTCCTATTTGAAATAAGAATAAAGATACAGCTTTGTCAGTGAGAGATTTTGCCTCACATGCTGTGGAAAAAACTAACAAGCAATAAGATTTTAGTGTTCTGTTGTGAAAGGAAGCCCTGGTGGTGAAACACCAAGGGTTATCTTAAATTTGTTGGGGTTTTTTTTCTGTCTCATGTATGTACTAATTTGCAGAGGGAAGGGATTCCTCAAAATGAGCATTTTCAGTACTTAAACTACAGGTTCTGTGTACATGTAGATAATGAAAATATTCTCCTGTTATTGGGTGAGATAATTTGAGCAATATATGGCATGAAAAGCGAATCTGTGAACAGTTCTTCTTGGTGTAAACTGCAGGCAGCAAGAGTTAAATGAGTCATCTGCATCTTTTATTGCTAATATCAACACTTCAGCAATGCTAATCAGCTGTACTGATTTTCTGTTTTGATTTTCCTTAATAATTAAGCGAAAGATCTGGAATGCAATCAAGTTTTACTCTAGGGGGTTCATGCAAATTTCTTTTTTAATCTTAAATTTTGTTAAATGTATCCTGCAAAAGGAAAGTTGCTGAAGTTGAGAATAAAAGAAAGAAAAAAGGGAAATACCATTTACAGTCTGCTTTATCAGAGTGAATATTTTCAATGAAATCACAACTTCACTGCAATTATTAGGTGAAAATACATCTGCTGTTGAAATAAGTGCACACTGACTGCTTTGCTGCATGCAGCGAAATAGTTACAGACCAAGAAATACCTTTCAGCAGCCTGATTTTTCAAGAGCAATTCAGCAAAATAGGATCATCTCTGTATCCTCAGATACATTAAAGAGAATAGTTTCTTGTTGTGAGGTGTTTTATGTTTATTTCCGAAGTAAGAGTTAAGTAATACTATTTTGTCTCTTCCCCCCATCATGGTTCTGTGGTCTTCTTTTTCATATAATAGAGTGATTGATGTAATTTGCTTTATTCTGTTTCATAATATTTAAAGTAAGAAATTGCTATTTCTGGATTAATTTACTGTGTTAAAATATTTTTATTAAATCAAACATATTTATTAGAAATTATTTTCTTATTCTACTACAGATTAGACTCAAGGGTCTCATTTTTTTGTTATCTCTGTAGCCACATAGTGTAACAGTCAGTGTGTAAGTGAGGAAATAAGGTCAACTGTTCACCAAAACAGAAATGTAGCTTAAGTCATTACAAATAAATTACATGTTAATAGCATTCATTCTGGCATTTTGGATTAATGGTCAGTTGGATTAAGAGTGTTTCAGCATGCAAATTAAAATAATTTGCTTAGTAAAAGTGTTAGGATAATCTTTTCAGACCTTCATGTTACTACAACAGCTTTTTTAAATGAATGCTTATTCTGTTTGGAAACTGTACAGACGGCTGAGGAAGGGGAATTAAATTTTGGGGATTCCAGTTTAAAGAGCAGTGACAGTGCAGGGTGACATGTGAGGCTGTGCTGGCCATGGGGAGCACATGGAAAGGCACAAACCCTTCCTGTGGATGAGGGACGTGCAGGGCTCCTGGTGCTGTGTCACAGCTGAGCCTCTCCACTCTTGTGGTCTTGAGCAAGTGCCAGCCTTTATTCCAGACATCAGCTCTGGCTCTCAGATGGGCAGAGCCGGCTGAGCACACCCAGCCTGGGTGGCTGCAGCTGGAGGGGACAGCAGGACCTCTGAGGTGCAGCTTGTCCACCACTGCCCTCATGGGAAACAGCTCCATTTGGGCTCTTCTTCCAAAACAGGCGTGGTGCTGCTGTTGCGTGGGCAAGCAGTGTGTGTTCCTTGAAGTACCCTTACTTTAGATTGATTAGAGATAGGTCAACATTATTGCCTACTTTATATTTTGTATGGTATTACTAATGTACTATTTATTTTCTTCCTCACAGTCATCTCTTTGGAAAGATGGTTCTTCATTTCAACTCCCTTTTTGGCTTCCCTGTCATACTCCTGTACCACTGGATGGGTTCAACTGTGTCTTTGAATCTGGAAGATCCTAATGTGTGTAGCCACTGGGAAAGGTAATGCTTTCCTTTTGGAAAAATAAGTGACGTAAATTCTGATGTAATAATTTTGCTTTGCTTTACTTGGCATACTTCTAATTATCAAAGGCTTTTAGCTGAGTCTAAAAACAGAGGGAAAAAATTCACTTTATTGTATGGGCAGGTGAGTTCATGGACTCACTATTTAACATTGGGCTGAAATGCATCTTTGCACTGGGGATTAGGATGCAAAAAACCACTACAGTGGTACCAGCAATGTTGCACAACCATCTGGGTACTAGAAGTGAGTAAAAATAGCTCTTTCCAATTTAGGTGAAAAGAAATTTTACATATGCAAAATATAATTAACCATATTGGAATTTGGCCAAATTTGATTATGCTGATTCCATCCTATTCAGAGCTCACAGGATCTGAATTAAGATTTGTTGTTTAATTATTTTGATGAGGTTCAAAAATTTATAACATGCAAAATGAAATTCATCATCAATGTAGTTGGCCTGTTCATCCAATTTAATGTGAATTGTAAAATGCCACAATGGGTTGGAGAGGTTGAGCCTCAAGCATCTGCTGAACTTATTTTCTTGTATAAAGGTTATGATAGTGAAAACAAGACTTCTGGTCTCATTACAACTGTTGTGCCTGTAATTGATCAGCTGGTCCATGAGACAGTCTTAATTTTCACAGTTCACTTCAGGACATCAGTATTTCCTGTACTTAATGTAAACTGTGTTGTGTGCATAGTCATGGGGAGTGCTGCTGAGCCACTATACACTTATTGGTAATTGATATGGCTGAATCTTTACAGAGAAAATAGAAACTTGTATTTACTTTTTTGTAAAATCTCTATTTTAAAAAAAACCAAAACCAACACGTAAGGACATTCCTTGGAAATTTACCTCAGCTTCATGTCAAGCATTTGTCACCTCTGCCTCAGCTGCTGTGTACAGTTCATGAAACAATTTGTTTATGAAGTAGTCACCATATTAAATACCTGTTCATAATAGTCAGACATTTGTCTACAGTGTTACTGGATACTGTCCTATGTTGTGTGTGCTTTGTTACAGTTTTTGTAGGTAGAAGTAGTTTTGGGGGAAGCTACAACATAGTGAAAGCAAAATGGGGAAGAAACCCTGAATATAACTATTTACACTGCATAATATAATTTAAAACTAGTTAATCTGCAGAAGGAAAAATATACTGAAAAATGCATCCAGCAAGCATGCCCACTTTGTTGCATGAACTTTTTTTCCTTCTTGTGCTGTCTCCCAAACAGGGCAGAGCTCCAAATAAACTCAGTGAAACATTCACGCTGCTGCCCAAAGCAGGTGACAAAGGGACAGAAGTATGAATAGGCAAAGTGCCAGACAGAAGCTCTTGACTGTCACTGTTGTGTGCTTTAAATAAAAAATAGACCTCTGTCAGGACTAAAATGGTCTTTGCAAACAAACAAGGGGTAGAGCCTCAGGCAAGCAGCAGCATCCCCCTGGTATTTTGTTGGGCTGGGACAGCTGGGTGGATTAGGGCAGCTTGCCTTCATGCAGGAAAACATGGAGTAGGGTGTGTGCATTTAGGGGTGAGTGTCTCTGGATGTGCTTGCTCTTGGCATAGATGGTGACTGCAGGATGAGGAGACCGTGGCTGTCACTGCAGTGGGGGCTCAGGGCTCAGAGAGGGTGTGAGTGGAAGAGAGGGAGAGCTGGGCAGGCTGTTTAGTGTTTTGGTGGGTCCTGGGAATCAGTCCTGCTGCAGGAGCTTGCCATGCATTCCTGTATTTTCAAGCTCCCTTGCGCAATCCAGGACTGGCTGCCAGCACAAACAATCTCAAAGAGTTTTCTAGGATGATTCAATATTTTCCCCTTTTGCGACAGGGCTCTGCTCCTCTTGCCCTACTGACAGCTTTGGAGGCTCTCAGTGCAGATTTGTTTCTAGGACACTGTATAATTGTTTATTTTGGCAAAATAATAAAAAAAGGATTTCGTATAGTATTTCTGGGGGTGTGGTGTGGTGTGGGCGGTTCCCTGTCAAAAATTATCCAGTAAGCAAAAGAAAGTATGGTGTTCAGTATCCATTAATTTCTGATTGCTGAATAGACTGTTTGGTGGTATGCTGTAGTGTACTCAGTACTCAGGTACTCAGGTGTATTTCTGTGTTAACATTCACTTAGTATCTAAATGCACTGGATGTCTTCCTGTAGGCCTGAATCAAGTTTTTACAAGAAATTTCTCAGAAAGTCCTGTTTTTTTCTATTTTGGATGATAATAGAAGAAATCTCATTTTCTGGCTCCTTAGCTAGTTGTTCAGTTATCTAGTTGCATTAATAAGAGTTTCCACAGGAGAACACCTAATTCCCTTTGCCCTACTTCCATTTGCTGCCTATTTGAGATACAGGTGTTCTGGATTTTAGAAAAAGTCTAGTTAACATTAAATTTCTTTAAATGTCAAGTAGTGGAATTTCATCAAATGTATTACACAGTAGAAACATGGTGACTCTCTGCAAGTTATTTTTCTTTGCCAGCTTTCGGTCTCATTTTTTAGACACGAGTATTTTGTTATATTTATTCCATTCTGTAACAGGATTCTGTAAAAGACCTAATTAAATGAGACTGTACTAAAAGGACTTGCTTGATGATCTCCCTTTTTTCTCTCTGTCTCTCCCCAGTTACTCAGTTACAGTTCAAGAATCATATCCACATCCTTTTGATCAGATTTACTATACCAGTTGTACTGACATCCTAAACTGGTTCAAGTGCACGCGACACAGGTGATGTATAAATCCTAATATTGTCAAATTGCTGATGTTAAGATTCTTGATTCAAAATCAAGCATGATATATAGTATTTTTTAGCTGTAGTGTCCAGTCTGTCTGACTGCTGTGATCTGTGTCAGCTGGAAAATGCTTGTCCAAGCAATGTCACATACATTTTATTAGCAGGTTGGGGTGTACCATCCCATGGAGTACTAACAGAAAGCAAACAGCTTGGGAAAAACTAAATTCTCCAGACCCTGCAAGGTGTATTTTTTCAGAAATATCATGGGGACCCCTTGTTGCTTGCAGTGTTGTGTTCTGAGGGAAGTAAGTGTACACTTCCTTCCTGAGGGAAGAAAAGTAAAAAGATTTGTTAAAGGAAACTTCCTTGTAAGCAGAAAACAAGCAAGGGTTGAATGAATAAAAACTGGTGACATCTCCAAAGAGCATTTTCCTCAGAGGAATATGCCCACAAGTGAAAAAGTCCCTATTCTTTTCCCACCTTATGACCAACCATGAAACTAAGGCCCTTGGACTCTTGAAATTGGCGACAAATCAAGACCACTCTGAGCATTTTTTTCCTTTTCTTATGACACCTGAATGTTTTTTAAAATGTGTAAGAATATATCCTGTCTTGTTTCTGAACCAAGGTACGTGACAACCACTCATTCCTTTCCTTAGGATCAGTTACCGTACTGCCTACAGACATGGTGAGAAAACGATGTACAGGCGCAAATCCCAGTGCTGCCCTGGATTCTATGAAAGCAGGGAAATGTGTGTCCGTAAGTTCAGCTTTTTTCAATGTTTGTTTGGTGTTTTTTTTTTGCTTTGAAGCTCCATACATCCATCACTGTGCTTGTAGAGGCCGAGTTGTAGGAGCTCAGGTAGTCACCAGTGATGCATGTGCAGCTCTCACTGGAGCCAGCTGGGGCTGTGCAGATGCAGATGACAGGATGGTTGGATTTCAGATGTCTGAGTGGCCACCCAGCCTTGATGTGGTTCTAGCTAATGATTGTGTGGAAAACGTACAGTGTGTTTTCCAACACAATAGTTAAACACAAGGTGTAAAAAGTCTTTTCTCCTTGGAATAGACCCCAGCAGATCTTCGTGCTGAACCTCTCTTGGACATACACAAGTCTGTAACTCTTTGGAGGTCTCAGCACCATTTCTGGGTGGCACACACCCCTATCTCCTCATCTAACTGAAAACTGGAAAAATGTGTGTCTGGAGAGTCTGGAGGCAACCTTGGCTCAGTTCTTTCTCTCTTGTGTGTGGCCTTGTGCAGACCTAGGGAGGTCTTAAAATGATATTTGCTAAGAACATGATTTACATCCTGGAATTTGAAAAAAAAAAAAAAAAGCTTTGATTCAAAACATTTTCTGCTTGTGCAAAAGCAAGGTCAAAATAGTTTTTTTTTTTTTAAAAATTAATATATAGATATCAGATTGGCAATTATTTTAGCTTTTTTTGGTAATATTTTTGTATATATTAGACTTACAAGAACCAATTTCTGACTACATCTGATTATTATACAGCATGTGTGAGTAATGATATTTAATTTTTTATTAGGTAGAATACTTTTTGAAGTGTATTACAGTTTGACTCATGATGTGATGACAGGTGTGATGGTGATTCTCTTATGTGACAACAGCTTTTACATAGCTATAACATATGTAGTAAATTCATTGTGTTAACACAATGGTATTCAGAGCCTGAAAAATTCAAATACCATTGGACATACTAATTTTTCCTGTTACTACATAAAAATACGCCTTATCATGATACTCAGGATATATCTGCTCTGACTTCTGAAGTGATTGTGGAATGCCTTAGACTTTAAATTATATGATAATACAGATCCTTCAGTGTAGCTGAGTTTGCATTTATTTGACCTTGGAAGAAAGAGAGAGACCTTCAGTCTTCCTGATCTCCAACTGGAGCATTTGCATTACTCCAATTTTATTTCCATGCAGTGTGGATTACTTTGTTTACCTAGGGGAAGGATGTAAGATGCCTCTAAAAGGCTAAAATCTTTGTGGTGGTGTTGATATTTTGGTGTTTGTTTGCTCCTTTATTTGACTTCTCAATTTAGAAAGGTAAATTAGAAAAGTCTACTGACTTGACATTGCGTGAATTGAAATTTCATTGCTGCTTCACAAAAATAATAGGAATTTGTGTTTTGTTAGTTGTGCTGTTTCGTTTTGTCTTTAGGTGGGTTGACAAGAAAGTGTATTTTAATTTTAAATCCAGCATTATATGGGGTCAATACTTGGACTGTTTTTAAGAGTGTAGGTATCTTGTTACTAAGTACTAATTCACTTTCACTAAAAGAAAGTGCTTTGTGCTGTCCTCACTGAACTCGTGTTTATAGAGGATATAAATAATGTACAAATTTCTCACCTCTGTCTTTGCTATTGCCAGCACCTCTGTAGAACAGTAGGTTAACTGCATCTCAGGTTGTTATTTTTACTCTTATGTTTAGACCTGATGCACTTTCTGAGACTATCTAAATGCAGTTTATATGCAGATACAAATATTAAACAGTAATTCTGTGAAGTTCTATTAAGGAGCTTACTCCTGGCAGCTCCACCCCAGGCTGGGAGATTGACTAAATTTCTTATTTATTCTGAAGTATTTCCTGCCACTTGTCTCCTATTATAAGTAGCAACCCCTAGGAAATTTGGCATTCAAATACTAGGCTTAGCTACAGACTAGAAACTTTTTCAAAAAGTGCATTTTTTTAGCATATTTCTGAAAAGAAAGATTTTAAAGGTTTTAGGATATTTTCTAATGGCTTTCTTGTAGATGGACACACAAGCAAAGGTTGATTGTTCCTGGCAGCTTGAACATTTACCTCGCTTCATTTCTAACATTGTAGTACATTTCTAAGAATCTTAATGGAGAGCTATGCCTGTTGAATTTCCTCAAAACATGAAATAGCAAATGCACCATCCATCTTAAAGTATAATTGGATATCACTTACTTTACTAGCAAATAACCATCAAGCACAGAAAATAAAGATCAAACAAGGGATATGTTCTAGCATACAGTATAGAAGTGAAGGATTTATTTGAAAAAAAACATGTTTATTACATTGTTTAATGGATAATTGATTTTTTCCCACGACAAATGCTTGTTTCAATTAATTTGGAGAAATTGGGGTTAAATCTTGCAGTCATCTAATTTATGTGCATAATTTCGTGCAAAGTGTTTCAATTTTATGTTAACTGCTTTATGGCTGGCTTTTCGAAGTGAAAAAGCAACAGATCCTAAAATGCATGCATAAACTTACATCAAAGATAAAAATACATTTTTTCAAGTCTTCTTTTAGGATCAGATAATGAAGGCATGAGTGTAGAAAAGATCTTGAAAAAACAATAAGGCACAAAAGGAAAGGGCAGATAAGATGTAAAAGCAAATATTCAAAAGTAAACCCAGATAGCTTTTCATATAATAATTGAGCTTTCCCTTGGCAAAAAGGAAGAAATGGCAATTACCACCAAGGAGCTTTTGGTGCTTCTTCACACTGGTCAGTAAAACAAAAATGTTAAGTTTTTCACCTGCACCTGCATATAAGTTTTTTTTTTTTTAACTGTGCACAACAATTCCATAGAAAACCAAGAGAAAGTAGTTTATTTGTTCCTGGTGTCATTCTTGTCTTTTCAGCTGCTTTTAGGTGCTTTTTATGTTGTCCTCACCTCTTTGTAGCTCTGTGTAATAAACTTTGGTTCTCTCATCCCCATGTCCACCAAAATATTTTTTTTACATGTGCTGTCTCTTACAGATGTAGGATTCACTTGCCAAGAATCATTTAGCCCAGAAGGTGTCTGGAGAACTATTTCTTTTGGTTAGAGAATAGATTTTTATCTATATCCAGAATGTGGATCCATGTGCTCAGCATGGCATGAGGGGCAGTGCAAGGAGATAGGTTTGGTTTCTTGCAACTTTTTTATTTTACTGTTCTGCTCCAGCTGTATCACAGAGGAGGGGGTGGAGTGTTGCCTTTTTGTATTTAAGGCTCAAAAATTTGGGCTGAGCATGTTTGCATTCCCTGGGTTATTCCTACAAGTGCTCACACTGCATGTTTACAGTGACCTCCTGTTGCCTCATGGCGTGCTGGCAAAGTTTTTCACACATTGGTTTGTGGAGAGCCTCAGTGCCCAAGGCAGCACTAACTAGGAAGGAATCTTCAAAGATACAAGTGATTCACGTCAAACTACAAGACTAATGGAAAATTGTGATGAATTATTTAAACTCAGTCTTTCCATAACACATAAATAGGCAACAACCCTTTGTGTTAATGCCTTGCTTCATCAAATGTTTAAAAATTATTATTCTCCCTGTTGATTTCTAATGAAGATCATTTTAATGCACATCTGAAAAATAGCTTGTTAGAAATAGTTGAGAATGAAAACTAATGACTGTAAGAATAAGCGGTTAATGGCTGGGATCCCAGATAATAATTTTTTTTTTTTATTTCATTGATCTTTGTGTGGTTTTCCTTTTTCTTGAACACACTAAATGTAAAGATAACCAATATGCTTCATCATCTTTAATTGAGAAAAACCCAGAACACTTGCAAGTATTTTTACCTAGACACCGAGTTACTCTAGAATATTTTCAGTCATTCAGCACCAACAGTGATTCATATGGTAGCCCCATTAAACTTCTTTTTAATATCCACTTTGTCTTTTTCCCCTTGATAACTTTGTATTCATTTGTATAGCAGTCAGATTTCTGCTTTAGTTTCTCTGGAAATGTTGGTACAAAGGAAAATCTTAATCCTGGGCACATTTTCTAATTTTTATTATTGTTTAGAGTTGAAGGAAATTATTACAGTGTATGTATTTTGGAAAGTTAGGGGTATTTTGTGATTAATGTGATGCCAGCAAACTGTTGCTGGTCAGAGATTCTTCTTCTTGGGTGTCATTGATAATGATGGATATCAAAGCCTTTTCATTTTTTTCTTAGATGCTTCAAACAAAAGATCTGTTTCAAAGTAAGACTTAGCTTAAAAACGTGTTTGCAAATCATAAAAAAAAAATAAAAAGGAATAAATTTAAGGCAGCCCTGTTTAGCACTTACAATAAAGGCTGCAGTGATTCACAAGGTTTATATGTCATGCTTCACTTCAATCACTGTCACTGTTTGTTTATTCTTCAACTGAACTGTGCAATCATTTGGTAAAGTTGATACTAAAATATCAGTGTGCTGCAAATCATATTTTATCCATGCTGTTGCAAAAAGCATTTCTTTGGATGCCTGCTGAAGTTCCCCTCTTTTTCTTGGCATGAGGGTTTGCTGCAGAGAGTCACAGACAGGATGGTTGAGGTTGGAAGGGACCTATGGAAGTCATCCCATCCAAGTTTCAGGCAGGGCCAACCAGAACCTCGTGCCCAGGATCATGGTCAGATGGGTTTCCAACCTGCATTGTACTTTGACTCTTTTTTCATTAAATTTGGACAATTTCCTCTGAAGTATTTCAGAAATACTAACACATTTTTAGCTGGAGTCTTCAAACTTAGGAGAAATAGAAGAGACTGACGTGAAACACATTTTTAAGAGATGCCACCAAACGTTAATACACTGGTATTTATTTTGCTTTTAAGAGGTACTTGAGACACAAAAGAGCTGTGTTAGGACTGTTTTAAATACTATTTTTCCTAGTGGTAGGAGTTCTGTAATTGATTTTTTTTATTCCCTTCTCTGACAGCTCACTGTGCTGATAAATGTGTCCATGGCCGTTGCATTGCTCCCAACACCTGTCAGTGTGAGCCTGGCTGGGGGGGACCCAACTGCTCCAGTGGTGAGTTTTCACCTGCTTCTGCCTGTCTTGTACTCTTTCCATGGTGTTGTCCTCTCTTTGAGACAGATAATCATCAGTTCTGAGCTTGGGCTTCTGCTTTCTGATCAGAGCTTTTTTCTGAGTTATCAGGTTACTCTGTGTAACCTGATTTTTCTTCATTTACTTGCAAACACTGTTCCCACGTAGCAGCACTAATGAGCTTTTTTTTTTTTTTTTTGTGCTCAGAAACATGCAGATAGCACAGTATCTGGAGCAAAGACATAATTTTATTTTACATGTAAGAAAATCTCACAGTTTCTATTTTACTAATGTGCAAAGTTTGATGGTGCCAGGTCACATTTAAAAGCTATGAGGAAAGCTTTCCTAGCAACTCTGTCCTCCTTTTTCACTCTGCCACTGACTCAACCATTTTCCCCTTTACTCTTCACTCCCTGAACTCTCAATGTCTTTCCATTGTACTCTGGTCAAATTTCTCTCATTTCCTTCTCCTTTCCCTTTGCCATAAAAGCATGTGCAGGAGATTCTGCAGAACACAAATCATTATCTTTTCTTCCTTTTGGCTGAAATACAGTTTCTCAAAGTAATTTTTCAATTCATTATAATTCTTTATTTATTCCAGCCCCTTTTTAAGGTCTTTAAAAATGTATATTTGAGGCTAACATAAAACCACATATTTTGTTACAATCAAGTTCAAGGTGGATCTCTGCTAGTGACTGCCTGGTTGGAAAAAAAATCAATAAAAACAACTGTATTTACAAGATAAAGTCCACAGACCTTGTAAATTTCTAACAAACAAATTGCAAAGATATTACACTGCTAATTTACTTAGTACATTATTCCTATAAAATTAACAAGTCTCATTTATCTTTCTTAAAAAAAGGGAAATGTTCATTTCTTCAACTTTCAAACATGTTGCTATCATAATTCAGTTCATCTGGAACTGATCTGTTGTTCCAGTAGCATATTTGTTGGCAGGAGGAAGAATTTAACTATTTTATATTTAACTACTACATTTGTTGTGTAGTTTTCGTGTATGCTTGCTTGCATGGGATTCATATATAGCTGCAAAGAAACACCCAAGTTTTGCATAAGGCATAAAACTGAAAGAGCCATTGTTCTTTCACAACAGTGTGTTGCTGTAAGACTGGTCTTAATCTAATGCACTGAATTGTCAAAATAAATTGTCAAAACATGCTATCTTTCTTTCTGAAAACCTTATGTATTAAGCTTTTCTGTAACTAATCAAACATGCAGAAGAAATGTGAATCATTAGACAGCACAGATTGCAAAAATACTGTTATTTACTGAGATTTTCAAGTCTGAAAGTGTGCTTTAAATGAGACAGGAACCTCTAAATCTGCCTTTAGAAATAACCCTTCCTCTCACAGGGTGTGTGTCTGGTATAAGTCACTCTGAGTACATGTGCAGTTCTTACCTTCTGCTTTTTCCTCAGCTGGTTGCCTTTTGTGTATCTTTGAACAGTGATCTCTGGAGTGGCTGGTGGTCCTCTAAAGGCTCCTGGGTGATGTTAGGGCTACCTGGGGCTGCCAAAATTTGTTTGGGATTACTGGTGTAGCCATAGGAGAAAGGGGGTGAGCTGAGGAAGGGGATATTTCTGTGCTTGTGCTACGGGAACATTTGTTCTGGGATTTTTCCCCTTTCTGTATAGACAAACCTAAGAAAATTGCTGATTTCATTTGATTGTCCTTCTGAGCTTGAGAGCTGATGTTTGCTGCTATCTGTCCATGATTTCCTTATCTGAAGAGCTACAGCACAGGTCAAACTGAATTGAAGAATAATTGATAGTGTTGGAAATAACAGTAAGTGAGAGGGGCTTGGCTTTCTGAGCTTTCTTGTTGCTTGCCCTGTGTAAAATTTTTTGATACTCTGCCTTTAGCTATATTTTCTGCATGATCTCCAA
Organism: Taeniopygia guttata; assembly: GCF_048771995.1. Taxonomy (NCBI): domain Eukaryota; kingdom Metazoa; phylum Chordata; class Aves; order Passeriformes; family Estrildidae; genus Taeniopygia; species Taeniopygia guttata. The sequence continues at coordinate 78,587,726 of NC_133063.1, forward strand.
CTTGGTTTTAGTTTTAATCACAGAAAGGTACAATGATACAAAATAAAGATCTGTGCTTTTTTAATATTATTTTTTAATATATAGCAAATTATTAATTCAGCATGAATATATGTATATTGCCCTACTATAATATGTCCATCAAATAGACATTTTCATTACTTAACTGATGGGTGGACCCATATTTGAAAGACAGACCATTGTCTTTCTAAGGCAGAGATTCAGGGCTTTTATGGTTGCTGATGACCAGATAAAATGCCATGACTGAAAAGAAGATACTGTCCTCAAAGGGTGAGGATGTTGTCATCTGTTCATTTTCATGGACTCCTGCATATTGGAAGAAACTGTTCTTCTTAGGGACCAAATATTTTGTAAAACTGCAAAATGAAACATTTTATTCCAAACTGCTCTCCTATCTCTAGTGGAATTGTTTATTCTCCTTATAAAGGAATTTTATCTGCAAGTATCTGAGAACAGATTTAGTTCTGTTACAGCATCTGTCCATCTGCCAGGCCCCGAGACTGATTTTTATCTGTTGTTTCTCAGGAGGTAATAATTTTTTTGGGTGACTCCCATTTCCTTTTGTAGCAAATATTACTTCCTTATTGCTATGACTCCTTGGCAATTCCTGAATGGTTTAGGTTAGTGGCTGCTCTCAGTTTAGAGAGAGGAGGCCTAAGGTTTGACCAGAGTGCTGAGCCTGTCTTTTTTCAGTGCTCAGTTCTAACCCAGACTATAACTCTGCTCCTCACCACATCCTCTGCCTTTCTGAAAAAAATTACATCCCAGATGACTGGGAGACAGGATTGGATCTATTCTTCAGCAAGGAAAACCTGAGTTGTGGCCTAGGAGTTTTGTTAATTAAATGTTTCCCTGGGGAACATTTCCTGCACAAGGTGTATTTTTTTTTCAGGTATTTTCTTTTTATTTAAAGGAAATACAGTGTATTAGGCAGTGTTTGCTTGCAGTGAAAGAAAGTCAGTGTGAGGTGGATCAAGAAGGTGATGATAATGTAGATATATCTGAGAGGAAACACCTCATGGATGAAGAGATCCTTCCTTTGCAAGCATTGCATTCTGGTGGGAGAGATGACAGTCACGGAAAACAATTTATTGTAATATAGATTTATTGAGTGAACACAATAGTCAAGACAAGGGAGTGGACAAAAGATATGTTGAGTGAGAGAAGCAAGTGAATCAACACAATCCATAAGCTGTCAGTTCCCCTTTGAGGAAATAATTGTGAATTCCAGGAATATAAGTTGGACAGTTCTGGGCTAGGGACAAGTGCAATATTAACAAAAGTGCACTGAGTGCTAAATATAGGTTAAACAAACAGATTTTATTGATGAACAAACAAACTGACACAACTTTTCCCTCCCAAACTGAATTACTGTTTTATCAAATTTTTAACTGGCATGTGTCACATTGGGTTGTTTTTAAGAATGCTTTTGAGAATAAAATAGTGTTCTGTAGAAGTTGTGCTAATAGTTGAATTATGTGCTAATATCTGTGTAGATGTGGAGATGGTCAAATCTTTTTGTACATTTGTAATTTATGTTTTCTGCTCACACTCCTACAACACTAATTTATATCTACTCATAAATGTTATTTATTTATATTATTTATATATATGTATGGTATTATTTCTATTATTATCTGTATTATAATGGATAATACATGAACCTGATTGTCAGTTTTGAGTGGGTGTGCAGTTCAGTGCGTGTCCTGTCCACAGCCAGGACATCCACTTTGTTTTTCTTCTCATGCCTAGCAGTCCGCAGATAATTCCTTCAGAATCAATAGGACACTTTCTAGATAAGCTGGAGCAGAGGCAAAAATCAATATTACACTGACTCGTCTGAAATGGTTATAGCCTTGTGATCCCCCCCAGCTGCCATGAGTGGTAAAGCAAAAAAAAGGAAGTGACATGTCTTTGGTTTATTACCAAAGCATGGTTAGGATTGTTTGTGAAAATGGGAGTGAGATTCTTCCATTTTTATTGTGCTGAAGTAATCTTGAGCTTTGTTTGAATCACTGGGTTTTAATTTGTAATTTGATTCTGTTGGTGATTAGCAGAGCTTTATTGGGACCATAGTATGAAGTCATAGGAGTAGAAAAAGTGGCACAAAGACATAATTTGTCTCCAGGGTTTTGTAAAGCATGAGAAGAAAATTGGATTTTTTTCCTTAATACATTAAGCTGCAGGTTTAAGCCTTGCACCTCAGAGAAACCTTTACCTTTAAATGGGCTTAATTAAGGTAACTTTTAAACTACAGTAGCTCTGCTACTATCAGATTTCCTTTGCAGCCGTGGGTGTTTTGTAAAGTTCGCAAATTCCGTGAAAATCTTGCTGTTTTCTTCATGGGACTTGGCAGATGCAGGCCATGGCAGAAACTGGATCCCTTGGCACTGCTGTGTGTGAGACACTCACGTGAGCCACAGACAGTGCCAGCTTCCCAGTGCAGCTCTGGATTTCCTTTAACCCTGCAGAGGTGGATGGATGTGTGACTTTTCCAGTGAGACAGCTCCCATGGAACCTGCCTGGAACCACCTTGCACACTCTGATGGCACAGAGGTCTCCCAAACTGAGATTTTTTCTGGGCCAGGGTATTGCTTTCATTTCTTTTTTTTTCCTTTTTTTTTTTTTTTTTCTTTTTTTTGAGTAATGCAGCTTGCAAGATACACTTAGGGAGTTAGCTCATCCCTGAGTTTTCCAGGCCATCCAGCAGGCTGCAGAAATAAGTTCTGGTTTCAACCACATCCTTGCATTAGGAAGGCTTGGTTCCCAGAACTGGGGAGCTGGTAAACACACAGGCAAAACTGCAGAGTGTCCTGGCAGACAGCTATTTTACTTTTATGGAAAATGTAGAGAAATAGCTTATTTAGGTAATGCAGAACTGCCCCCAGCCCAGCTTCTGAACAATAGTGCCAGCAGGTCATAAACAATCTTGAATTTAACCTGTTTGTATTTAATGTGTCTTCCCTATGTTCACTGCCCATAATTCTTCTGTAATTATTGCTGCTGTAACTTCCTTGACTGACTTCTCCCCAGTTTTTCCAGCTGAACACTTAATTTTCCCTTCCAACCAGGCTGAATATCTTTGAGCTGAGAAACTAACCCACCAGTAAGTCAGACGAGGTGCAAATAGGAAAAGCAGATATTAATGAAAGTTGCCATCACCTTCATTTTTAACAGTCACGGCAGTGTCACTGTGGTAGGTGGCATCAAAACTTCCAGGGCTGCATAGCACCTCAGCTTGCCTAGAGGTTCAGTACAACTATCTATTTGAAATAATAAAATTCTTATGTTTAGTATATTTTTGGTGCTATGAACTATTTTGGTTTGGAAGTCCTAGGAAAATTAATAGATTTTATGGCCATGCATCAGAATTTTGCTTAATTACAGAACAAGTCTGTAAGCAAAAGTAGAAACAAAAAATCACTTTCTACAAAACAGAGCTATTAAATTTACTTATAGGAAGGCATTCCAGTAAATGGTGATAGTTTTCTTGCTTTGTAAAATTTTTCTGGACCAGAGAAACTTTTCATTTCTGCTTTTCTCCATTTGGAAACCCAGTAATTTTTACTGTTCGCCTATGATGATTTTTTGACTAAGGTCTGTGTTGCTTTTTTTTTTCCCCCTACTGACAGCGCTTAAATATTTTTAGTGCTGATTTCATTTCAATCTGCCTTGTATATTGGCGGGCTTATGTATTTTCAGTGGCTCACTTAGTAGGTTTTCAAGGATGTGAAGGATACCATTTGTGGCCAATTAAAGAAAAACAATTAAGATGATCTTCAAGTCATTGCAAAAAAAAAAAAAAGAAAAAGAAAAGAACTTACGGTTCTACAAGGACGTCTGTGCAAAATCAGGGTCATGGAAATTATATACTACAAGCAGGTTCTTAAAATTTTTCCTATAATAATAATTATTTTTAACAGGTTTTATCTCAGTAACATGATAAAATGAACACCAACAACCATCTGTATGTGTTTTCTATATCAATTATCCATCCTTGTGTTCTGCTGTCCAAAGCACTTTAAAGAGTCTTGGAAATTTATGGCATGTGAAAGGCATATAGTTCCAGTCTTTCATAAGATCTGAAAAACACATTTTCATTGTTCTTCCACTTCATGGATCAAAAGGCTTTTATAAAGTAAACAAGAAAAAAACCCGTGAATTAAGTTTAAGCTTAGTGTTTTGAATAAAAATCCTTTCTTATACACAAAACAAAAAGTAAGAATGAAAAATGTGCCACGGGGTAAAAGCCCTACAGTATAACAAATGCAATCAGATAGAAACAAAAGACTGAAAGAAAATTCCAGATCCAATAGAAATGGTGCTCTGAAAAAAAAAAAAATTCCATGCATTTTTGTATCTGGGATGTAGATAAAATAGGTATTTTACTAAAAGACATTGATATTTTATAATTATTATGAGTGATTCTCTGAAGGAAAAAAGGGAGTTTTTTTATTAATATGCATGTGCCATTTTCACAGCATTTTGAGATGACTAGAACAGAGCAAAATTTTAAAATAATTGCATGGAGAATAATACATGGTTTTATGAAATAGTACTTTGAAGGTTTCTACAGGATGTTTTTATTCTAGTTTTCAGAGTAGCTGGCTTTGTTTCCTGGGTTTTTTGACTCATCTCTGAAGTTTCTGTTTGCCATGTTCCACATTTGCTGTCCAGGCTGACAGAGAGGCTGATGTCAGATGGGGCTTAATGCATCTTGTCAAATTTAAAACACACTTTGAGTATTTATAGTTTTCACAATCAGCAAGAATTTACTTTTACTTGGCTTAAGTTCCAGTTAGGAGAATTATTACCTGTTTCCTATCCTGCAGAAATATCCTAAGGGAAACAAGTGCAATCCATTTAGATCTGCAGATGGAAATAGCAGAGAGTAGTTTCAAGAACACTCTGTAAACTTCCCAGTAGGTGTGATATGAGTGTGGATTTGTGATAATATCCATATTTTTGTCTTTTTTTTTTTCCTTAGGAAATCAATGGATTTCTCTTCTGTTGACTCTTGGAAGTCACACCTTGGGTCATGTCCAGGGATTAGTAATCTTGTTTGTAGTAACAAGACTGTCAGTAGAGTACTCCTTTGGATAAATTAAAGTTTTCTCAATATTGTCCTGTTTTTACTCACACTGTCCATGGTTGGGGAACAGAAAGGAAAGGAGAAAGGAGAGGAGAGGAAAGGAAAGGACGGGATGTTGAAATGTTGAAGCTACGGGCAACTTCAGTTTGTTTTACATGCTGAAGGAAAGGAAATCACCTTTCACTTAATAAAGGCCATAGTTGCTTGAAGCTTTCTGAAGAAATTGTGTTGGGAGTTTTGAGGGCAGGGAGATAGCAATATGTGTATTTGCCAGTGTTAGGTTATTTTTAATTTATACTTCACAATATTGCATTCCAAGGGAGGGAGTATTTACTCCCTGCTGTCTGTGGTAGGGAATTTTGTTCTCAGTTTTTCTAAAAGACCATAAAAATACAAAAGCCTAATGAAATGATAAGAATCTCCTCTGTTTTCAAACAGTGATATGTATTTCCAGGAACACACTGCAATGTGTCTTGCAGAAAGATAGGTAAGGTTGACTAAAATCTCATTTAGTTGTCTTGGTGCTGTGTATGAGACACCTGCAAGAAACTGACAGCAAGGACTGTAAATCTTAGTTTTGCTGTACTTCTTCTCCTTCATTGGGGAGAATCTTTAAAAATAGCATTGCAATAAACATTGGCTAGCTTGAGTATGAAGTTATAAGGGAAACTGTGGCATAGTTAAAAGGTAGTTGCAAGTTAGAGTTCCTAAAGAAGTTTTTCTTCTGAACTGTTCTTTGGTTTGATCTGATAGCCTTATTTGTTTCTTATTATAGGTCAGCCTTTAGAGGAGTGCAGAGTTTTAGGTGATCAAGGTGGGTTTATCAGGAATAAACTGGGACTTGTTTGCAATTTTTTTTGTTGTTGCCCTTTAATGCAATCAACATTTTAAAAAAGCAGGAAAAAAACCTTACAAGCATATGATCATATTTAATTAAAAGTCTTTTTTGTTCATAAAGAACAATAAAGTTGCCAAATTCTACCCATGTGCCCCATATTGTTAGCAAAAATAATTTAAAAAAAGGAATTAAGATATCCGGATACCGACTACCCCAGTTTGTAAATCACAAAAACCATTTGCATAAAACCACATTTAGCCCAGCACAATTACAATGTGCATTACAGTTATTTTACAAGGAAATCTTATGCTATACAAGAGAACTTCACATCTTCACAGATGCTGCAAAAGGCCTCAAATTGGTAGCAGTTTCCATCACAGGTTTCAGTTTCTTCTCAAAGGTGGTTTTTTTTTACTATTGAATCCTTAAGTTTCTCCCTGTTTCTCGAGTCACTTTGCCCTCAGTGTCAGGAAGAATTTTTATCATGGTAGACCTGCTTAGTCTTAGATATTCTTACCATAATGCTCATGTTAAACAGAATTTATGCAATGCAGTGCTCCTATTCCAAAGGTGAATTCGTGCTTTTGCTCAATAAAGCAGAGAGCAAAGTTCTCCTTCCTCTGTGTGTGGCACTGTGTGATGTGCACAGTGCGTACTGTGGTGACAAAAAAGATACTCCCAGATGAATAATAAAAGGAAAATATTATAGGAAGATGTGACATTAATTCCACAGTGTTAAAAGTGGAGTTTATGTGGATTTTGTTTTTTCCCCTACAGCATAAGGTGAAGGCAGAAACGACCCTGTGAATCTGATACAAAAGCTGACAGGGAGACTTACTAATTCCTCTGTTTAAAACATAAAAAAGCCAGACAGTGAATATAACATGTGTGAAAGGCCACGAGGGCCTTTTGTAAAGAAGGTGTTCTGTGTAAGACAGAACAACAATAAGCCAGTTCTCTAGTATAAGCACAGAAAATTAATACTGGCTTTCTGGCTGGGTTTGGCACCTCTGACTGGTTCAGACTTTGCAGGAGTGATTTGGGCTGGGATGCACCATCCTTGTGCTGAAATAATTCTGAACATTCTCTTCTCTCTGCATTGCTCCCCTTCCCCCTTGTGCTGAGAGAGATGGTATAACAGCTCTGGATCTGTTCAGAAAATCGGTGTATGAGTATTTTGAAAGTGCCTGCTTGTGGTGTGTGCCCTGTCCATGTGTGGCTGTGACCAGGGTTCAGGGAGTACAGCTCTTCTCATTAAACTCCTGCTGACACTCTGTGGCAGTAGTCATCAGCCCCAAGAATATCCCATTCCACCAAATTAGCAGATGTGTGGGACATCCAGCCCAGCTTCCTCAGTGTTTGAATTCTAGAAATAGTCTGATGTAGTAATTGTGTATAAGTAATCCAAACTCGCCACAGGAAATATTTCTATCCTTTGCCTTCCTATCTAGTAATAAACTGAGCATCCGTTTCTGATAAATCACTCTGATTACCTATGGAGAATTTTATTGATGATCAGTCAGGGGAAATAGAGGTAAAATACATTATTTATCCATCTTGTTAAGTATTATTACTTTTTCTCCCTTAATCCTGCACATTTCTCCACAGTTCTGCCCATAAGTCACAGGTGAATGGAAGGCTGGTGACAGACCTTGTGTGAAGGGCTGTGGCAAAACTGCACCGTGCTGGGGCCACCACTGGAATGTAATGAAAGATTGCAAAGTCAATATTTGTTATTCATTGGATCATTGCTGGGAGAATGGTCCTGAGGCTGGGTGTTTGCAGCCATAGGATGTGCTTCTATTTTAATGATTTCCTGCAAACATAATGAGAAGGTCATGCCAGGAAACTAATTAATGGTAGTACACTGGGCAGTGCATCCTGCCCAAATGAGGCTGGGTGCTGGATGCAGTGGCAGATGCTTGGTAGGAACAGTTTCTGTGCCCTGTGGCTCTCAGACTCATTGCCCTGGGTCTTCAGGAAGCTGCAGGAATGTTGCTGTGCACCAAATACCCCGTTCCCAGAAGCTGGTAAAAGAACACAACCTCTCACTTACCAACCAAGAATAAATCTCTTACTATTTCCATCTTTGTAGCAAGGGCATATTCTGGCTGCCTCCATCCTTGCTTGAGCTCTGCACTGGAACAGTTGTGGTGTGGCAATCAGTCTGAATTCTCCTGTTTATCACACGTGTCTGGACAGGGCTTTTTGGGGTTTGGTTGTATTATTATTATTATTATTATTATTATTATTATTATTATTATTATTATAATTACTGCTACTACTATATGTTTGATTTATTAATTAATATTTCCATGAGGAATGGCAAAAATTGAAACTTTATCTGAAACAAAGAAGACTTTCATCTGAATGCAGACTAATGTATTATACATATATATATATATATATATATATATATAAATTAGGGGTTTCTGCTCTGTCATGATAGAGCCCATGACTGTCTCAGGCATCTTGAGAGACACACATGTATTTTTTATACCCAAACTAGCTAGTTTCCTGACCAGTTGAGCAGGAGGATTATACATTCTACTCTATGCAGACACGTTGAGAATGTTTAAAGTTATCATGGCAAAAGGCAATTTCAGAGATGCAGTGTGCTGTAGACAGCAGTGTGTTTCAGAACTGTTGTAGGCCTGTTGTTTGTCCATAACAAAACCCACACATCTTTAAAAACAGAGGCCAATGATAAGATGGGCAGTTGTTCTTACAGACCAGCAGCACTGCTGGGTGTTTATAATACATAACACTACTTTCTGTTGCTCTCCATTTTATTGTGTGTAAGTGCTCACAGTATCTCCATTTATGAATGCATGTTCTAGTGACCTATACTGGGGAGGGGAAAAAAACCCCAACCTTAAGGAGTAGATTCTTGAAAAGACCCTAATTCCTTTTTATTTGTGTAGCCTGGGTGAACAGCTCTTACAGCTGAATAATTCCTACCCTGAGGAGCATTCTTGAATTACTTTGCATTAGTCTAGGAAAGTGTGGCTGTTCTCTTCCTGGCTTTTTTGCCCCAGGAGAAGACTGGGAGAACAATGGTTGTCAGTCTCCAAGAGGAGAGCCTGGGCTCACAGTTGCTGCAATTGAGGCTTTCCCATTGTGCTGCTGTTATCAACAGAACATAAAAATAAAATCAGATCATTTGACCATATGATTAACACATTCCTGTTGAACTCCAGGTGACCCTAATCTTCTGGGTCTTTACAGAACTCCTGTGTTTCTTAGGATAAAATTTCTTCCTTAACACTGAGTTCTCCTTTTGATGCTGAAATACCCTCTGAATGGTTTGCTTATAGGGCTTTAATGGGAGACATTGGGGCAGACAAGAAAAGATGGGTTTGAATAGATGCATTGGATAACCAAATTTGTAACTTCCAGATGAAGTTTAACCACGTAGTTGTTAATTTCCTATTGCTTGGTGAAGTGCTTCTTGTGTTTTCTTTTGCCCTATCAGTATATTGCAAGATTGCAAAAGAAATATTTGCAATTACGTGAACAAGTAGGAATTCTTTGATTTGCTCAAAATCATGAGTCTGCACCGACCAAGCTTTACAACTTCCTTGTGAGATTCAGAGAGTTGTTGGTGGATTTAGACTACATTTTTTAAGTTAGTAAGACTTCCCTCTGTAAAGGGGAACTCATGGTTTGATGGTGGAGAGTTACAGTGAAAGAGTTTTGAAAATTAGGAGATTTGAACTCACGTTCAGTTTTCAGCCTTGTGTTTTAAAATGTTGGCTTTTCTTGAGAAGAATCAATTTCATAAATCACATAAATGAAGCCTGATCTGCCTGCCGCAATCCATAAGGACCAAGGAGGAATAACTATTTCCATTTCATAACTTCTTTCTTGCTGCTGCACGGCCGACTCGCAGCACCTCAATGGCGTAACCACAAAAACTCCTCTGAAATTTTTCAGCGTGCGACAGCGAGCACTGGGGACCCCACTGCAGCAGCCGCTGCCAGTGCAAGAACGGGGCCCTGTGCAACCCCATCACCGGGGCCTGCCACTGCTCCGCCGGCTTCAAGGGCTGGCGCTGCGAGGAGCGCTGCGACCCCGGCTCCTACGGCAACGACTGCCACCAGAAGTGCCAGTGCCAGAACAAAGCCACCTGCGACCACGTCACCGGCGAGTGCAGGTGTCCCCCCGGATACACCGGTGCCTTGTAAGCAGTGGCTGTGTTGCTTTTTGGGGGTGGCCGGTTTTTGAGGAGTTTAGATGGACTTCCATTCTGAGCTAGCGGGTGTGGGCGAATCCGTGTTGCAGGGTGCATTTGGATGTGTGGCCAAGAGAAAAAAAAGCTTTGACCCAGAGGGGTAAAAACGCACAAGAAGGAGCAGCAGAGGGTTCTTCGTGGCCGTCAGGTTTGGGAAATGGCATTGAAACATGGAGTTGTTTGGCCTTGGTCATTCCAGAGCTGTGTCAGCAGCAGTGAGTGAGTGCCAAACTGCCTGTAAGGAGATGCCTTGGGGAGGAGTAATTCCTAGAATGCCAGGTCTGTTTCCTTAGTTCTGTTGTGTGGATGCTGCACAACGCTCGGGGCGCATCTCTCTGTGTCACACTGCTCTGTGCTCCACACTTTTGGCTGGAAGAGCTGATGATGAGAGCACTGGAAACAAAGCTGGGGCGTGTGGTAACGGGTGTCTGTGCTGTCCCCACCCTGTGCACAGCTGTGAGGACCTGTGTCCCCCCGGGAAGCATGGCCCGCAGTGCGAGGAGAGGTGCCCGTGCCAGAATGGAGGCGTCTGCCACCACATCACCGGGGAGTGCTCCTGCCCGCCGGGATGGATGGTAAAAAAATACTGAAAACCCCACAACCCCCCCAAACTTCCATATTTTTACATCTCGAAAAGAAAAAAAACCACTAGGGTAGCAAATGAGGAAAATGAGGATAGCAAATGTGGTCTGCTTGTAGCCAGGAGTAATGAGAAACATATTTTAGCATAAGAGACTGAAATAAAATGTTTGCGAAACCATCTGTTGCTGAAAATGCTCCAGTTCTGCGCTGCCTTTTTAACTGTATCAGATTCTGGGAAGCAAAAGACATGAGTTGTGCTGTGACAAGGCAATATCCTTTAGGTCTTGCCTGGGAGTCACTGATTTCTGCATGTAGGTTGATATTATAAGGAGATGACACCATTGTGTTTATTAATAGTGGGGTATGTACCTGTTTTTGTATGTCTAGTATGCACAAAAAAAGTTCAAAACCTTTGCCTAGTGTGTTCACTGTTGGAGAGGAGATGGGACATCAGATCTTTGACATTATCTTTAGGCTTCCTTCCATTTTATCAGAGGATAGTGAATTAAGGCCTGACCTTAGAGCTGCAAATTACCTTCCCTTGCTATCAGGCTTCCTGCTCTGAGTTGGCAAATAATGCATTTGGAAGGTGATAAAGGTCCAAATAAATGCTTTAAATACATTTGCTGATAATATTGATCATGAGCATTTAATAATATTTTCCATTTAAATGTTTTTTTTGTGTGAAAATTCACATTTACTGATCATTTAATTACCTCGTGATTATATTATACTGAGAATAACCTGTGGCAAAGGCTAGTTTTTCACCAACTGGAGAGCATGCTATAAAATACAATCTCTGGTTGTGAGGTTGTGTAGCACACCTGACTACCTAGCTTGGAATATGGCCATTTTTACTTTTTGTTGCATTTCATGCTAGAAGAGCAAAATTATTGGTCATGGAATACAGATGTTTGCTTAAATTCTTGACTCCCTTTGTCTGCCTAAACATAGCTACTAAAAATGAGATAGAGCACATGAAGCAGTGAGGAAAACTTTATACTAGTATGTATGTTAACTAATACATGACTATTTAGACCTTTGATTAGTTTTCCCTTCCAAGTAATTATTTAAGTATAAGTTTTCATTTTAGAACTTTTAGTTTTGTATTTTGTCAGTGTAACCTTCTTTTTTCGCTTTTCCTGTAACGGAGGTTTAAGGTAGCCAGGTGCAAATTCTGCAGTGTCTTATATTAGATGAAATACCTGGATATCTTTTGTCTGATTAAATACTTGTAAATACCTTTTTCTTGAAATGGCTTCTTAAAAGTCTTAGGTTCTGATGTTTCCCTCACCACCCAGGTGCAATTAACTCCAAGGATGTAAAAGGCAGTGCAGAAATTCAAAACCCATTGAAAGGAGCAATCATGCTACTTAAGCTTTTAGGATGTGCTGCTTTAAGTGAAATTGCAAACTGCTTTTTCATTCATCAAAAAAAAAAACCAAAAAAAACCAACACAAAACCCCAATTTACCATAAAGTAGACTAATTGGGGCATTAGAGCAGCTGCTGATTCTTACACTTCTATTCACTGGAGGGCATTCCTGGGTATATTGATATATATAGTACTCCTGGTAAATAAACTGGGAAGAGCTTGAATAAATTGGGAAGAGCTTGACATCAGTTAGTCTTATATGTGTAAGTGTTTTCATAGGTGCTTAGAGAGAGTGTTTTTCATGAGTGTTTTACCTCCAACATGCAAATCCTAGAAGATTATTCCTTCAGTGCTGGAACATGCCCTACATTTAAAGCTGGAGAAGGGTTTGGCATTTCCAAGATCAGCACTGGGAGAGTAACACGAGATGTCCTTGATCTTCCCTCATTTCTTCCTTGTCCATTCAAGCTGCAGTCCCAACTCTAAGACTTCTCTTCTGCACTCCCAGGGCATGGTCTGTGGTCAGCCTTGTCCTGAGGGTCGTTATGGGAAGAACTGCTCCCAGGAGTGCCAGTGCCACAATGGAGGCACCTGCGACTCGGCGACGGGCCACTGCCACTGCAGCCCGGGCTACACAGGGGAACGGTAAGGAAAACCCATTCCTGCTAGGCTGCTGAGCCTGGAGGGCTCTGCTACAGCAGAGGAACTTCAGAAGCTGGTAGAAGGAGCAGTGGAAGTATCTGAGATATGATCAAAAGTGCTGATTTTGATGATGAAATGCTGGCGTGTCACTCAGCTGATGGCGGGTGGCAAGCTGAAAGTCCATGTGCAAGAACTCTTGTTGTGAAGGAACTGCTGGGTTTCACAGTTTCCCTGCTGTGCTCTGGCACTTCTTGTGAGTCTTCCTCCCTTCGAGTGTCATGCAGAATGGTGCAGCCTGGGCTGTGGTGGAGGGCTGAGGAGGGAGGCTTATGGGTTTGTGCAGATGTCTGGCACTCACTGCAGCAAGGGAGGCTCATTCAATCTCTCTTCAAAGTCTGCAGGCTGGGGAGCTGTCTCCTAAAAATGCTCTGCTCAAATGGAATGCAACATTTCATTTTCTGATGGCTGTTAGTCAACTTTGGCAGATGGGAAAGATAGTAGAGTGAAACATCACTTCTGAAGGCAGTGGAAAGCGATGAAAGAACATTTTCCTGCATGCTTTAAGCAGCACACAACTCATTTTCAGGAGTCAGCAGCAGCCTGGTCACTGGGATCAGTCCAGGGGATCCCTGCCAGCAGCTGTGGGTATTGTAACCATGTGCACTGCCCACACCAGTGTTCACAGGACGTGGGAAGTGTTCTGCCAGACACAATGTGGAAAAAGTCCTCAAAAAGAAGAGAAATAATTAGCCCAGCACCATTTGCATGCCAAAGTTATATTTGTGTCTGAAGAAGCAGTGCAGAAGGTGGTAGATGCATTTAGGTAGACTTGGAGAGGGGCTCCAGGGAAAATCAAAGGAGTAACCACACAAGTGTCTACACACTGCCCTGCATTGGTGTTTTTAAAAGTAATTAAATTTTTCATATTGTAATAATTTAAATCTGACTTTCAACTGAAATGCCTTACAGTTTGCAGCATTTTGATCACTTTGGCAGGTCTGAGCCTCCTTCTTTTCCTGCAAAAGAGGCTGTATTTTCAATTCTTTCATTTGTCGAGATGGTTCCAAGGGCAGGAAGGAGTCAGTGGCAAGGTTGTAGACGTGGTCCATGTTTCATGTCAGAACTGTGGGTGCCCCTCCAAAGAGATGGTTTTCGCAAGTTAAATGAAAAAAAAAAAGTATTAAATGTTATTTTTTTTCTGGTTTAGCTGGGGTTCCTAGTTGTGATTTGAGGAAAATTCTTTCACAGCTTTATTTGTATAACTTCATCAGGAAACACTGGTACAGGGTAATTAGCTCTATTATTGTGCTGTTAGGTCTACTATGATGCTACACCTCAGGAGAAAAGAAAATTTTATTGATAAAAAGTTAGGACAGAGTTACAAATACTTTGAAACTTTTGAGTATCAGCATCAGATTGAGAAAAATACTGTAGAAGCATGAAACAAACTTGTCTATCCGTTTTACTTCAGTCAGATGGCTTTGGTAATTTCTGTCACATTTTGCAGTGCCTTGTATCCTGTGTCTTTGAAATTCTCATTTAATGAACCACTAGTCATACCTGAAAACAAACCAAAACAAAAAAGCCAAATCTGTAAGAAAAATAAAAGAATTAAAAGAAAAAAGGAAGAAATAAAAAGAGATAAAACCATTATTAATGTGTTATATTATCAATTAGTATTTCTTTACAACCTGTAACTTGACTGGTATTCAGAATTTAACAATTTCTATTTAGAACACAGGAAAGGCAAAGCTGAAAACATCAAACTCACAAGACATAGCCAAATGAAATTTCTATCCAGAAAATCATGAGTTAATGGCTTGCAAATTTGAGAAGGAGGATAGTGAAACTTTATTTTCTAGTACTCAGGTTAAGGATACAGACTGATCTTCAGGTTAAACAATGTGTTACAGGTATGAAAAATTAAGGAAATTAATCTGCTGGCTAAAGTGTCTAGCTTCTCAAAACTCTGTGAAGGAGTGAGGAAAAGTTTGGTGAAGTCTCCTTTCTTTAGATATATTTTCCTTAAGCAGCAACACAAATCATTGCTACTTCCCCCTGTGGGTTAAACTCAAATCTTTGCTGAGTTTCATTTTCATCTGTCAGAAAAATGAGATGAAAAGAAAGAGTTTGATCTCCTGAATGTTTTTCCAAGTTACACAGATTCTGCTCTTATTTAAATGGCATTTTTGACCAATAAAAGACATTCTTCATAAACCAAATTTCCTTTAAATTTCCAGAAGCTGCGATTTATGGGAAATATAACAATTTTTTGTTTGTTTCTTAGTTTGTTTGTTTTTTTTTTAACCTCATAGGTGCCAGGATGAGTGCCCAGTGGGGAGCTACGGGCTGCTTTGTGCAGAGACCTGCAAATGTGTGAATGGTGGGAAGTGCTACCACATCAGTGGTGCCTGCCTCTGTGAGCCAGGGTACACCGGGCAGCACTGCGAAACCAGGCTCTGCCCCGAGGGAATTTATGGCCTCAAGTGTGATAAAAAGTGTCCCTGCCACATGCCCAACACCTGGAGGTAGGCTTTGCCCCCTCTACCCTGCTTTGTTTTTCCTAAATAGAACACAGAAATCCAAATATAACCTGAAAAGGGATATTTCCTGATTTTTCTAATACTTTCATGCAGACTGAAGTAGCTGAAGACTTGTAAGTATTTGGTAATCTCTGACTGCAATGAAAAAGAAGATACCAACCCAAATGATGCTTTGAATTTTACTTGCAAGCATATTTGATCATAATACTCATGGCTGTGTTTGGTCTCTAACCCATGAAATAAATATTAAGACAAAGTGTGACCTTTATTATGTTTGCCACCTGAATAAATCATTATATTGTTCACTGACTACATAAAGTCAGTGCACATGGGCTGCCCCTTACATACTCTGGGTTAATGTAGATGAGAAGTAACTGAATTTAAATCAATGGATGTGTAAAGTCTTCTGATTAGGGCATGAGAAGCTTGGACATTTCTCTCAGTCTCTCTCCTTATATAAGAATTTCTGTGGGTGACTTATTTTAGTACAAAATTTCAAAGGCTCTACCTGTTGTAAATCTGGGTTTGAAAAGTACCTTTTTTGTCATTTAAGTGCTTTTTCAAGTGAGCAGGCAGAATCCAATCCCTGGAAATTAAATGAAAATAGTTTTCCCACTAGCATCTCTCCTTATTCAGGAAGTGATGAGCCCTGTTTTTTGAGTTTTTATGGATTTTGTCAGCATTTGAGCATATTGTTATGAAAATATAAAAAGTAGTTATTTGCAGACAGAGTTTTAGCTGTGAGGGAGGGATGTCAGATGTCAGTGTAGGCGAGCCAGCATATTTATGGAACAATTGTGGACAGCTTTCTCTTGTTACAAAACAGTTCCTCTGATTGATACTGTGGTCATTGTGCATTCACTTACACTTAATTGCATTACTAATAACAGTACCTTGGAGAAGGGTTGTGAGCACAATCTAAATTTTTGCTGTTGAAAGTAGCTGTGAAGAGAATTTACAGGAACTACTGAGTGTCACATAGAATGCTACTCTGCATGAATATGAGGCACTTTTTCTCATAGACAAAATAAAAGCCTGTCATCAGAATTTAGCAGTGATATTAAATCCATGCATGGAAATAGCTACTTGGTTAATTCTTTGTGAAAAATTATTTTGTGTTTTGTTGGAGTTGTCCAACAAAATACGAAATAATTAGGTTTGTTGACAAACTGTGTGACAACAACCTGAATTCTTTTCCTCTTCCAGTCATATAATTTTACAGTTGTGTACTTGCACTTCTGCTCATCCCATTTGCCTGAAATACCTTGAAAAAAAACACAGTTATTTTGATGTAAAATCAAGCAATTTATTATTTGGGCACAGTGTGTTCAGGCACTATAATGCAGGGCCCTCCAACTCTCAAATTAGGCTAGCACACCAAACACTATTGTGTTATGATTTATGGTTAGCCACTTCCCTACAGAAAATCTGTCTGCAGACTGTTGCAGCAGCCTGGTTTGACAGGAATGCATTGCACTGTATACCATTTCTAATATTACAGGGATTACTTCTGATTCATGTTCCACACAGCTGCTCCTTCATTTATACCCCTGGAAGAGACAGCTCGTGGTCAAATCACATCACAAATGTTCACAAGTAAACAACAGCATTTGGCTGGTTTTTTTGTTTTTTTTTTTTGGACATTTCCCCCCCAAATGACAAATCCAAAGGCACCTAACAGCCCTGAAGCTGCTGGAGCATGTTTGCCAGAGCATCATGATGTTTGAGACAAACAAATATTTTCATTGCTTCACCAGTGAATTTTGCATATATGTAAGTTCCTTACCCTTGGGTCAGGATATGCCCAAGCCCATAAATAGCAGGAATCAGGGTAATGATGTAGAAGACAAAACTCCCTGTGGGCACTTGAGGCTTTTGAGAGTCTTTTGAGAATCTTTTTAGAAGCCAGTTGTGTCTGGTTGTCCTCGCGTCTTGATGTCAGTCAGCCATTAAGCCAACTCAGGGAATACCCTCAACCCTCTCTTGCCTGCCACAAGCACTGCACTAATTCATTTAGCAGCAAAGTAATCTCAGGGCATGCAAAAAAAAAAAAAAAAAAAGGGGTGGAATTCCTCCTGCAAATAATCTTTGTGTGTCTGTAGGTCTAGGGTTCTGTTTTGGGGGCCCTTGGTACCATAACAGCTTTTTTCATCTGGGTGTGATCACTGGCTTAGGTATCATCAAAGAGGGGCTATTGGAAGGCTTAGAGCTAGAGGTTATTAGTATTAATTAATACAGAAATAAACTAAAGGTTAATTAAAAAAAAAATGCTTAGCTCCAAAAAATACTGCTCTAAAGAAAGTGTAAAGAAAATTCCAGAATACAAGTATGTTTTTACTTGTTTTCTTCACCTACTTCTCCACATACATAGTTGAAAAATGCACATTCTTTGGCTTTTATTACTGTTTTATGATTGACAAAGATTGCATCAAAACAGCTCTGACAATAATTCATTATTGGCATTTTGGGTAGGCTAAGCTGTAGGGATTTTGCTGCTGCTGTTGGTTGATGGCAGCTCCTGGAGATGAAAGGCAAGCCCTTCCTTGCTCTTGGTTGTACCAGCAACATTTATTAAATCCTTTGTAGAGCATAAAAATAGCTATACTTGAGAGATTTTAACCTGTTTGAGGGGCCCAGAGGACAGCAACAGGTAAAAACCTTCTTGTACCAACAGCCTTGGTGCAGTTCAGCCTGCAATTAAGATTTATTCAAGACATGAGCAGTAGAGGGTTTTTTTTTTCTTGTCTCATGCACTTTCTGAGATACCTGTGTAGGATTGTTTGCAGTTTGATTGGTGGAATTCATGTTTGATTCATGTAGTTTGGCTCTGTTTTTAAAATAAAGATTAGGGCCTTTTAATTTGCCATTTTTCTAATTGGCCTTTATGTACAGATGCAAGAGCTTTTAATGGAAATTTTGTATTTATTCATGTTTATGTTTATTTTTAGGGTGCTAAAGAACTTGGTTGGATACTCTAAAAGCAAAACATGCAAATGAAGCATATAAAACCCATTATTTTCACCTAAGTCCTTCAAATAAATCATATGAACTACCCACAGTAATTTTTTTTTGTCTCTGTACAGAGCAGGGTTGCATTTCCAGCAAGTGTGAACAGACAACCAGAAATAAAAGAGGATATACTGCCAGTATCTCTCAGCATCTCTTTATATCCCTACCTTAATATTTAAACATTATTGCCAATTAAGAGAACTGCGTGAGAACCCATCAAAAACCTGCAGAAGTGCTTTGTCTTCCTACATCTAATTACAAATCACAGAATACTAATTTTGGCATCAATCAATACTGAGGGCAAGGGCGCCTCAGTGGCACTCACTGGGGGGCACAGAATATCAATGCCTCTGCCTCATATCCAGTGCTTCCTCATGTGTGTGGCTCCCCCTCTCCTGGAAGGGAAAAAAAAAAATAAAAAAAGAAAAAGCTCAACAACAAACCACACTTCCAATCAGGAATTTACAGGGTTCCGTGAACGCTTGGATTTTTGTCATAAAGCACCAGTGCTACTGAATTTATGTTCAACTATCTAGTTGTGGATTGATTTTTTTTTTTTTTTTTTAATTTTCCCTTCTCTGTGTTCTTCCACTGATGAGAACTCAGTGGTCCTAAAGGACTTTAGAACAGGAGACAGACCTGATTATCTTGCTGCAACATGTGTCTTCATAATTTTGTCTGTGTTTTATATGAGAATGGCTCCATGTCATATCTTTTCATGGCTGGTATGCACATAACTAACAAATAACGAGGGCTGTTCAGTATGAACACCATGAGTTTTGAGCCATTTCTGTGTGAAAAGGCCTTTCCTCTCAGTTTATGTCAACACTGTCAAAGGTTTTGACGGTATTTTAATATCCTGAAGACCCATGAATTTTTATGGTGCCTCAGAATATGCATTAAATATGCAGAAAGCAGAATGCATAGTGATGTTCCAGCTTTCACAATCCCTGCCTTCCCTGATTAGCAGTGGTTGTTTTCAGCAATTTTAAACTCTTTACTTGGACAAGAGCAGCCCTCAAGTCCAAAAGCATCTATAAATAATGTTGTGTTCCTATGTTACGCTGCAGCTCTTTCAAAGATTGCTCTTGTAGTGTTACAGCACCTGAAAGTGCAGCAGGAATTTTTTCAGACTTTCAAATGTTCATAAAAATACTCAGTTTCCAATACACCCCCATATACAAAGTCAGCAAGTCTTGCAAAACCAGGCTCTTGTCATGGGTCATTTAATTTGTCTGGAGGAAGGTTTTTGGTTTTTTTTTTTTTTTGTCCTTCCAGCACTCTTAAAGGAGCTTCACTTCAATCAGTGGGAGGCAAATATCTCCAAACAGTCTTCCCATTGTAAATATATTGGATTTGGATACTAAGGCTTTCCTTTGGTGAGAATTAAGCAAATGCTTTGTCTGCCAGAGTGCTACAGAGCACCCCATTGTGTCCCCTCTCCCAGCCTATATATCCTTGCACAGCTGATGATGTCCATTTGTTACGAGGCAGCAGCTGCCTGCGTGGCCCTTCAATGAAACTGCTGTTCCAGGTATAGAGGCAGCTGCTCTGCCACCAGGTATGGCCAGCAGAGAGGGGAGACACTCCCCAAAAGGTCACTGCTCTCATGCTATAGCTGGCTTCTGCCCAGTGCTGATGGTTTTGTACCATTCCCTGAAAGATTCCAGTTGTCCTCTTCCAAACTCATTTAATGAAGAGAATGTTCTCGCTTTGCTGGTGGGTGCTGTGCTGTTATTTCCTGTTGGATGCCATGCTATTTTTCTTTTATCATGTTTCTCAGACAATATGCTGCTGAGCTTCTGCAGGGTTACGAAAATCATCCTGTTAGAGCAGGAATCTAACAACAAATGTTGGGGAATTTAATGGTTTCATCCTCTTAGTATTTGTATCAGTGGATATCTGTGCTATGGTAAAAATTGTGTTTCAGCAAGGTTTCTGTTCAAATAGAGAAAAATTATACCCTTTCATTTCTTTCCATGTCCTCCCAAAATGTCTGTATGTTGTATAATTTTACATTTCCTATCGTAATTGGAGCATTATTTTGTATAAATACACCAAATTGTCTTGGGGGAGTAAAGTCATCTCATGCAAGGCCCTTCACTCAACCCATCTAAAACGGGGAGAGTTTTGGGTGGTTTTTTTGGTTTGTTTGTTTGAGTTTTTGGGTGGTTTTTTTGGGTTGTTTAGGGTTTTTAATGTGTTTTTTGGTTGGGGTTTTTTGGGGGCTTTTTTTGTTTGTTTTTGGTGTTGGTGTTTTTTTGTTTGGTTGGTTTTGTTTGGTTTGTTTTTTTTTTTTTTGGTTTTTCTTTGGTCGTGTGGAAGGAAAATAATATTTATGCCATGTTTAGTCTTGAATTACTGAGTTAACCTTTCATCCCCCACCCCTGGCAGCTGTCACCCCATGTCTGGGGAATGCTCCTGCAAGCCGGGCTGGTCTGGGCTGTACTGCAACGAGACGTGTTCCCCGGGCTTCTACGGGGAGTCGTGTCAGCAGATCTGCAGCTGCCAGAACGGGGCTGACTGCGACAGCGTCACTGGGAAATGCACCTGTGCCCCTGGATTTAAGGTAAAGGAGGTCTCACTTTCACAGTTTCACAGTTTTTGGCCCCAGTTGTGCAACAAATTCTTCAGGGTGCCACCTTGTCCCTTCTTCGCCGCGGTAAAAGGGAAGTGAGGGTGTTTGGGTAGCACTGCTTGTGCTGCAAGACCCTGAAAAATGAACATTTCTGATGGGTTCTCACTGCTAAAATGAAGGCATTTGTAGAAGGAGAAGTTACTTTCTTTATAAGATATTGGTAAGAATGAGGATGTGCTGATGAGTTGTAAGTAAAGGGAGGAATGATGGGTTTCAGCCATCAACTCCTCACGCTCCATCCACAGAAACTCCAGCCAAAGACACTTCTTTTTATACTTCAGGACAGATTATTCTTCAACTTTTACACACATTTGCTGTTACATGTGCTTTGGATGCTAATCTAACATTTTACAGTATGACTGTTCTTGTGAAAGTAATAACTGAAAACGTCAGCCAAATTAGCTCTTAAAAATATTTTACATACCCATATAATTAACCATTAGACTGCTTTCTTTCTGTGTTTTGACTTCATAAAGAGCTTCTTTATTACTGTCCACTGAGCCACCTGATCTAACCAGGTACTATGTGACCTGAGCTCTCAGAACAAATCCTAGAAAACCAATACTTACTTAAAAAGACTTAAAAATGCTTCAATGGCATGAAGACATCCCTCTCTCCTAAATTAATTTAGTGACAGCCTAGGACATGCATGGGTTGTATTTTTTCTGGCTTTTGTATCACTTGAGTCAGTTGTGTTGTCTGAGCCTCCTCAGATGGTTTTTAGACTATTTCTTTTATAATTCAGGGTGCATCTTGTGGTACCCCTTGTCTCCCTGGGACATATGGAGTGAACTGCTCCTCCGTGTGCAGCTGCAAAAATGGGGCCACCTGTTCACCTGTGGATGGCTCTTGTGCCTGCAAAGTAGGTAAGTATCTCCTCAGATGGATTTTATTTCCCTGTAACCATGAAATGAAATTAGGTTTTTGAAGCAGAGAAATGGAAACTTAATGAGAAGCAGACACTTGATGCTTTTGCTGCTCTGGGAGGTGAAAACAAGGAAAATATGTTCTCAGGGAAGAAAACATGTTCTCTGCTCTGTCAGGAGCATCCTTCATCTGATGTCAGCATTCCTAATCAAAATCATACAGAATCCCAGGACAGTTTGGTTGGAATTACATAACTTTCCTATTATTTTTTTAATTAATGGTTTTGATTAGCTTTTAATAATTTGTTTTTAATTAATCATAACCCGTATGTTGACTATAAGCAGTGTGCTAGTTTTTAATCACTTCTAGCCACAATTTAGCAAAGTTTGTCATAAGCAGCTGTTGTGGGAATACTTGGGAAAATTAGTGAAACTTCCAAGTTTTCCTTAGCTAATTTTGATATTCTTCAGTAAACAAAGCCTGGGGGAGGGAGAGAGAGAGATGAATTGTTTAAAACCAATACAAGAACTACAGAATTTATGGGCTACAAAGACATTTTGCAGAAACCAGAAGATGAGGAAGACATCAAGATAACAAAGACTCCATGTATGTGTGTTGGAAACTCTACCTGTGGAAAAGATAATAAAAAGAGTGAAAAATACAGACTAATTAGCCTGAGAAGTGAGGAATCAATTACCAATAGAGGATAGAATGCTATGTAATGAAAGAGAATTACATAATTTAGAATCAATGAATAATAATCTCTCTGTTTGCTAAAAATGGATAAATAAGTGAAAAAAGTTTCGTGTCTGCCTCGCCGTGGAGGTCAGAATTTTGTCAGACACACACACACACACAGACCCTGACCAGGAATAAACAAACGCCTGAGTTGCTGACACAGAGAAGACAGTGTTAGAGGGGTTTATTTATACCTAGATTTTGGAGGATTTGGTAACAGTTTGGGTTGGAAGGAACCTTAGAGACCATTTTGTTCCACCCCTGCCATGGCAGGGACACCTCCCACTGTCCCAGCTGCTCCAGCCCCAGTGTCCAGCCTGGCCTTGGGCACTGCCAGGGATCCAGGGGCAGCCCCAGCTGCTCTGGGCACCTGTGCCAGGGCTGCCCACCCTGCCAGGGAACAATTCCCAATATCTCATCCAGTAGAGTTTGCTAGGCAAATAACCACTACATTTTTCAGGGACTGACACTTTTAAATCAGTTGTGCAGCAGATGTGGAACTTTTACTCTTTCCAGAGAGAGTGGGGCTAATTTAACACTGTTCAGGTAGATACTGCAAAGCAGCTAGGTCGTGAGGATAAAAATATTCCTTGGGCAACGCAGAATCCTATCTTTCTGTACCCCATACAATTTTAATCATACTACAGTAAATGAGGACAGCACAAAGTAAAATTAAACTGAACCTAGGTACTTGCCATGTAAACAAAAGATTATAAATCTTGGGAAGACAGTTAAGGGAAAGTGTCTCAATTTCCTAGGCAAATTACAAAACATATGTTTTTTCCCTGAAATGACCCCTAAATTTGAAGTCATCAATGAAGCACGAGGCAGCCTGATTTCTGTGCATGTGTTTTGCATAGCCTATTGATCAGTCTCAGTGCAGAATTATTTTTCCCTCCACTTACTGTAAACAAGGTACAAAATTAGAAAGTTGGCCTGTGTCACTGGTGATGTTAATATGTGACTGACTGCCTCACATTGCTCCTCTTGAATCCAATGGATGATCACATTTTAAAAAATCTATTCACATATCAGTCTATCCAGTCTGCAAACCATTGCTACTGGGCATGATCGGTGGCAAATGCTGCATTTTAGAGCTATTTTCCATTACATTTCCTTTTGGATTTGGAGAGAAGTACAGAAATAAACTAAAAGGTCTTCCATGTTTCCTGAAAGGATCCAAATCCAAGTTATGCAGTACTTTTGCCTGTGGGTTTTTGTTTTTTTGTTTGTTCGTTTGTTTTTGGTTTTTTGTTTGTTTGTTTGTTTTTTTGGGGGTTTTTTTGGTTTTTTTTTTTTTTTTTTGTTAGATACCTGTTAAAACCATATTACAGGACTGTCTGAGTTGAATGCTGGTGGAACAATTACGAAAGCAGCAGCTTGAGCCTAAGGAAAATATTCCTAATTATTTTCAGACTACACCTTAACACTCTCAGTGTTGTTTAGAGCTTCTCAGTGAAATGTCAAGGTGTCTCTATTTCCATTTCAGATCTTCCATCAGTCTCTTTTGCTTGTTGGCACCCATCTGCAGATGTGTGCTGTGCACAGATGTTACAAGGTGCCCTTGAACACCTTTGTTCCAACCTGGACAAGCCCTCAGCTGAAGCTGCTGATAAATCCTGCAGTGAATTTTACCCCAGGATTGCCCACCTCAGAGACATGCAACATCATCTGAGAGGAGTGGAGGAAAACCTGATTAATTTCTCAGTTTAATCCCTTTTTTTTTTTTTTTTTTGGCAGGTTGGCATGGTGTGGATTGCTCCATAAATTGCCCCAGTGGCACGTGGGGACTGGGCTGTAACCTGACCTGCCAGTGTCTCAATGGAGGGGCTTGCAATGCTCTGGATGGAACCTGTACCTGTGCCCCAGGATGGAGGGGAGAGAAATGTGAACTCCCTTGCCAGGTAGTTTAATAATTCCACTGAATTTTGAGTTTTTGTAGGAGAATATTGGGCAGGGAGGGGCATCTGTCATTCTTCTAACATTCTTCATCAAATGCTATCAAAATGCTACTGTTCAGTTACTTTCAAGTGTAAATAATGAGAGAAAAATACACCCCAAATAAAATAATGTCATTTTAATTACTTTTCTCCTTACATCTGTATTACAGTACGAATAAAGAATTCTCATTCTTTCTCAGACAAAAGTGAGAAGCTACTTTTGCCACCCAGTCCTGTCACAGGTCTTTGCTTTTCTACTGGGGCTTTGGTTTCTCCTCTCTCCTAGACTTTGGAAAATCAGAAATCATTGTGAGGACAGTGGTATGCTCCTTATCAGTTCTGTTCCACCTTGTAATCTGCAGCTTTGGGGAAATAAAATACATAAATTCAAATATGTAATTTCAGAAGTTTTTAAGTTGTAAGATTCCAAGTGTATTTGTTTTATTGTGTAACTATTTGGCTTCAATTATATTTCATACACTTAAAAAAAAAAAAAAAAAAGAAGTATTTTATAAAAGTGGGTTTTTCCAGGGTCCACTGTTTTCAGTGATGGACATCAATCTTCTGGGAAACTTTTAACAAAACTAATTATGAAAATAAACTGCTCTCTGTCCTCCTTTTCTCTTCCCCTGTCAATTGGTAACTTTTGCAATGTATCTGCAGATCAGGTTGTTGGTTTGATGTAACTGCAAAGGAATCACCCAAAGTGAACACACACCCTATAAATTCCTACTCCCATATCACTTTTAAGCTTCTTTCAGTTTGGATGAACTCCACTGAGCAATGACATGATGGGAGTAGCTGAACTACAGTAAAATACTGAAAATCACCTTGTTTTCAGTGATTTTTTTTTCTGCTGAACTGCACTAGTGAATCAAGAGTGATTTTTTGAGTCTTTGCTTTTGGTTTTAAGATGAAGCACTCCTGTAGTGAGTAAAGAGGCAGAGAAAATGGAATATATTCTGGAAAGCTGATGGCAGTACCACCTGTGCAGTGTTTCCAACAATGCATCTCCATCAGAAGACTGATTTTTCTGTTTCCTCAAGAAGCTTTGTTTATCACTTAGTGCCTGATTCTGAAGGGTGATGAGACCTCCCAAGATGCATTAGCTTTTCCAAAACTGACATTTTAAAAAGACATATTTCAGAGCAATTGTATCAGTATCCCAAACTTAGTAAAATAAAGCTTAAAAGCATTTCTGTATCAGGTAATTCAGCAAGCCCAAGCTCATTGTCTTCCTCTTCCTCTCTCTATCTGCATCAAACAATGTCCATAAGCATTTAACTATTTCAAATGCAAATTCTGCTTCAAAATTCCAGAGCAGGGGAATAAACAGAAATTGTTTATTCAAATAATAATAAATACAATAATTTATTAAAAAATAGTTCAAATACTTCCAGTTGTCTGAAATGTTTTTCATGTCTGAGCAGAGACTTTATTTAAATAAATGTATTTTAGTTTGTTTCAGTAACTTCAGAACATTGTTATCACTGTTCAGATTGTTGTTCAAGATTTGAGCTACAGTTTGGACTTGAGTCCAAGTACATAGCAAGCTAAAAATACTACTTTTCAACAGCATATTTGAGGATTTCCTTTGATTCCAAATCTGATTATGTGCAAAGGAAATGCTTAATCTTTCTTTTTCTGTATATAAAAATGTATTATTGAGACAAGTGAAAGGCTCCTTACACTAAAGAAATGTAAGATTTTGTTCTACTTTAGATTTGAAAGACTGGCATTTGAACAGCTAAATCCTGTGGCACTTGGTTGGAATGTATGCATGAACAACAAAGAACAGCAGATTACTTTTCATATAGATTTTATTCCGATTTTTAATGTGACTGGCACTATTTTTTTAGCATTTATTGTAAATTATTGGGGTTTAAACCTGACATGATTTTTTCCTTTTTTGCCTTTGCTGTGGGTAACCCTGAAGTATTACTGAAGTATTACAGTAAATTATACAGGCCTTTATTCCATGCTCATTTTTTTTTAAATTTGGTTCTGACACATTTTATTCAAAGTCAGTTGACTCTTATACTTTGCCTTGTTTGGAGATTGTAAAGAATCTGCTCTTCTGAGTTTCTTGGGTTGACTGTGTGAAATTATCCACAAATCTGTGTGCCAGCTTCTATGGAAGAAGCAGGAAAAGCAAAATCAAATGTTTAGATGTTTTCTATGGAAAAAAGAAATACACCAACAGGGTGATTCCACTTGGAACTGTGATCTCTTGTTGGTTCAAAAAATGTTGCATAGGTAAAAATGAAAGTTTTGTTTTGTGCACTGTTCCATAGCCAAATATTTTCTCTTTTTGATGGAGTATATGTTGCAGTGTCGAGAGAAATGTTTTTAATCAAGATAAATGCTTCCAATGAAAAGAAAGTGATAGTTTGCCTTATTTATGCAGTGAACCTCACACTGAAGGTATCTTGTAATTTAATGGTTTTCACTCATTTTGTTTAAAATTATGCCTCTGTGTGGTACCCATTTTGACCCATAAGCAGAGATCTCAGGGTTTGATGCAAAAAGGAGACTTAATTGTTTTAATTAAGGGATTTTTCAAGAGAGCATAATTCATTCTTTATCTTCCCCACTTTCATGAAAAAACGCAAGTGTAGGATGCTGACATGTTCCAAACACCACAAGTATTTTACATTAATAGCAGCCTGGAGATTCAGCAAAGATCTGTGGCTGCTTTTTGAGGCTGGGCTGACCCTAACTTGTCTCTCCTCTAACTCCCAGCTGCCATCATCTCTGGGGTGTTCTGTTTTTTGTCGCCACAGGACGGTACCTACGGCCTGGACTGCGCCGAGCGCTGTGACTGCAGCCATGCAGACGGGTGCCACCCCACCACGGGCTACTGCCGCTGCCTCCCAGGATGGTCAGGTACAGGAGACACCCTTGGGAAGCACAAAAACAGAGTTTCCCACCAGTGGGACTTGGTTTTGTGGGCAAAGGAAGATTTGTGAGGTTGGAAGGGCAAGTGGTCCCTGTTCTGTGGCCTCTTTGTCCCCCTTCTGACTCATGGGTGGGGAATTTTTCCAGTGTGATCTGCTGAAAACTGGGTCTAGAAAGAGAAACTTTAAAGCTTGGGCACCTCTACTACACAATTCCTTGCAAAAGTGGTGATCAGCTGTAAATATCCAAGGTTGTTCTGGCAGCTTTGGGGTAAAACATCGTGCACAGGAACTCAGGAAGCTTTGTTCAGGCAGCCAAGAAGAGGATGAACCATTGCCCTAACTTGTCAACCTCCTAACTTGTCTCAAACCAAGACAACTGTGCTGCCATTTCAATGTCTCAGCATTTTTTAAGTTTCTCTGCACATATTTTGTCTTGTATGAAAATTTCTGCAAAAAAAAAATTTTTTTTTTCTTTTACATTGTGATTTTAAGGACTATTGTCAGTCAAATCATTCACCAAAATTTCTGTTTGGCACTATTGTTGCAACCTCTTGCTAGTGTAAAGCAAGATTTTTTGAAAACATGGTGGAACTGTGCAGAAAGGCAGCTATCATGAAATTCCTTTTATCTCTAGAAGGGAGTTTTAGGTCTCACAAGGATTTCTAAGCTTTAAATTTGGAAGAGCTCTTTGATCTTCAGTAAGGTTTAATTAACACTGTAAGTTTGCCCCTCTTGGAGTGTTCCAGCTGCCTCGCTGTGATGTTGCAACGTTGCAAGGGTCATCTCATCTCACCTGTCTGTGTGGACTCCTTCCATATAATAATGAGGAGTCAGCATGAAAAACAAATCTTAAATGAGCAAAGCATTTTTGTTCTCTTAAAAGCAGTGTTTTATCTGTGATTTTAGACATATTTCACTATTCTATAAACTAATATTTAGCCTGAGTTGTAAGTTCACGATAGAATTGTTTTGTTTTTTCCTATGATGCTTTTAGACAAAGTAGGTGGACATAAGCTTGTAATTTCCTCAGATAGATACAGTCTTACTATTGGTTTTTTCCCCAAACCTTTATTTTTGTATGCTCTTTCTTCCTAGCTCTGTGGATGGATTGCCAGCATCTTGTTTGAAGTACATAATACTTGGTGTCTACGATTCAAGTTGATTAACTGTAGCTGATTACAGCTTACCTGCTGTTTTTTCTACTTTCTGTTTAGATTAACATGACTTTTATGATTACTGGGGGTAGGAAGTGGAAATCTCTAGGGGATACAGATAGGCAGGAACAGCTCCTGCTTTGCTCTGGAAGACCAAACCTCTCTACTCATTTTTTACTCAGGAAACCTCTTTACTCATTTTTTCTGTTTATTATCTGTTTGAGAAGGCCTGTCTCACCATATCCTCTCAGTGTGAATGAGAGGAGCTTTAAGAGCCAGCACTCACCTAACTGAGGCAGGACCTTTTTTGGTTCAATTCTCTTCCCACAAACTGCAGTGTGACTTGCCATCAGCCACTCAGATGCTTCAGGAATGCAGAAAATAGTAGAAGCTACCAAAAAATACCATTAGCCTTATGCCAGCTATTGCTGTTTTTTCCTGACAGTACTTTGTGTTTCTTTTGTTATGATGTTAATGTCCTTAACTTTCAGGTAGTTTTCAGGTAATTGTGTGTGTGTTTGAACACATTTCTCCAAACTTATATTGAATTCTACTCAAAATGTGATCTCATAAATTACTAAATCTATCAATCAAAGAATACCCACCACAAAAACCTGTGAAAAGTTGCTGATCTTAATGTTGTAGGTAGATAGAGCTGTTCACAAGTCCTAAAGGCACAGTTTGCAGTGCATCTTGTGAGTCTTCTAAAACTGAGACAGACATGGTCAAAATATATTAATAAATGGGTCCAGGTTAAAACAAGCAGTTTTGAAAGGCCAGATTAAAAATCTAGCCTAACCTGTTTTATAACAGGTTATAAAAATTACCTGGCAAGTGTGATATAACTTACCCAGAGTGTGACAGAGGCTTCAAGTGCAGCACAGACCTTGACTGTACTTGGATTCAGGTATGGGAAAGGATAATATATCAATAATATACATTATATAATATATAATAAGATAAAGACATAATACAGTTATATTGTGTAGTGAAATCTTACTTTGCCTTTGTTCTTAGGAAAAATACTTCACAAGAAAGAGACTTCAGGCCTAATTATTGATAAAATGGAGCCCCCCATCCCTGGATGATGTCACCAGAACAGCATGTGTGTGACAGACTAGTTTTGACATGTTGGTGATGTCTAGACACACTTTACAACATCCACAGCATAGCTCACTTTATACTCAGTCTCTGGAAAAATCCTCCTCCCACACTTCACATGTCAGAGCAATACCCAGAGAGGAGTCCAGGCTTTGTGCAGATGCTTATATTTGGAATGATTAAAAAAAGGAGGGAATTCTTCAGGAAAGGGCTCTCAAATAGCTGTGCTGTAACAGTGCATTGCAGGAATAGCAGAAGATTGTAGGATTAAGGAGGGAGGTTGTGCACAGAGTTGTGTGGAGAAGCAGGTGGAGGACGTGTGGAAAATGCAGGAGCTTCTAAAATGAAAGAAATTATGTTAGAGTAGCTTAGCTGTTTTTTTGTTTTTTTTTTTTATGTTGGATTTTTGAAAGTAACCATTAGACATACTAGTTTTGGGTGGGTAGTATTACCTACCTAGCTGAAGAACAAAGAGAGGGAAAACCAGATTTTGGATCAGTTTAATGCTTATCTAACCCAAATGAAGGATTTAGTTGTTTAAAACCATTGGGGTTAAACCAGTTTTAACTAGTGTTGGAAATACATTTTGAGTAAGCTTAAAAATGTGAACTTGTATTTTTTGGTTTTAAGCACAAATAAATCCATGACACCAAAGTGAATCCAAGTTCACCAAGGTGAACTTCCCAAGATGTTTTGATGCCATCAAAATAACACAGACTTTCTGAGAAGGTACTTTAAACACAGCATTTTCCTCAGCCCTGTGAACAGAACAGTTATCTGCACTTCCCCCAGGGAATTTCATCAGAGGGAATAGTTTATGTAACTTTTCAGAAGCAAATGAAGGAGTGACACAGTTGTCCCACAAGGCTGGGGAGCAGGAAAAGCTGCATGGGGAGGGTGGGTCAGTGACCTCGGGGTGTGAGGGAGCTCTGAGCTGCTGACGTGGGCACAAGGGCTTGGTCTCAGCCCCCAGACAGAGCTGCAGTTCCCCACTGGGTCAACAGTGAGATGTTCTAAGGTTTAGTTTTGTTAAGTAGTTTTTAGTTTGTTTTTGAGCATGCCCAGGGTGTTCTCTTTTCCTCATTACATTCTGCTTAGGAGTAAAAGTTCCGTTTTTTACTGTTGCGTTAAAAGATTCAAGAAACATTTAAAATTAACTTTCATTAGATCTCTGTTTTCATTTGGGGTTACTGGTTTTCATTTGGGTTCTGTTTCATGCTAACCAAAAGCAACTTAGGTTTACAGGACCCCTGTTAGAAATCCTGTGCTCTTTTGTAGTTTGCAAAATGCTTTCCCTCTGCTGCAGCTTGATTCTGTTTAGGGAAGGAAGAGTTAAGGGTGATGTTTTTTTCCTGGCAGTCTGACCATTCCATCACGTTCCAGGAGCCACATGACAGGATGGCACAAATGAGAAACATCCGCCCACACAGAGGATGATGTCTGCCCCAAACTCCCTCATCCCTTGACATTTTCACTGTATCTTATAAATAACTTCTTTTTCAGTTGGGGAAAATTCTTTTTTATTTCTCAGTAGGCAGAGACTGGAAAAGAGTAAGAACTATTAAAATAGAAAACAGAAGAAACACGCAGAAAATATACTCTCCTGATAGATAATGATAATTCTCCTATTAAATTATATCAAAACTTTGGGTTGCCTTCCTTTAAAAAGGTACATCTAACAGTTCGCTCAACAAGCAAACCAACAAGCACCATAATAATTTCATCCCTTAATCTTATCTGTTCTGCATGCAGCTGTCAAAATAAATCTCTCCCAAATTTTCTGAAAGATTAGGGAACCTATATTCTTACAAACAGAGGTTTTGCATTAAATCATTACTCAATTAAATTAAGTAAAGCAATATGATTAATTAATTTAAATGGCAAAAGCTTTTTCCCTCCAGACAGTTTATTAGTGTAATTGCAGTGATGTGGGTTTTCCTGATCACACATCACTGCTCTGCTTCCACTGGTGCAGCACCTTTGCATTTGTGAAGAGATGTCACGTCGGGGTGGCGCGACATTTGTTACTCTCAAAATCGATTTAAAGGCTATGTGATGCCAGGGATTATGAAATACCACTAGTCTGCTATCTGTACCAAAACAATGGCAGTGGTTTGTGGAAAAGACAGATGCAGTAATATCAGCCCACATTTCACCAGCGGGCAGAGCGTTCACCCACAGGCTGCAGCAGGAGGGGTGTCAGTGACTTTTTCTGTGCTGGACACCTGCTGGCATTACTCAGCTCACCCATCACCAGATGTGTTGTTTCTGTGTCCTTCCATGTGCTTCTGACAGTATTTCTGAGAGGCACATTTGTTGCTGGATTATAAAGGGGAGGTCTGCCATCTGACACCCACCCTACTGGTGGAAACACCCAGGTCTGCTGGAAGGCTGCAGCTCTGCCTTGACCCTCAACTTTCCATGAGTATATATTTTCCCCCATCCTACGAAGCAGAAAAACAGAATTGGAAGAGTTCTGTCATGGATCTTGCTCAATTTTGGAGCAAAAATGAGCTGCTGCTGTAGCACCAGTGCACCCAAGATTCTCTTGTAAAAACATGATCTTCCCTCTCCTGCCACCAGTTTCACCAGGCCTCCTGAAGGATGAGGCCCCATTGGGAGGAATACTCATGAGCTGCAAAATGAAATGATATCTGAGCACTCTCTTACGATAAATGACAAATCTGCTTTTCAAAATTGGGGAGAGGAATTCTCCAATAAGAGGTTTTGTGGGAGTCTAGGGCATCCCTCTGGCTGCCCTGGCAGGTCTGGGACCCTGGCAGGGGTCAGGAACCCCCCTGGACAGAGCCCCCAGAGACACTGTCTGTGATCTCTGTCCATGGAAAAGAGTTTTCAATCTTACAGGATGAATTACCAGCTCTGAGTGTTTGATATGAGTAATAATTAAGTGTGGCACGGGTGCAAAAGTAAAATTTTAGGTTTCTAGATTAGGGGTCCAGAGGGGACAAGATGGAGGAATTTGGGTGTGTCTTGTCCTTTTTCTCCTTCTTCATGCCCTCCATGTTTCACTGTGGTGTTGGCATTTTTCTGTTGGTTTAGGCTGGGGACACACTGTCCAACGTAGGTGACAGATATTGGCACGTTATTGTAAATCCAGCACAGGTAGTTTCTGGTATTTAATGTTTGTACCATCCCACTGAGGGCAGAGCCCCACACGCTGCCCTGCAGGACAGAGCTGCGGCAGGGCAGCAGAACATGTTAGAGATAAACAGAATAAAGAACCTTGAAACCAGCACAGACAAATTATGGCTTCTGCTTTGGCAGTGGGGCAGAAAGACAGAGACTTTCTACAGTCTCGGGATCATCAATACCCACAGATTCCGACAAGGTTTGGCTCCACCCTACATCTGGATTTCGCTGTGTCCATATGTCTGTTCTCTGTGTGCTGTGGTGGATCTTTATGTGGAAGAAATACCACCCTTTTAGGAAAAAAACCAGCTTTAAATCAGTGATTAAGTGTATCTGTTTTCTGCCTACAAGGAAGTTAAAGAAGGAAGAAGTCTTACTTTCCTGGTGGCTGCCTAGAGATTGATAGATTAAAAGAAGAGCATTTCTGGAGTGGATAGCAGTATGTAGCAAGAGTGTGGCCTTCAGAAGGATACTACAGATATCTCAAAAGGGTTTCTGCCACTAAAATTTGCAGATAAGGATGTCTGCTTTCAAACTCAGATGTCCTTGTTGACAGTCTTTTCTAGCTGACTTTCTGCCAAAACTTCCAGCCACGACTCTTCTGCTGCTGCAGTGAAGCAGCTGAAATGTTAACTTCTACAGAAAAATCTCTGATCATCTCATTAGCTCCTCTATTTGGGACACTTACATTAATTCCTCTGGCTA
Organism: Taeniopygia guttata; assembly: GCF_048771995.1. NCBI lineage: Eukaryota > Metazoa > Chordata > Aves > Passeriformes > Estrildidae > Taeniopygia > Taeniopygia guttata. The sequence goes on from NC_133063.1 coordinate 78,621,251, forward strand.
CCACCTCCCTTTCTTTGGGCTGCCCATCTGTTATTTGACAGAGAAATTAGGAAAGTAATTCTCACTATCAGAAGTTGCAGCTGCTGTGAATAGAAGTGTCAGTTTTTCTCAAATATGAAGGGCATGCTCTTGGACCATAATGAGAAAGCTTTAATGACACCAAGATTCCTCCAGCCTTTGAAGGTCTTGTTCCTTCTTTAGTTTGGGCTGCTATATATCCACTTTTGCACTGACACACGGGAAGAATACCAGTTTTTAATGCTGAGGGGTTATACTGGAAAGTTCCATGTGTATTAACATGAATTGTGCACAGCAAACACATGTTCTTTATGAAAAAAAAAATTATTATTGACGTTTGGATAACCTTTTATCAGACTAATGGAAACATAATAAGCTGTAAAACAGCACTTACTCCAATAGTAAGTTTGCATGGGAAGACAGTAAGAAATAATTGGTAATTTTTTCCCCCCCTTCAAGTGCTAAAACAAATCAGCTCTGTGTTGATCTGACTTGGGTGGATCACTAAGACTCAACTTAAAAATACAGCATAGGGAGTGTGCAAATACTCTGCTAGCATGGTCAGGAGGAGTCGTATCCCTGAAGAATTCTTCACTTCATTCATGCAATTACGAATGCTGGGGGAATGCTGATTTGAATGTGAGGCCCCCAGCATAAAGCACTGGGCATTAAATGCACGAGCATTTCTTCAGAGCAGCTTAGCTGAAGTTTATCATGACCATTCAGCTATTGCCTAGCAACTTGTGAAGACCATCAAAGAGCTCTTTGTCCATAGCTCTGGCAAAAACATTTTCTCGCAGATATCCTTATCAGTATCAGAACCAACATGAAAACTTAATAAAAACAATTTTATTGTGTAAGAGATTAATACTTGCACAAAACTGTGGCAATCATCAACCAGTTGGTAACACTGTTGTAAAAGCTGAGTCTAATCTTGCTTTGCAAGTTCTAGTAAAAATGCTTCTTTCTTCCTGAGTAATTTCTGGCTTTTCTATCAAAGCATAGCTTTCTTTGCTGAAATTTCATAAAAAGCATCACTCTGGAAATTAATTTCATGATTTTTTTTAAATCCCTGTAGTATTTCTAACCTGTTCCTTGTCAAAAATACATAAAAAACCAAATACAAAAATTTGGTTTTTACAACTGTAAGTTATGAAACTCAACTTGTTATTTTTAAGTGCCTTGTGAACTTACCAAAATAAATAGTGAGTAAGACTGAAAACTATTTTAATAAATAGAGATGCATTAAATGATTTCAGCCTTGCTACATTTGTTCTTTAGACTCAGAGGAGTAAAACTGATTTTCCTAACGATCAAGAGTGAATATAATAAAATTACAGTGAAACAGAATCATATTCAGCAATCTTGCATGTGTTGTCATTATTGTTACTCAGTGATATTTAGTGTACACTGTTTATTTGCTAAGTAGAGTGATGCCATTGTTCATAAGGGAAGAAAGTGGGCAATAAAAGGTTTTTTCAGTTTCCCTGAGGGATGATTTTCCCTGATGTGTACTGAAGGAGCCTTTTTTCCCCCTTTTTTCATTTTTAGTGGTAGTTTCTGGCTCTTTTAAGCCCTGTGGCTCTGTGCAGCATGGGACCCATTGTCTTCCCCATCCCAGCGTGCCTGCCTCACCCCTCAGACACTCTGCTGTCATAAAGCATCCTCTGTGCACAGATCAAGGCAGTATAATTGAGCCTGGTGTTATTGTATGTCACTGGTCTACATAATCTCAGATAATGCACTTTGGTAGCTCTTGGCAACCACTGGCTTGTTAATAGTGACCATTATACACTGAGCACCGCTGACACCCATTGAGGCTGTGAAAAACGTCTTTTCTGCAGCAGGGTGCACCGAGTGTGATATGGCAGATAACCCTCTGAGGTGCTCTGCCTGTGTTTTCACAGACTTAGAGACCCAGATTCTCAAGTTTGGGAACACCAGGCAAAGCAGCAGCTGGAAGAAGTGGTCTTGTTTCTGGGAAAAAAATGAATTAAAATGTGGTGATGTCATACTGCTCTTGTGCACCAGCATCTCTCAGAATCAAACCTCTCTCTTTTATTAGCTGCAATGACTTAATGAAAAGTTTGAACTAGACTGCTGAGAAACAAGTCAGCACTGACTCTCAAATGTAGATGGAGACAGAAGAATGACACTGTCTAGGCAGGCAGAAAGTGAAAAAGGAGTGATGTAAGCAGCCTTTCATTTTCTGACAATAGGTTTGTTTTCGGTCAGTACTGATGATCATTGTGCAGTTAGGGCTTTGAGGTGGCCTGTGTACTGTCTGTCAGTATCCGGATTTTTAAAGTCGGGTGTTCTTCTGTCGTGCTGGCACAGGTTGGTGCAATCTGTTGAAACACATATTTGATTTTTCAGTCTGCTGATTGTCCTGCAGAGAAAAACAGTTCAAGAGTCTGGAGTTCTACCTTTCCTCTAATGAGAGAGTTGGTTTTTAGATATGGGCAGCTTTGCAAGGCACATGCTGGGGGTGTTGAGGAGTCAGCTCTTAGTCTGATCTATCAGCAAACCATGTAATTATTTCTCAGGATTTTTACAAGCAGTTGGTTCTGGTGTTCAAAGTTAAAAGAGTTTTGTTTTTTTTCCTTGTCACATGTAAAACTGGTTTGCTTTTTTTAGGACTCTGGCGGCCATTGAACCTGTGGCATATTTTGCTGGAAATACTTACAAAGCAAGACATGCTTGTGGTTGGATCCAATCCACTTTTCCCTTAGTGGAGGGTTCATTCAGTAGAGGCATTACAATAAAACCTGATTGTTAATGCAAAGTGCTGCAGACACAATACGGTCTGAGTTCCACAGTGGTGCCTGCTGGCATTTAACATGCACAGTGCTTCTTAAAAAGCAGGGAAATTATATTTCATGTTGCTGCATCATGAAGAAAAATAACAAGCAAACAAACAAAAGAACCCAGCAAACAAAATGTGATTAGATGATTGTAATTGGTGGTTTGTGTTAGGATCTGTGTGTAGAGATTCAGCTTGTGGCCATTTTACAATCAATTTTATACCAAAACAGGTTAAACAAAGCACTGACTGACCAGCATCCTTAACACTGTGGCAGCTAAGCATTTTGGAATGCTCACATGGTGTGTTTGGAAACCCTTTGTGTGCACTACATTTTTCCGTTCAGTACAAGGCTGAGCAGTAATCAGCTCACCACTAATTAGAAGTCATTCCGTGTTCTGCACCCCATTATTATACACAAGTTGTATCAGACACAAAGAATAATCAGAGGGAAAAGTTCCTGCAATACCTTCTGTCTTCCATTTCCCAAACACAAAATCTGAAACCAAAAATCTTCTGCTGTTTTGAAACAGCCATTATGGAGGAAGCAAAAGCCCTTTATTTTCCTCTCATCAAAACTGGAATATGAGGGAAATTCACTGTTCTGGGGAAGGCAGGAACAGAGATGCAGGTTTATCTTGTTATGCTTTCCTTATGTTAGTGATGTTTTGATAAACAGGTTGTGTGAGATGTGTTTTAAAGTTCAGTCCTCTGAGAAGCAGAGGTTTAACCTAACTAGAGCTCTTCACAGATGTTCTGTTTGTTTGTGGTTGCAGGTATTCACTGTGACAGTGTGTGTGCTGAGGGACAGTGGGGCCCAAATTGCTCCTTGCCTTGTTACTGCAAAAATGGAGCATCCTGCTCTCCAGATGATGGGATCTGTGAATGTGCGCCAGGATACAGAGGCACCACTTGCCAAAGAAGTAAGGACAACATAAATGCTTTAAAAATCTGTTTCTCCCTCAGTTGTTTGGAAAACATATCATACAATAGCCTAATGCTTTGCTAATTGTAATCTGAAAGACTAGGAAACACTCCTTGATTGGACATTTTGTCAAAATCCATGAATATTCAGAAAAAAAGCGTTACCTGAAAGGAGCAAATGTTTCCATCTGTCTTCTTGTTATGGTACCAGCTTTCCTTTTATTCACTGTCTGTCCTGTGGCACTGTAATGAACTTGATTTTCCATGACATGTTATAGGGGATTCCATTCTAAAGCATTTCCAAATGTGATTGATGAGTGTTAAGTTTGTAATACAGGTAAACAAAACATACTTGAGTTTCAGCAACAAAAAGCCTTCCCATTCTCTGCTGGGGACTGTCAGCTTAGTTAATATTTGGGGCTTTAACACTTGTTTTGTAAGAATAGTCAGTAGGATCAGGCCCCACAGTAATGTCATATGAGGATGTCAAATGTACCCATGACTCCTTTTGAAAAACTTGTCTGGGTAAAATACAAATTTCTTAAGAAGAGATACAGACTGACTGTAAGGAAAATCATGCCATAATTAGGGAGGTAGATAATAAGTCTGCCCTCCCAAGATTTGTCACAGTTTGCCAGCAGCCCAGCTGTCTTCAGTTTGAATCACTGAAGCTGTAAGGCAAAGGTCTTCAGGGAAGAGAAATGTGACTTGTGTGGGACTGGAGAGGATCCCAGTTTCCAGAAAACGACTCTCAGAAACAGGATCCAGGAGCAGGTGGATTAAGGACAAGCAAAGATGCTCCTGGCTCTTCCTAAAGAGGCTTAAAAGGCAGGAGATGACCTGAAATGGTCACTGTCAGGGAGAAGGAGAACCAGAGGAAGGTGAAGTTCTGTCAGTCCAGGCATGGCAACATTTCCAGCTGCAGCCTGTGAAATGGCACTGGTAAATCTCACTTCAGTGTGGCATTAGTATTCCTTGAGCATTTCTGACTCTGAGCAGTAATTATTCTCACTATCTAATCTCTAAGGGCCCTGCAGTCAATCAGTGCATCCAGAGCGTAACACTGCCATGTTAAAATGTTCCCTGGTGTTTTGGAACTATAACCTGGAAAAGAAGCTCCCAGTCCAGAGCCCCTCTGAGGCACAGTCTGCAGGCTGGGAAGACAAAGATCATAGGAATAATTTGGATCCTGGTCAGAAGCTGCCTTTTCAGTAAACAGGAAGACCTTTTGGCACTGTTTCACTTGGAGAAGTTAATCTCTCTGGAGAGATCCTGGCCATGTAACTTGTATCAAGTGTGTAATTAAAAGACTGAATCTTGAATGAAATTGAAATATTGAAAAGATTCCAAGGCAGTTTTGTCAGTGCTAATTGCAGCTGTTCAGGTATTTCTCTTGATCTCTTACCTAATATTCTAATTTATCAGGAAATAAATGCCAAAAGGGATTAGATCAACAAAGAAGGAGAAGCAGCCTTTTTTTCCTCTCCTTTTTTTCTTTTTCTTTTTGAGAAACTCATGCTTTTAGCATCACAATTAACAGTACAACTCTGTATTTCTGGTCTCAGGTTCTCTGAAAGTTAGAGTGACTCTGTACCATGTAAAAGAAGAGTTACTTGGAAAACATCTGTACTTTTTATCCAGTGAAGTTGTGGCTGTTTGAATTCCAAGTTAGAAAACACATCAGGAATCAAGGTCTAAGATGACCTTACTCGTCTAGAGATAAATCTATTCTCTCTGTTATTCAGATGTGCTTCAAAAGATGTCCTTATTTAGCCAAATAGAAGTATGTATGCATTCCAAGCATTATCCAAGTTCAGGGTGGCTTGACACGTACTGGAATGCCAACAAAGTCGTGATGAACCAGAATACACCAAATCCTCGAGGAGAGGGAGCAGACCTTGTTTTGGGAGTGTAAACCACTGAGCTGCACAAATAACAACGACCACCACTGGGGCTGGAAAGCAGAGCCAGTGGCCTGCAGGGGTGGCTGATGGCAGGACAGCAGCAGTTACAATTTGTCCTCTTTGGTTCCAGTCTGCTCGCCAGGGTTCTACGGCCACCGCTGCAGCCAGACCTGCCCCCAGTGCGTGCACAGCAGTGGCCCCTGCCACCACATCACTGGCCTGTGTGACTGCCTGCCTGGATTCACAGGAGCCCTCTGCAATGAAGGTACAGCTGGCCACAATGACTCCATGGGATGATTTCCATTCCGTCACTTGGGAGCTGTGGAACCAAAGATGGTTTCTGTTGTGGAATGTTCAGTTTATAAATCAGAAATCTGAGGTTGTTTCATCCTTCAGTGTGAAGCCCTCTGTACTTTTAATTGCATTATTTGTGTAGTGAATATGCATATTGTGCTCACTGAATTTATAATACCTCACTTTACCCTTATACTAAGCAATACTCTTTTCAATCCAAATATCAATTGTTTTCTCCTGAAATGAAGAAAATTAAATCCTGTTCTGATCCCTAAGGAGTTCTAATTTTAACAATGCCTTCTCAGTATGTCCTAGTGGCAGATTTGGGAAGAACTGCGCTGGAATATGCACCTGCACCAATAATGGGACTTGTAATCCTATTGATAGATCCTGTCAGTGCTACCCTGGATGGATTGGTAGTGACTGCTCTCAGCGTAAGTACTAGAGGTTTTTTTGAACCTTTAATTTTAGAACAAATAATCAGGGTGCAGCTATTTAAAATACCTTTTTTTTTTTTTTTTTTTTTTTTTTTGTAAAGAAACACTGTGTTAAATCAAAAATTAGGACTTCATGGTAAATAATGGAGAGATCCTAAACTTCTCTGGTCAGGCCAAGAGCAAAGCTGAAATTTTCTCAGACATAGGTTAGTGCTCTGGCTACACAGCCATCCTTGTTCTCACTAAGTATTTGAACATTTTGTTAAGAAATTTTTCACTATGCCTTTTTTTTAGATGCTTGTAAATCTGTGATGGATTTTCCTCTTTCTTCCTTTTATAAGTGTTTCCACAGATAAACATTTTCAGTGTCATTGTACCTCACTCAATGAGTATTGTCTTGTGCTGAACTCACTGGACTCTTCATTACTGCCTAAAAAGGAGAAGGGAACGTCCTAATTTTACTACTTTTTCTAAAGTTACTTTATTAAATAGTCACTCCTCATATGCCTGGATAGGTCTATGAGATTTACTAATTAGAGAAAAGAATTGTTTTAAGGAAAACTCTCACAAGAAGCATATTCAATCCCATAAGGTGCTAAAATCCACACAGTCTGAAACACACACATGCCAAAATTTCAGTCAACCCACTTTTGTGACTAAAAGAAGCTGCACCATACCCTGAAATGTCAGACATTGTGCTGGGATTTCCAGGGAAGTGTATTTTTAAATAACATGGCTCATTGGTTTATATAATTTATGGTTTGACTGGCCCAGGTTAACAGGCTCTGCACAAGTGCAGGGTAACATCTGGTCAGTTTGGGAAAAGAACCCGAAAAACAACTTTCCTGGCTAAATTCTGTGAAGTGATTAGCATGCACAGCCCAGTATGACACCAAAATAAATCTTGGGCCCATTCCTGTGGCAGCCAGTGGCTACAAAGGTCCCTGTTTTTATGGTGAAATAAGTAGGTAGCTGGGAGAGTAGCAGAATAGGGGTATTTAGGAGGAGGAGGGACTTATTGCATCAATATCAAGAAAATGGTGCCAGCAATATGAATGGAAGTGTTTATTGAGGCTGTGCTCACAGACCATAACAGAGGAAGTTTATTTGCTTTGTATAAAGGCCTTTCGTTCACATGGAAAATAATGATTCCGTTAATTCCTTTCAGAACCAGCGACCTTTTTTAAACTTCTAACCTTTTGCCTGTATGTGATTTACATTTCTTCTTAGCTGACCACTAATTTCAAACACAAAACAGTAACAAAAAATAATTGCAAGGTACAACTGAAGTGAAAATAATAAAAAAACTTAGAAGTTTTTTTTCAATTCATCATAATATAATTTTTAATGAACTGAAATTTGGGAAAAAGGGTGACACTTTGGAAAAGTACAGCCCACTTATACATGAACCATTATGCAAATGTTTAGAGGATTCACGACTTTTATTGGTCTCAGGCACCCAGATCAGTACAAAACTATAAAGAGTTACCCTTTTTAATTTACACAGGAATAAAACCAAGGCTTCAGTGTCTGACCTCTTACTTCTCTCCTACGAAATACTGACACCTTACTACCATAAAACTATTTTCAAAGTACTAAAGAATTATTTATTTTACTATTTATTTTTAAAATACTAACTACTCCTTAAAGTACTGCTTTCTTTACTAAAGGAAAAAAACTCCTCAAGATGAGAATCCTACTCAACAGAAGGGGTCTATTCTTAGAGTACCCTCTTCACTTAGTGATATTCTACCATGAAGAAAATTATCTTTTGCTGTTTCTGAATAGTAATTAGTATTTTGGAACCACTTCACAGTTCTAGTGGCAGCACATAACATCACATTCATCCATCATGACATTTCCAAAGCAGCCAGTAAATTCTGTCTCATAATGAGTCGACATGATTGTGCACAAAATAACCTCCATTCTGTGGATAATTGCTTGGTGTTTAGAAATATTATATTGATTATTGTATAATTACTTGGTGTTTAGAAATAATTTATTGATTATTGGACCCACAGAAGCAACTGAGTTAACCAGATTAAGATACATACCTGATTATCTTCAGCACATTTAGGCAAATACTTGAAATTTAACAGTGGAAGCAGGCTCAGCATTGGATCTAAAGCTCTAGGCTATATGGGAGTTTCCACCTTCTCTGTTTTCCTTCACTTTTTGACGTTTAAAAGCTGTATCACTTCTACTTTGCAGAGTAAAAAGTGAAGAAAAGAAACCTAGTGGCTTTCTCTGTGAGAAAGGTGCTATGAATGTCCTATTTACTGAGTATCAAGTATGTATTTTTCACCCATTTAAGATTTTTCAGCACTTTTTACCTGGAGTAAAATGATGCCTTACTGAAATAAATGAACAAATCTATGGCTGTTTGCTGAGAACAGAGCAGCCCAAAACATGAACTCGGGAGAAAAACAGCGAACACCAAACAAAGCAGTGCTCATGTGTGAATGGTAGCAGCTCTATTCATGTGCATCAAGGAACCTTTGTCATTTGAGGTTAATTAATTGCTCTGGGTTGTTGCAGCTTGCCCACCTTCACACTGGGGACCAAACTGCATCCACACGTGCAACTGCCACAATGGAGCTTTCTGCAGTGCCTATGATGGGGAGTGCAAGTGCACCCCAGGCTGGACTGGCCTTTACTGCACACAGAGTAAGTGAATTTTGTGCTCATTCTTAGTTTGAACATCAGTGACAGACTTATCCTCCAGAACAGCTTATACTGGAATTCAGACACTGATACAAAAGCTGTTTTTATTTAGAACCCTGAAGATGATTTCACTAGACTGCAACATCATAATTTCTTCTGGAATTTTCTTCAATTAATAATACATTAATATTGATTTTTTCCCCCCCAAGAGCTTTTTGTTTAAGTAAAAAGCTGTGCAGTGACTGTGTGTAGTTATGTGGCATTCATTACAGGCTAGCAAAGGGTTCATATGAAGTTTGAGAAATTAACATTTGTTAAAAATAAATATGGGTAAAGCTGACTTCTTATCTTTTTTGTATTACACTTTCAGTTTGGTTTACCTTCAGTTCAGGTTGCCTCACTGACTGTGATCCTGGCCATAACCCCTGTATTTGACCTCAAGAAAAAGAGGACTACTGTGTTTTGCATTCAGTGTTGAATATGTGTTTTTCATAAAATCAGAACTTTGCTGTTTCAAATGAATAATGTCATAGTGGCAGGAAGTAACAGATACATTACAGGACCATATGGATGCAGTTCTGGGAGACATTCACTATGCTGGTTCAGCTGTCAGCTATCAGGGGTTTTTTGCTTCCTGCTGGTGAATAATGATCTCTTTGCAGTGGTGTGTCTTCTTCATACTGAAGTGGTTTCTTTGTGAGTAGCTCAGGTACAATATGTTGTTATTTTGGCTTTTTTAATGCTTCACTACAAACCACAAAGGAAATACATCCAGCGGTTCACTGACTGATGGGCAGATTCCCAAAGTGCCCTCTTCCTTCTCCCTCCAATCTCTTTGGAAGCCCATTTCTTTAAGGAGCTGTCCCTGTTGTCTTTTCAGAGTCTCTGCTGCCAGAACCACTTCCCAACCTCATTTTTGCCTGGTATGTTTTAAACCACTCCACACAAGGCAGGTCTTGGTGCCTTGCACTGACAGATCTCCATTTCAGGAGCTGCAGGAGCAAGCCCTCAGCAACATGCTGAACCAGAATGCTTGTCTTCCGCTCCCAGAGCAGCTATTTCACCCCTCTCCCCTCCCTCTGCTTGTGTTGCAGGGTGTCCCCTGGGGTTTTTTGGGAAGGACTGTGCCTTGATCTGCCAGTGCCAGAACGGAGCCGACTGCGACCACATCAGCGGGCAGTGCACGTGCCGGACGGGCTTCATGGGGCGGCACTGCGAGCACAGTGAGCACTCCCCTCCCTCTGCCTTGGGACACAGCCTCTGGCCTCCAGGGCCACTTCTGATGGGCACACAGGCTTTTCCAAACAGTTTAAAACCTGACAGAATTAAGTTGTCACAATTGTGGTTTCCGTTTCTTTGCACTGCGTTTTAGTCCCTTTGGGTGTTACGCTAAAGGAACACCCAATTACTCTGTCATGTAAAAGAAACAAAGTTAATCCAAGGAATTGTCATTGCCATCCTGGGAAAGCAGTGAGATGTATCCATTAGTATAAGCCACAGTGACAGCTAATAGTTGGAAAACTGGAGATAAGAACTAATGCATCAGTGCTGGTGGATGAAATTAATCTTTGCAGTGTGGTTTTACAGCACCGCTGGTAAAAGCATTGTAGGCAGTTTTGTTTTCATGTTTTCACACGTGTGTGGTTCTCTCCTCAGGAAGATCAGGGATAACACCAATGACATCACTGGTGCTGTAATGCTGTACAACATTAAAACAACAATCAGGCTCATGAGCACAGGACTGTCCAACCTTTGCTGACTTTACGGGCCCTGCTCCCAAATTTGTGCATTCCGGTGATGTCTGTGTTTCTCCTCAAAACATCACAACTGTTTAGGAAAAGATAACTTTTTAAGATAGTCTTTTGATGTCAAAACATTTCTTTGAATACTTTGGCAAATCTAACTCTGTTATGGATTTTGTATTTTATCCTACAAGTTGCTAATAATGATATAGCAGCATTAAGCTAAATGTTTTGGTATTCATTCTAATTCAGATCTTGAAATGAAAAAATATATTAGGACGTGATGGATTTTGTCCACCCATTTACATCAGTATTTATAATCTTGTTATATGACTGTAATTAAGAGAAGGAGGAGGTACATAAACATGAAGTTTTTCACTTGAGCTGGGATTTCTCAAGACTGCAAGACCATTCTCTGGCACCCATTGTGTTACTTTATTTTTTAAATTATTCCAAATTAAGAATGCATGAAAGATGAGCTAGATTCTTCTAAAAAGACAGAAGGAAGTAAATATAGTAGCAGAACTCTTGAGAAAATTCAGAAAAAGTGAAGAAATACTACCCTTGCTAAAACCATCAGAACTACTATAATGTGCCAGGCCACAATACCAAGAGGTGGCAGTATAAAATAAATAATTTTTTATCAGTGTAGGGTAATTCTCTAGCAGGATACTTACATGAGGTAGGAAATACTTTGATCAGTAATTAAACATTGACATAATTAAAAATTAAGTACAACTTCCCCAGTTACCTTATTCTCCATAATTTAGCATTTTTCTCCTATCAGTAGTTTCTCAGTACATACATTACAGTATCAGAGCATGCTATGGGCAGCAGTTGTATTCCTCTGTAAATGTGTGGTGCATTTCAGACTCACTGGTAGGGCCCTTTCCTTTTGCTATTTTACACCAGCACATCTGTCACACCACAGGACACCATCCAGGTGTCTGGCCCTACCTGTAAAATAATGAGGTTTTTTTAGGCTTTGAGATCTGAGTCTTCTGGCTCTTTATTCACACCTTGCCCATTTCTTCTCTGCCTTCTACCCTTTTTTATCTTTTTTTGCCTTTTTTCCCGTTGATTCCTCGCTGGCACTGCCTTAGTGGCATTGCAGGTGAAGGACTAATACACATCTGAACACAATTTTTCTCTCTCCTGCACACTGAGGGTTCCTCTTAAAAGCATTTCCAGGAGAGATCTGGTGCTGATGACACATTGGCACCTGCTGCCCACGGACAGGAACGTGGGGTTGGACTCCTGTGGTGCTGCAGACCTGTAACTCCAACACCTTTAATGAGATTTTGCTTGCTTTTGTCCCGTGCAGAGTGTCCCCAGGGCACCTATGGGTATGGATGCCGCCAGATCTGTGACTGCCTGAACAACTCCACCTGTGACCACATCACGGGGACCTGCTACTGCAGCCCAGGCTGGAAAGGAGCCAGGTGTGATCAAGGTAAAGCCCAGACATAATCAAATTTAATGTCAGCTTTTCACACAGAAACTGGCTTCACCTATTAAACACCATCTCTGTGTCATTCATTGAATAAATATGACAGATATATTTAAGTAGCCCGTTCTGTTAATTCGTGTAAGTTCTGGAGGCTTTAAATTAGATGCCTCAGTGATAATTAACTGGAGCAAAGTAACTGGAGTGTAGATTTGCATGAAATTACAGGGCAGTGCTACTCAAAGGCGCTGATAGAGCATGGGCTTTTATCTGCCCCATTATTTTGCCCAAAGATTGTTCTTACTTTTTCAAATTTATGAAAACAGCTCTTTTCTGGGAAGATTCCAAGTGTTTTTCCTTTCTGTGAAGATTCCAAGTGTTTTTCCTTTCTGTGAAGATTCCAAGTGTTTTTCCTTAAATTCAGGAGTGATTCCTGGCAGAGTTCTATTCCGGCCTTACTAAATACAGTTAGATTTAGAAATGAAATTTTGTCTCCTGCTCCTGACACGTGACCCCTCTGAGTTTATGCCACTTATTTTCATTTCTTCTTCTATTCCAGCTGGGGTAATTATAGTGGGAAACCTGAACAGCCTGAGCCGTACCAGCACTGCCCTCCCTACTGACTCCTACCAGATAGGAGCCATAGCTGGAATCATCATTCTTGTGCTGGTTGTGCTCTTCCTGCTGGTGCTGTTCATCATTTACAGGCAGAAGCAGAAAGGGAAGGAGACACACATGCCCACTGTGACCTACACCCCTGCTATGAGGGTGATCAATGCAGATTATACCATTTCAGGTATGTCATCTTTCGAATACTTTTTTTCCCCTCAATCTCTTGCTTTTGTGCTCCGATCTGCCCCTAACAGGGCTTGAATTCACATATTTCTGCTTTTTGATACCATGAAGGTGGCACACCCTGGCAAAATGTCTTAATTCTAACGAAAAGTGACCACATATCTCACTCTCCTGTGCAACATTTTGCACCCTCAAACTTTTTTTCTGCATTAAACATTTCTGTTCTCCTTGCCTGCTTTTATATACAGTTGGAGTGTGGCAAAATCTGGTGCTTAAAAAGGACTTTAAATTCAATGCCAACGGCTTGAATAGATGAAGAGTGTAGAAAATCAGGATTTCATGCTATCTGTGGCAAGATTTTGCAGAGAAGCAGACAGCAAAAGGTTTGAAACTGATTAAGGGAAGGGGCAATGAAACGAACAGGAGTTTTTGACCTATTAAAGTGCCTGTGAGTTGGGATTCAATGGGTACATGAAACTTGAGGCAATTGTGCCTTCTGAACACCACTGCTAAGGAAAGCAGTAGCTGAAGAAGGCAGCAGGAGGACTTGTCAGAGTTAAGAAAAAGCAAATCAGCAAAGGTCCTGGTGTTCTTGAAGCACTAGAAAATGTTGGTGCAGACTTGATGGTACAAGTGACTGCAGTGATGACTAGAAAGGAAAAAAACAGAGCAAAGGACCACAACAGAAAGAGCAGTGAAGTTAGCAGGTTACACTTGTGAATGCTCCTTGCTAAAAGCAAGGACATGACTTGTCACTTACTGCCCTGTATCTCTCATTTCTTGGAATGAATATAAGATATTTAGTTCTGTGTCTGTTGGGTTTTTTTTTTTAGGAAACTCTAGGTCAGATTCAGAAATCAGTGCAGTACTTTTAAAAATGTATCTTAAGAAAGAAATTCTGTGTTGCTTTCCGTTGTTAATTTTCCTTTGTTTATCTTTTCAGAAACCATCCCTCATACCAATGGTGGAAATGTCAACAGCCACTATTTCTCTAACCCCAGTTACCACACTCTGACTCAGTGCTCCAGCCCACCTCATGTCACCAACATGGAGAGACTGACCTTGGCAAAGGTAAAGCAGGAAAACTTCTGGCAGTCTTCAGTTTATTTTACATTGTTCCCTAATCTCTCCTATTTGGCTTATTTTTGCTCTTTCTGATTACCACCTGGAAATTCAGCATCTTCCATGCAACTTCAGTTTTATTACCTCACTTTCTTTGAAATAGGCAAAAACCAGCCAGCTGTTTGTGAACCTGAAGAATATGGAGCCTGGAAAACGAAGTGCTGTCATGGACTACACAGGAACACTGCCAGCAGACTGGAAACACGGCGGCTACCTCAATGAGCTTGGTAAAAAAACAAGAAGGGAGGAGAATGGGAGTGTTATTCACTGTGTGTGGGATGCATTCCTTAAGTCAGGAAGAGATGAAGTGACCCCTTGTGAGGAATGGTGGAACAGTTTTTGATGCCCAGTGCAGACAAGATGTGTAAAGTATCCCATTTTTATTAAAATATTTGCTTATTGATTAGTTTTGTAGAACAGTGAGGTTTTTACAGTAAGGGTATGCTTGGGCAAAATTACAAATTCTTATTAAATAAATGAAAGGTTGCATATATTTTATTTTTTTAAATCACCACAAAATGCAATCAGTGGTTTTAAAAGTATTTTTTCATTACCTGAGTCACTTCAGATGTAAACAGTAGATCTTCCCAGCTAAGCCTCCTGTTTGCTAAAAAATCGTTGTCTTCATTTCTGGTACTTACATATATCAGAAATGGGATTCAGAACAGCAGTATGCAGCACTGTTTGGTTTTTTTTTTTCCTGCTCTTCCCCAGCCTTGGTCAAAACACAATTCAGGCTCAAATCTGTTGTGTTTAGTTTGGGATTTGTTTTTTTGGTGGGTTTTTTTGTTTTTTCAGGAAAGGATTTCAGTCATAATGCTCAACATTCAGTTTTATATTTTCTTAGAGCATTTGAACTTGCACTAAATGCTCCTGAGAGACACTTGCTGTGGTTAACCCAAAGCAGGAGATCTTGAGCAGCAGGGAGGTTCCAGAGGACTGGATGAATGCTGATATTGTGTCTGTTTGCTAGAAAATAAAATAGGATTACTTGGGTAGCTCAAGGCTGGTGACCTGAGCATTAAACTTGTGAAAACAACACAAGTGACAGGAGATCTAATAAATAAAGATGGATAGGAATAAAATTAATTATGTTTAGGTTTCCTTAAAATAATACCACTTCCCTCTTGAAAACTACTCATTTTGTCTAGATAGTACATAGATAAAATCATTTTAGGCTTTTATAATTCTCCTAGCATAATACCAAAATACAGCCTAATTAAAAAACCAGCTCTCCACAATATCAATGAAAGCTATTTGAATAGATCAGTAACCAGGAAACTGCCAGGTCTTTGAAGACAGCTGTTGTGCTCTGCTGTTTACTTTTATTGAGAGAAATCAGTGAGTAACAGGTAATTTCAGAGTTGTAAATTCAGGTGCAAGGTGTTCAGGCCACTGGGGTTGGAACAGGGTGACCCTGATTTGGGAGTGATTAAATTTGGAAGCAGAGCATTGAGAATTGGAGCAAGCTCTGAACACCCTGAGACTTTCAGGTCAAGGTGGGATGCCTTTCTGGCAGCTAGGGTTTATCCAGAACAAAAAAAAAAAACCAAAACCAAAACCAAACCAAACCAAAACAAAACAAAAAAACAAACAAAAAAAAAAAAACCAAAAAACAAAACCAAGAAGCAGCACTTACTAGCATTGTTCAAGAGTGAGTAACTGGCATTCTGTGAGGTCAAACTTGATAATTTAATGGCCCCTTATGATCCACCTTCCCTGTTCCTGTTGGAAAATGTGCAAGCAAATAGTGCAAGTGATTCTGTACCCCCATCTTGGGCAGTTCCACAGTCCTTATGAGAGAATTATTCAGCTAGGACAGAAGTGAGTCCCAAGGCAGTTCTTAAACATTCAGAAGCTGTTGTCTAATCACTTTTGTTTTCTTTGATTTTAAAACTACTCTATTTTTTTTTTGTATCATTTTCTCCTCAGGTGCTTTTGGACTTGATAGGGGATATGTGGGGAAGTCCCTGAAAGGTGAGGTTGTTTTCTGATATATTTAGATGAAACTACATAGATATGCCTTTTATTCTTCCAAATTACCTTTGGTTTCTAGTGAAGAGAATATAAAAAAACATTCTGGAACTAAATTTTTTCTAGACACTGAATCAGTGCATGATTTGTTTGTTTGCCAGTGTGGGTTTTTTAATCTTTTTTGAATGGAAGTTTTTGCATTTTTTTGTAAACCAACAACAACACAAACCAAGCCATTTTAAGTCACCTATGTGTCACATAGATCAAATGTTTTTTGTCATCTTGAGTCACAACACACCTCAATTCTAGACTGCAGAACACATGTAGCCTCTGCTGAAAGGCTTTAAAAGGGAATTCCAACTTCAGCTGGCATGGTCTGCATGACCACAAACCTTCACCACATCCACTGCAGGCCCTTGGAAAGGATATCAAAATACAGAGAGACAGGAATGCAAAGTTTCTGAAATTCAGGGTAGTGATCTGGTATTTTGATCTTCTCATTTATCCAGTTTTCTCACAAGACTTTACAGTGTACCACCCTGCTGTGTGTCAGTGTTTGTGTTACCTGATCAGGGCAGGCCAAGGGTGCCTGGATGTCCAAGCAATTGAAAAGGTGTAGCAAAGTCCATATGAATGATGAGTTAAACACATTGACAGCAGCTGGTTTATCCCAAATGTGAAGATTTGGCACTTAGGAACATGGTTAAGTGATGGATTTGGCAGTGTTGCATAAATAGTTGGACTCAATGATCTGACAGGTCTTTTATAACCTAAACAATTCTACACTTCTGTGACTTCAGAAAGCTCAGTTCAAATGAGTCACAAAATCATGAGCACCCATCCACTGACAGGTCCACCAAGGTCAGTTTCATCTTGGAGTCAGGAATGGGCTAAGGAAGTCCGATGTTAAATAACGCATTATATCACAAAACACCACAGAAAACAAAATAACACACACACACACCACAAAATTACTTCCCAGCACAAGCAATTACATCTCTGAAACCAGTTATTTGTCCTTCAGTTAAATCCTGACATCACAAGCCACCTGATGTTTCTTTGCTAATTTTCCTGCATGTGCCTTACAGAAATTTAGAAGAAAAGATGGTTATTATTTTTGCGCACTCAAATACGCAAACTTTGCACCACCTAAGCCATTCCTAGAAATAAATGATGCTGCCATTTGCCCAGACCTTGCCCTTGGGGAACAGTCTCAGATCAGTTCTTTTAAGTGTCTGAGTTCAATACCTGGAGGAGCAGAAAGTGTTCTGAAGTGCTTGTTAAAAACTGATTCTACAGCTTGTAATGCTAGGCACTATTTTACAGAATTGAAAATGCTTGGATTTTGCAACAGTAATTTGATGGTGGTAAGATGAAGTCCATTAAAGAGCACAACAGCTGAGATGCTTTCACTGATTGCTGTAAATAATTTTGAAGTGTTACGACTGGTTTCCATTTAAATATTCACTTCTGAATGCCTTTTTAGAACAAAACCCTTTTTTAAGGCAGCAGTCTTCATTGCATGCCGCATGCTCAAGACATGTTTTTCTTTTTGTAGATCTGGTGAAGAACTCGGACTACAATTTAAGTAATTGCTCACTGAGCAGCTCTGAGAACCCCTATGCCACTATCAAAGACCCACCAGCTCTGGTGCCAAAGAGTTCAGAATGTGGCTACGTGGAAATGAAGTCCCCAGCACGTCGCGACTCCCCCTATGCTGAGATCGCCGGCTCTGCCACGGCCAGCAAGAACGTCTATGAAGTTGGTAGGTACAAAATCCACCTCTGGATGCTGGGGGTAGGAACAAAGAGCACAGGGCTTTTTGATTTTTGATTCAGTTTCATCAAAACATGTGAAAACCGCTGGAAAAACAAAATTACGTGTTCAGATTCTGTGTTCTGCTCAAAAGTTGTAACAACAGTTTTTACTCTTTTGGTGTAATTCACACAACAGGGTTTGAAGTACCTTCAGCTCTGTTCTGTCACCTACAGATACCTCTGAACTGCCCTGGTGTGAAAGCCTGCCTTTAACCAATAGTGTAATAAAAGTTTAGCATTTGATTGCAACGTAGTTCAGCTCTAGGTTAGGCTGAATGCAGCTGGAGTTACACGTGGGAGGGTTGAAGTTCTGTTTCCTTCTCTTGATCAGAATAAAATAGCATCTTCACCCACAGACATAGTATTCCACTAATATGGGCCCTACCTAGTTACTGTTTCTTTAGTTACAGAAAACTTTGGGGTCCTGTGGAGTGGTAGCTCCACTCCAGCCTGTAATAAATTGTCTCCAGGGACACAGGATATATCTTCCTTTCCTGCATGCAATTAGAGATCACTGAAATCCATCAACATAACCATTCTGCTTTTAAGGACTGTTACAAAGTCTTGATTAAACCCCTCAAATTCAGGTTGTTGTTTGGTTTGGTTTTTAAATTTGCTGAAATTAAAGACACATAAAGAAGAGATGTTGTCTTGGTTCTGTCAGTAAAGACACTCAAGGCAGGGCCCTGCTGCAAGTGTGAAGAAAAAACACCAACCTGTGTGCTGCATTTCAGGACTCAGCATGATGAGGAATCTTCCTACTGCAGCAGAAACTGAAATGAAGTTTCAGTGTTTTCCCTGAAGCTGAGTGATGCTCTCTCTCCTCACAGAGCCCACGGTGAGCGTTGTCCAGGGCGCATTCAGCAGTGGTGGCGGGCGCCTCGGCCAGGATCCCTACGACCTCCCAAAAAACAGCCACATTCCGTGCCACTATGACCTGCTTCCCGTCAGAGAGAGCCCCACGCCCTCCACAGAGGGGGTCAGCAGCAAATGACCCTGCAAAGAGCTGATGCCTACAACCCTGGGACTCTCAAGGGGCAGAGTGGCACAGTCGTGCTCCTTCCTCTCTGGTTTACCATCTCTCTTGGCTCCTGATCTGTCCTGCAGATAATTGCTGTACCTTAAGCAGAATCTCAGCACGAGGTCTGTATTGCATATACAAGTGACAGATGGACAAATGCCACACTCTGGGGATCCTGATTCTTCTTCTTTTTTTTTTTTTTTTTCATGGCAGTAAATTTTATAGAAACAGGTATGCAACACATTTATACTGTAATATACTGGCTTAAAAAAATAGTAGTTTGCAGATTAGTCTTGATAACATCACATTTTAGCGACTTCAAATATAGGCTTCATGTCTGTCATGTTCCAGAGTAGAAATACTCCCAGGACAGTGCAATTTACCAAATACCACTTTGTACAGGTGATCTGATTCACCAGTTACTCACTAGTAGAAGGAAAACTGCCTTGCCAAATTTTACCTTCCATTCTTACCTTAAGTCAAGACATATTACAAGAAACAAGATCTGATGGGGATAAGGAAGCACAATGTTGCAGATATTTGGGAAATCCACCATCAGGCTTTTCTGTCCATTACAGGTGGTGGATGTACTTGGCTCGAATAGTTCTGGAGATAAAATAATTGCATACATCAATATTTACATGATGCTTCAAGATCTCCTAGTACTGTAGACCCAGCACCAGTCTTCAACAAGTATTTTGCTACAGTTCAGCTTCACACGTTGCAATTCTGACCACTATTTCTGCCACACACAAATAATCCACAACATATCAGTTATTACTTCAAAAAAGATGTAAATTGAATCAGTTTTTTTTTGTCACCATGGACTGATTATGTAAGGAGTGGACAAAGGTGATGACTTCTGTAAATCTTAACTGCAAGGAAGGGTTTACATTTTATAAAAAGGTAGTAATAATGACTGTAATATAGGGTAAAGATAGTCAAGTGTTCTTTTTTTTCTTCGAAATAACTAAGTGAACTCTGTGCATACTTGCTAAAAAGGCACCTTTTCTTTTTTTATAGTTGATATAGGGAAAACACATGCTTAAGCTGGTCTTTTGCATTGCTAATAATGTGACACATGTACCCCCCCACCTTCATTAACTTCTCTCTCCATTTTTATGCTGTGTGTCTGTGTTTTTAGTGAACTAGCTTGTAACTGAAAAAATACTCTAGTGTGTGTGTCCATTTCTTTTGCATTTTTGCCAACTGGCCTTTTGTTTGTCCAGTTCAAGGGACCTCTGGGCAGAGCAAGAGGATCAAAGTAAGAATCCACAGTGATCTCTATTAGAGGTGATTAAAAAATACCTAACAGTTCAGATTGATTCATTAATTCAGGGGAAGAAAATCAAGGTGTTTTTTGTTGAGAATGACAACAAGAACCCAGAAGAAAAGTAAAATACAGTTCCTACTTAAAGTTTAGCTTATGCTGCTGACCATGTGGATGGAGAGCATCTTTCCAAAACCGCCCCTTTTTCCAAAAGAGGCTTTCAGTCTTCCAAAATAGTCTATTACGAGCTGCACGATTCAGTGGAAATTAAATTCACCAAGGGATGCATCAGTTTGAGAGAATTTTCCCCAAACACGTCAGCTTAAAGATAACACTGTTGCTGTAGGCTAGGCACCCTCTTTCAGTGAAAAGATACTTGTAGGAAGCTAAGGTGAGGTGCCAGCATTTAACGTGACCTGGCAGTGCTTCTGAAGCACTTGTCCTGAGGGCTGGTGTGTCACTGACTAATGGGGAGAAGGATCCTGGCTATTTTATAGCTCCCTGGGCATTTCTGCTACATCCCTGAAGTAAAGAATTCCATTACCTTTGGATTTGGAAAGTACAGATATTAGCTAGGAGATTTCTAAGGCTGCTTGCCATTTAATCCCTGTCTAAGATGAAGTATTGATTGGGTTTGTATGCATCTAGATAAAATGTAGAGCTACTGGTATATACATTTTTTTTTGTATTGTGTGAACCAGACTTTAAAATAAAACTTCTCTAAAGCCATGAAGAGAAAATGCTGCATTTAACAACTGGTAGTTGACTAAAACTTGTTGCTGTTTTTGAAGACCACTAGGTAAAATTATCTTCATCATATAAACAATTCTTTTTACAAGGAGAAGTGAAGAGCTAAATAAATGTTGTGAGGTTTTTTAAATTTCCAGCATGTCGCATTTCATCAAGTGAAATATTCAGTCAAATATTCATGAAAATAGATACGTTTACTGTCATTTTACTTATTGTGTGTGTTCTAAATGTACGCATGACTGAGGTCTGCCTTCCTGCGTGTGGGTGAAACTCCTGCTGTGTAGTCAGCAGCAGCAATGCCTGCATAAATCTGAGCTGGATCTGCAGTATAAGCAGGGCAAGCAAACGGCCTGTGAGTTTACTTCAGAGAATGATTCCTGGTGAGGTGGTCAGAACACTGATTTCCTGGAGTGCACTCTGCTCTCGGCTTCAGAGATCCCCAGCACCATCCTCGTGACTGCCAGACAGCTCTGGGTGTAGATCCCGCTGTGGTCTTCACACAATTCAAATACTTCTGAAGGTGCATTCTCCAGGGTGGAGGAGACTGAAGGGGTCAGGTGATGGAGCAATTTTAGCAAACACTCAGAGAACTGGCTTCACTTCACTACAGACAGGAATGGAAAGGGATGCCTTGCCTCTATATATTCACATTACAAAAGTGACAAAATACAGCGTCGAAAATGGAGGTAGCTCTCCCCTAGCAATCTGTCACCATTTTAATAAAAGACTGCACCGAGTTAATACCTGACTTTAAAGTAGTGAGTATAAACTTTAGGCTTTAAATATTATAGGCATTATTAATTCAGGGCACTTAGAAGCATAACGAAACCCTTAGCTTTCTGCTATGTCCAAGATTTTAATCACAACACACTGTTACACATAAAATCTGTGCTTATCTTGATCTACTGAGAGAATTTCCATTAACTTTAATTGGAGATGCACATGCAGATTACAGGAAGGAAAATTTATTGTGCTCACACTTTCTGCTGAGACAATCTGCAAGTTCATACTGAAGTAAAGTTAGGGTGAAATCATAAGCAAGGACTGTGTTACACTAAATATATTGGATTTTCAAGTACACTAACAACAATTTTTGATCCAGTATGTGTCCAATTAGTAAATCTTACACATAAGCTCTAAAGTCCAGACAGAAGATCAGAGCTAGTTTTGACAAAAAATGCTTTATATTAAAGATTGTATATACAGTATCTGAAATTACTGAAAACAAATGAGTGTATGTTTATCAATTACTGCAGAGAAAACCTTGTCATTTGATACACTCATCCTAGTGCTACAGCACTGAATATAACTTTTCAGTATTTTAGCCCACAAGATTTCACTTTGATATGATCGAACTGTATTATATTTTTAAAGAAAACCTATCAAGTGTGCCTGGCTTTTTTTTTTTTCTTAGTTGTAAGAAAAAAAAGTGTTTTGTTGTGAAAACATAAATATATTTTCCAAAGATGACTGATGTTCATCATTCTCCCTTTCACTACCATGTATTTCACTTCACATCCCTGTAGGTTAATACAATAAAGTTTCTAATGAAAGATGAGAAGTGCTTTGATTTTTTTTTTTTTACTCTGTTTTTCATTTGCCTACAGGAGATCTTGAAATAGCACAGGAGATGTATGAAATGTCATTTTTGCTCTCATGGTTTAATCCAAGCTGGTAACTGAGTACAATCTGGGTAGTTGCTCCTCTGGGGAGGAGTAGAGGAAACAAAACTCTGTGGGTTGAAATAAGAACAGTTTAACAAATGGAAGAAAATCAAGTAAATTACTAGTACTGATTGTAATACTAATACAGAAAAACCCATCATAGACAGCTCTTTCAGGGTTAAAAAGCTACAATCCAGTATTGTAAAGGAACAGTTCTACTTTCCAGGCTTTTCTGTGCAAATCAGAGAAATTCCTTCAGTATTCCTTCAATGCTGTTGAAAAGAGGGGTTTAATCCTAAGTAATTGACTTACATTCAAACGGCCATCTTATTAATAAAAAAGTAACGAAGAGCGATCCTCATTACCTACGTAGGGTAAATGATCATTTGTGGGAGGGGACTTGGGAGATAATCCCCCTGAGATGCTGTGGGAGGTTACCAACGTCTAACTTCCCGCCTCCCTTGATTGTCAATCTTTGGTTGTGCCTTCCCCTCATCCCTGTCAATCATTATGTAAACCATTCCCTAGTTCTACAAAGTTCTTTGTAACCCCATTGGTTCCTTCCCTGAAACCACTCCTTCCCCTTGTCCCCATTGGTTGTAACCTTGTCACTCACCTTCCACTCCGCCCATGAACCCTTCCCTGCCAGAGTTAGAATCCTCACCCCGCCCTCTGCTCGGGGCTCTCAGTGTGAGCTCCCTTCCAGAGTGGCTGTCCTTCCTCACTCCCCGACCTATCTCTTCCTTCAATAAACCCACTTGGAAACTAAGCCGCCTGAGTGTCATCCTGCCGCCGAGAGGAAGCATCTCTAACGCTATCCGGTCCTGAGGACCTGACCCTGTGACGTGTCTGGTGGTCACAGGACCCCACGACCTCAACTGGCACCCGAACGGGCTGACCCCTCACAGGAGTCAGCCGAAGAGCGTCTCCCTTGCTCCTTCGGATCCGTGACCCAGCTGCAAGAGGACTTCAAGCGCCGTTCTCCGCCAGTTCCACGAGCAGCCGCGCTTCGTTTTTGAAGATCTCCTGCCTCGTGGGCTGCAGACAACCCGTCCCCGTCCGACACCACAGCTTCGGGGAAGCTTCGGACTGAACGGGAACTGCAGCGCTTCCTCTCCCCCTCAGAGGTCTTTTCCTTTCAACAGTGGTCCTAAGTGGGTGAGTTTTCTGGCTTGGCACCTGACCCTGTCCCTTCGATCTTATTTTCTTCCTTTGCCTCTCTGGGGATTTTTAGTAGCAGTGAGAATGGGCAATCGCCTTTCTCCTGCCTGGCGGGATTTTTATGTCCATGTTAAGTCTACCCTTGTTTGCGGAATGTTTCTTTTAAGAAAGGGGAATTAAAGGCTTTTGTTAATCTCATTTTTGATAATTTTCCCGACACTTCAGAGGATGATTTTTCTTCTGTTTTGGGGAAAGGTTGGGAGGTTGTTATATGATTTACAAGTTAAGGCGAACTTTAGGGTTGGACTTTTTTTCCTCTTTTTCATTCGATTTTTACTTTATTTAAACAAAAGGGGGAGAGTTGGGTCCCAGGTTCTCCTACCCCTCGTTCCGTCCCCCCATTCCTAATCCTGTTTCCCCTAAGGGTGGGTCAGGCGGCACACCCTGCCACAATCGGCACCGGGCTGCCACCGTCTCCCTGCTGCCCCCCGTCCCACTCTGTCCCTTCCTCGTTCTGGGACTGGCTACCCCAGCACGAGCCATTCCTCTTCCCTTAAGCCACAAACCCCTGCTCCTAGTTTAAGACCCTGTTGTTCAGTTCCTGACTTGTGTCAGCATGAAAAACAAAACGGCGCCGGCCACATGGCCGAGCAGCCTTCAACAAATTTTCAAAATGGCGCCTGCTCACCTCCCTGCTCCCCTTGGGCCCCTGTCAATGCCCTACAAGCTCCACCTCCATCAAGTGCTGCCTCTGCATCGGGTCCCGCCCCCTCCAACACGTCAATGGTGTCATCGTTGGGACCCGCCCCTCCAGTCCCCATGGCCACACCCCTGGTGTTATGAACAAGTTCATTAGTTAAGTGTTATCAACAAGTTAAAGGAATTTAAAGTTAAATGTGTTAATTAAGACTGTTATTACCTGTTAAATCCCCGTTGATGTCTCCCTTATATCTCCCTATGTTGTGCCCCGTCACTGTACTTGTTATCCATGTTGCGACCACCGGGTAACACCTCCGCTGCTCCCCAAAATGGCGACCGGAGCACCCCCAAGAATATGCAAATTAAGGACTGTGACCAGAAACTCAGAAAAACCCCTAAAGAAAACAAGCCAACTTAAGACCTGAACAACAAACGGACTTTGGCCATCGGGAAGAAGTCCCCTGCCTTACCAGCGCTGCAGAATCAACTCCAGAGCGTCATCCTAACCTAAGTGGAGCCAACCGAGAGCAAAAACCCTAGTCAACGAGCCCAAAAGCGTCTTCCCAGGCACGCCCGCGAGGACGGAAGCCCCAGTTCTGCTGCACAGCAAAACTGACTACCTCCTCCTCTGCCTCGCCGAAGGGAGCAGCGGCGGTGTGCGCGACCCCTCGGGCCCCCACCCAGAGCTGGTCACTCTAATAATGGCGTTAAAAAGGAGCTGGTCTCCTTGCCCATTCATGACAGCTTGATGCATTGGCCGGGAAAGCCACACCTGAAGAGGACTCCAGGACTGGGACGGCCGCTCACCCTGGACCTCCAGGATCGCTGGCTATCCGGACGGAGGAGAGGACCAGCCGGGCACGACGACGCAGAGGAGTGCCGGAGGGTGAGAATCCCGGTGGCGGGCGAAGGAGGCGTGCGAGTGGCATGTGAATGAGACGAGGGCCGGCAGCTCAGACTCTCGAAGTGAGTGGGACCCCTAGTACCGCGGTTTCGGACTCCCGAGAGGGGGCCGGCCGGGAAAGTGGGGAAGCGAAAGAGACTGGTGAGAAAGAGGCGTCTCCTGGGGTTAATAAGGGCCCCCCCTGGGCGTGCAGGGGATAGCCAGGTGTGAGTGGCACGCAGCAGGGCCGGGCGTGGGGAATACCCAGACGGTGTGTGAGTCCCACGCATTCACTGGGTGCCCCCAGGCACTGCCAGCACCGAGCGCTCACGAGGGCCCCTTGCTTCCCAGGGCCGGGACAGACGTGCCGTAGGTGGTGTGCTGCCGCGGTCTCAGGGAGGGGACCGTAAACCCACAGCTGAGAGCACCGGGGTGGGGAGTCGGAAGGGCAAGGCCAGGCACCACACATTCTGCACACATCCCTTTCGCCTAGGCTACTCCGCTGGGGAGGGGTAGCCAAGCAGGACCGGTGGACGGCAAAGGGGTCGGGCCCCGCTTGGGTTGATCTCAGTGTTTTTGGGGGGAAAGGATACCCCCGGGTAACCCTACGGAGTCTCCTGGACCCTTCCTACCTCCGTTCAAAAAATTTAGGAAGGAACGGTATTAGAACAGGGCAGTTTAACCCGGGGCAGCGGACTAAAGGTGTCCAGCCTGGCGGGAGGCTAGACTAGGGGAGGTCCTGGTGCCGGCAGAGAGGCTTCTAATACCGTGTACCCTGGTTGGTGTCGAAAAGTGTGCTCAGGAGTCTCTAGGGTAGAGGCGAGGCACGGGGGTACAATTAGGGGGTCAAATCACTAGGATAGGCCCTGGTGTCGGGCTGTCTTAGGGGAGGCCTAGGAAGTCGATACCAAAAGTGTGAGTGTGGAGATCTGCCCGGGTGGAGAAAGTGTGTGTGGATCCCGTTTTTTTTATTCCCTGGAGTGAAAGGAAGGTGCGAAAGAGGTCTGTGAGGGATTAAGTTGCACTGAGGGGGGAAAAGGCTTACGTTGAAGTAAATCAGTTTTAGTTCAGAAAGTGTTTGGTTGGTTGTAGATTTGTGTTGCCTGTCTGTAACTTTCCTTTCGGGTAGGGGCACATTTAAGGGGATTTTAAGTTGTTGATTTAAAATGGGACAGTGTGCGAGCAGGAGAGGAAGCCCCCTTGTGGGGAAAAAGAAGATAAAAAGCCTTCCCATAGAGAGTCCACTAGGACAGTTGTTGAGTAATTGGGAGTCTCAGGAAGCCACCAAATCCCTAGACCAAGTAAAAATTATTTATTTTTGCACTGAGATTTGGCCATAGTTAAAATTACAGGGCAGGTGGCCGTGGTATGGAACAAATGATCCATGGATTTGTTCCCAATTACATCATTATTTAAAAACACAAGAGACTCCCGACATCGAGCAGATAGAATATGCTGCTTGTTGGTTGAAAGCTGTGAGTAAAGAGAGGGTGAAGATCCATAAACTAAAAAGGAAAGAGGAAGATAAGGAGGAACATGGGGACGCGCAAACCACTCCTAATACCTCGGATCCCCTTGATCATTTGCCACCTCCTCCTCCTCCAATTTACCCAACCCTGAATCCTAACCCTCTACAGGCTCCCCCAGCAATAATCCCACTACCACCCCCTCCTAATATTTATATACAAGACCCCAAACCAGTCCCGATTTCCCCAGCCCCAATCTCGACTCCTTCCACAACACCCCTCTCCGCCCCACTACCTTTGTCTAGTTTTCCAGCATCCAATTCGCCTTCTAATTCGGCTTCTCCCCCAAACAATCTCTCTCCACCAACCATATCTCAGATTCCACCTACTCCTGGTGTTTCTAACCCTAAACCAGAACCTCCCCCTATCCCTATAGTAACTTTTCCAACTTCCCCTAGCTCGGCAACACCCCAAAATTTAGCCTTACACCCCAGTCCCATGAATTTACACTCTTCTCCCTCACCTGCGTCCATCCCTTTACCGCCTTCTAATTGGGACCTGAGTTCATCATCCCCTCCTGCTAGTGACCACCATGACCCTACAGTCCAGGCATCCCCCCAAACTGATAACAGTATGGAAGGCCCTTGGTGCAATACTCGGTCAAGAACCACAAAACTGGAAAAAATGATGCCACTCAGGGAGGTTCCAATGGGTGGAATGATGGGAGGGGTAGGATTTGTAAACGCTCCACTTACTGCCTCGGAAGTCAGGAATTTTAAGAAAGAATTGGGGAGCTTGGTGGAGGATCCAGTAGGGATCTCAAACCAGGTGGACCAGTTTCTTTGCCCTAACATCTACACCTGGGGGGAGTTTAATTCCATACTGAATATTTTATTCTGCCCTGAAGAAGTGAGGATGATTCGGGCAGCAGGAATACGAATTTGGGAGAGGGAGAATAGGATGGGGCCCCCTGGAGATTTAAAAATGCCCTTGGTAGACCCGGGGTGGGCCCCCAATAGGGAAGAAGGCAGCAGAAATATGAGGGGTTATAGGTCCTTAATAATCAAAGGTATAAAGGAGTCGGTTCCCTGAAGCAGTAACACCAAATTAGCTTTCGAGGGGACCCAGGAAAAAGATGAGACCCCTGCAAATTGGCTGAATAGATTGAGAAGGAATTTTCAGCTATATTCCAACATAGATTCTGATAGCCCAGAAGGACAAGTGCTTTTAAAAGTGCAGTTTGTGACAAAGTCTTGGCCATATATAAGGAGAAAATTAACATGGGAGGTTCACAGACATGGAAAAGTAAAATATGGACCCCAGAGGAAATTATTCAAACCTATGGGCCAGCTACATGGGTTCAGGATGGGTCCTGGGGATACTGTACCCCCATTTATATGCTTAATAGGATAATCAGACTCCAAGCAGTACTAGAAACTGTATCAAATCGAACAGCATTGGCATTTGAACATGTAGGTGACCAATTATCACAAACAAGGGCAGTAATCTATCAAATCAGATTGGCAGTAGTCTATTTGTTGGCAGATGAGGGAGGTATATGTGGAAAGTTTAATTCATCAGAGCGCTGCTTGGAGATTGATGACAAAAGTGCAGTAATTAAAAATATATCAAAAGAAATTCGTAAATTGACCTATGTTGGAACTCAAGAGTGGACACCTTTAATAAGTGACAACTGGTTGGACGAATTCTGGTCTTTCAAGGGAACATGGTGGAAAAAGGCTGCATTTATTACAATCTGTGCAATATCAGGATTATTACTTTTACCCTGTATAATCCCCTGTTTAATCCGGGCTGTGACTTCAACTGTTGGGGCAGGTATGCAACTTTCTGAAGGGTCTACCCAGAAACCAACTAAAATGATGTTGATGAAAAATCAGGAGCAGAACCATGAGAATGCCAGAGAAATTTATAATAAATTTCAGAGACTCAGAAAAGTTTATTTTCAGGAGCTAGAAACAGCAAATTGATGCGGGCATAAGCCCGATCAAAGAAATAGAGGGGGGAGTTGTTATGAACAAGTTCATTAGTTAAGTGTTATGAACAAGTTAAAGGAATTTAAAGTTAAATGTGTTAATTAAGATTGTTATTACCTGTTAAATCCCCGTTGATGTCTCCCTTATATCTCCCTATGTTGTGCCCCTTCACTGTACTTGTTATCCATGTTGCAACCACCAGGTAACACCTCCGCTGCTCCCCAGAATGGCGACCGGAGCACCCCCAAGAATATGCAAATTAAGGACTGTGACCAGAAACTCGGAAAAACCCCTAAAGAAAACAAGCCAACTTAAGACCTGAACAACAAACGGACTTTGGCCATCGGGAAGAAGTCCCTCTGCCTTACCAGTGCTGCAGAATCAACTCTGGAGCGTCGTCCTAACCTAAGTGGAGCCAACCGAGAGCAAAAACCCTAGTCAACGAGCCCAAAAGCGTCTTCCCAGGCACGCCCGCAGGGACGGAAGCCCCGGTTCTGCTGCACAGCAAAACTGACTACCTCCTCCTCTGCCTCGCCGAAGGGAGCAGCGGCGGTGTGCGCGACCCCTCGGGCCCCCACCCAGAGCTGGTCTGTGGTGGTGCGTTATTTTATGTCTTACTGGCGTTACGGTTGTACGGGTCAGTTTTCCTGTTTTTGTTCAATTTTATAGTTAGTATGTTCTATGTACCCCCCTCTCCCTTTTCCCTATTGGTACAGCCCCAACCCTTCCCGCCTTTCCCCTTGTCCGTCACCAGACCACTGCCAGTCACCCCACCAAACCACTCCCTCGTCTCCACCCAGGAGCCCTGCGAATCACCCAGCGCCCCGCCCCGAGATCCAGAAACTTCCATCCAGGGCGTCGAGTGATTGGGTGAAGGCCCAGGGCCCCTCCCGTTCTATTGTTCCATTGGCCCCTTACCTCGGACCCCTCCCCAGGGAGCCACCCACACCTATCCCTTATTGGTCCCAGTTCTCTCCGCCCCCACTCTATATAATCCTGTGTCAGGTAGTTTCTCTTCGCCTTCCTTGGTTGGCACTCAAGCGTTAGTTGGATCCTAGTTTGTTTCTCCCTCACCCTGAGGGAAATAAAAGGATCGTTCTGCCCCCAAAGAAGGACGCTTCTAGAGTCATCTCTTTCCGCGTGTGGGTCTCGCTTTCGGTCGCCCTCGGAGCCAAAGATCCATCCCGAGCTCTCCAAAGCCTCCCCTTGGAGTAGCCCAGCGGAGGGCTCGGGGAACCTGCTCGCTCCCTCCGGAGCTAGAGCTGAGCCGGGATCGACTACCTTTCTGGAGGTAACGCGGCAGCGGTGGCGCCCAACGTGGGGCCCCAGGGCGACAGCGGACCCCGCGGACAGAGCACCTTCGACGCTCCCTGACCGTCATCGCACCCTGGTAGTAGCAGGCCCTCGTTCAAGAGGGTTGCGCTCCCAGGGATTGGATCGGCAGCGTCCTCGGCACCCAGGACGTCGATCCACCACACGCGCCTGACCAGCGGCTTTTTCGTTTTCTCCCCAACGGTCCGGACCTCCAGCCTGTAAGTTGCGGGGGTCCCCCATCCCATCCCCACTACTCTCCCTTTCCAGTTTGGTTTCCTCCCCCTTGTGCTCCCTCTTTTCTTCCTAAAAACAAACGGGCAGTTAACCGGGGGCCGCCCGCCTCCTTAGGAGAAAGGGAGGGAGGCAGTCAGCCAGGCCGTGCAGTCCTGGGACGACCTCTGTGGAGGGAGGGCCACTGGACTGATTCCCCCCGTCCCGGGTTTTGAGTGGGGGGAGGTAGTGGTGAGTTGGGCGCCGGGAGGGATCTTCTTGGTTCCTTTGTTAGTTTTCCACTGGTCAGGGTCTGGCACAAACCAACATCGACAGTATGGGTGCAAAACTGTCTGTGCCAGACTGGAAGCTTTATCTCCAAGTTGTGGGACTCCTTGAGGGTGGGAATGTTAAATATAAAATATCTGAAGTTAAAAAATTTGTCCGTTGGTTGTCGCTCACCTTCCAGGAAATTTCAGCAGAAAAACTTTATCAAGTCCCCTTTTGGGACCAGGTCGGGAGGGAGATTCTCCGACAGGGGGATCCTTCCCTCTCCCCTTTTACTCATTTGACGTTACAAATTCTGCTCTTAGTTAAAAATAAATTTGAAGGTTTGCCACAACCAGCCAGAGACAAATTAAAACCCAGTTCTACCCCGGGACCTCTTTCCTCCCCTTCTACCCCAGCTCTGAGCACTTCCAGCGCTCGAGCTCCCTTGCAGGGCAGCGCAAATGGCGACAGCGCTACTCTGCCCTGTCCCCAGACCCCTGTTTCCCAGCAAGATACAGCCCCGTCCCTTAGAAAATCAGTTAGTTTTAAAAATTCCCCTGAGTCACCTTCTCCCTCAGACCCTCAAAATGGCCGTCCTGCTTCCCCTCAGATTCTCCCTTTAGATCCTCAAAATGGATGCCAATCCTTTTCCCGCCAAACCCCACAAGATGGTGGAGACCGCATGGAGTTTCCCGCCACTTGTGCTCCTTCTTCCCAGAAATCCCTGCCTTTCCCCGCCCCTTCCAACCCCTTCCACTCGGCGGCCAACCCCTTCTGCTCCTCCGACTCCTCCTTTTCCCCACCCACCATTGTTTCTCCGCCCCCTGACGTTACTTCTCCACCCCCCTACTCCGCCCAGGGAAGGGCCCGACCATCGGCCCCTCCTCCCAGTCCAGGCCACGCCCCTCCCATGACACCTTCCGGTTCCCAGGGCCCTTCTTCCGGTTCCCACGGTTCGGGTTCTGGGGGGGGGGAGCGTGGGAACTGCGGCCTGCCCCATTCCCTGCCTACCTTCTCCGCCGCCCCAGTCACCTTTACTACGCGGCGGGGGGGTAGGCTCCTGGCACAGTGGTCCCCGATCCCCCAACAAACCATCCGGGAGCTCTGCAAGGCCCAAAAAGAATTCGGCCGCGATAGCGAATATTTTAGAGGTCTATTACGGGCCACTCTCGATTCAAATGAGTATGTTCCCTCCGACATGCGGATCCTCTTTTCCTGCCTTATCACTCCGGCAGAGTTTATGGCGTGGGAGTCCGCATGGAGGAGGGAAGTCAGGGATGCTTTGCCCGATCTTTGGGCCATTGCAGAGGCCTCCTTGGATGCGGATGGGGGGATCATTTCGATTGACCACTTGTGCCGGTTTGGAGAATGGGATTCAGCGGCCAAGCAGGCCGACAAAATCCCGCGGGAGGCGCTGGCCATTAGTGCGAAGGCTGCGAAGCAGGCCTTTTTCAAGCTAAGGCCTGCAGGAATGGTCACTAATTATCTATCTATTAAACAAGATCCGCAGGAAGACTTCGTGACCTTTATCGATAGACTTTGCAGGGCCATTGAAGTGCAGGTCCCAGATAGCAGCCTCAGGCAGGGGATCCTGACAGAGGTAGCCAAGCAGAATGCCAACTCTGCATGCAAAGCCGCCATCCTCAGCCTGCCCCTGGATCCGGAGCCGACCATTCAGAACATGTTAGAAGTGTGTGCGAGGAAGGTGACCATCGTCCCACCCGAGCAGCGAGAGACCCCTCGCCCGTCACCTAAGAGAGTCTCTTTCGCTGAGGTCGCCACTCCGCCACCTTCAATACCGTGTACGCCAGCACAGACACGTCGGCCGGCTCCCAGGGGGAACACCAACGATCGGGCCTGTCACCTTTGTAAAAAACTGGGACACTGGATGCCCCAATGCCCTCTGCGGGAACAATTTTATGAATTCAGATGGCAGCAAGAGGGGAGGGGAAACCCCCTAACTAAAGGGGCTTCAAAAAACCTAAGATCCGAGCGCAGCTCCCCCCTGCGCTCCGACAAAAATAGGGTGGGGAGGAAAACATCTTCTGCAGGGGAGGAGAAAGGCAATACCATCAGCCCGGAATGCAGCCCACCACCTGAAACTCCTACCGGACATGACTATAAGCGACCTGCGAAGCCTTGGCATGTCGAGCCTCAATATTTTAAGGAGGATGTGGATACCATCCCAAGGGAATGGCTTGGCCGGAGTCCCGACCAGCCACGCCCCGTCCTTAACACCCATTGTAATTTCCCTCCTTACAGGCTCGCACTGACCGAATCAATCCACCTTGCAGACAGCGATTCGCGATTTGTGACTATCGACACCGAGTCACCTGGGACCTGGAGGAAACTCCGATGTAAGTACATCGTCCTGGGGGACACAAAATTCACACCATTCAACATCCACATCGCGCCTTGCACGACATCCACCAACCCGGAGAAATTATTACTATGGCTTTACTGTGCTGAGCCGCCCATGTTCCTTCCCAAAGGCCAAGTCATCGCCCAGGCGATCCCTGTCACCGGATCACCTGTCTTCCCAGAACACCTGTGGAAGAAGAGTGCAGCCCAAGCCCATAAGGTTTGTGCTGCACACATTATGGGAAGCGACAAGCCCCGGATGGGCTGCAACATCTGGCATGGCGATCAGCACAGATGGCTAAATGGTCTGTTAGACACTGGGGCCGACGTCACGGTCATTCCCTCTAAGGATTGGCTGTCGCGTTGGGAATTACAAGACGTGGCTGGACAAATTCAAGGTGTTGGAGGGTCTCAATTGGCGAAACAATCTAAAAACATCGTTCAATTTGTGGGGCCGGACGGGCAATCGGCTTACATACGCCCGTTCATATTAGATTATACGGAACCCCTGTGGGGTAGAGATCTGATGGCCCAATGGGGGGCAAAATTGGAAATACCGACCCCCCAGGTTTTTCGGTTAGCGGTCACTGAGGAGCGTCCCACCAAAAAACTCAATTGGCTCTCTGATATTCCAGTTTGGGTGGAGCAGTGGCCGCTCAATAAGCAAAAATTAAAAGCGCTCCAGGAACTCGTGGATGAGCAGTTAGCCAAAGGGAACATCCAGGAAACAACATCTCCCTGGAATTCCCCCGTCTTTGTCCTCAAGAAACCGGGACGAGACGAATGGCGGCTCCTCCACGACCTCCGCGCCATTAATAATGTCATAGAACCTATGGGGTCTCTACAGCCAGGGATGCCGTCCCCTACGATGTTGCCTGAAAATTGGAATCTGGCCGTTATCGATGTTAAAAATTGCTTCTTCCAAATTCCTCTACACCCTGATGATGCCCCACGTTTTGCCTTCTCTGTTCCTACCATCAACAGAGAAGCCCCAATGAAGCGCTACCATTGGCGGGTACTTCCCCAAGGCATGAAAAACTCGCCTACTATCTGTCAATGGTATGTGTCTTTAGTGTTAGACCCAATCCGAAAAGCCGTGCGAGACGCGATCATATTGCACTATATGGATGATATACTTATTTGTGCCCCTACCGACGATCTACTTGCCCACGCGCTTCGCCTGACAACGGACTTCTTGGTTGATGCAGGTTTTGAGCTGCGAAATGATAAAATTCAGAAGATGCCACCCTGGAAATACCTTGGGTTAGAAATCAGAAAGCGGACCATTGTCCCGCAAAAATTGGAAATTAAAAATAAAATTCGAACTCTTGCTGATGTCCAGCAACTGTGTGGGTCCTTAAATTGGGTGAGACCCTGGTTAGGTATTCCCACCGACGACCTAGCCCCTCTTTTCAATTTATTGAAAGGGGGGGAAGAGCCCTGTTCTCCCAGGGAACTCACCCCAGAGGCCCAAGCTGCTCTAGAGAAGGTCCAGGAGTTGATGTCTGCCAGGCAGGCCCATCGTTACATCCCAGACCTGCCATTCAAATTCATCATTTTAGGCAGACTGCCACACCTCCACGGACTCATTTTCCAATGGAGAGAGACACCAAAAGGGGACAAGGACCAGGGGCGAAGGGACCCTCTCTCTATTATAGAGTGGGTCTTCCTGAGCCACAACAGGTCCAAAAGAATGACAAGGCCACAAGAGTTGGTGGCGGAGCTCATCCGCAAGGCTCACGCGCGGATTCGGGAGCTGGCGGGTGTGGACTTTGCGTGCATTCATTTACCTATTAAACTAAATTCGGGCCAATTTACAAAGGCAATGCTAGAACACCTACTTCAAGAAAACGAAGCTTTACAATTTGCTCTAGACAGTTATACCGGTCAAATTTCCGTTTTGAGACCGGCCCACAAAATTTTCGATTCGGATATTCAATTCACACTAACAACAAAACAAATTCAGAGCAAACAGCCCCTCAATGCTCTAACCATTTTTACTGACGCATCCGGAGGATCCCACAAGTCAGTAATGACTTGGAAAGACCCTCAGACTCAGCGGTGGGAGGCCGATATTGCCAAAGTGGAAGGGTCACCTCAAATAGCTGAGTTGGCCGCTGTCGTTAGAGCATTCGAGAGGTTTTCTGAGCCATTCAATTTGGTTACGGATTCGGCCTACGTTGCAGGTGTAGTGTCGAGAGCGCAAGATGCCATCCTGCAAGGTGTTCCTAACGAGAGCCTTCACCGCTTGCTCTCAAAATTAATTAAACTAGTCTCCCACCGAGAACAACCATTTTATGTGATGCACATCAGGTCCCACACCAACCTGCTGGGGTTCCTGGCAGAGGGAAATCGCTGTGCCGATTCCCTCGCTGCTGCCCCCGTGCAGATAGCGCCACTCCCTGATGTATTCCAACAAGCAAAGCTCAGTCATCAACTCCACCATCAGAATGCGCCAGGTCTGGTCCGGCAATTCCATCTAACCCGTGACCAGGCCAAGGCCATTGTGGCAACATGTCCCTCCTGTAAGTCGCTCCCACTACCATCGGTAAGCACAGGAGCAAATCCCCGAGGACTCCAAGCATGCGAGGTGTGGCAGATGGACGTCACCCACATCAACTCCTTGGGCGATCTAAATACGTACATGTCTCTGTTGACACCTTCTCCGGTGTGGTTTACGCCTCTGCCCACACAGGGGAGAAAGCTGCCGACGTCAAAAAACACCTGATGTTGGCCTTCTCCACGCTGGGCATCCCAAAATTACTAAAACCAGATAATGCTCCGGGGTACAAGTCCAGGGAATTCGCAGCTTTCCTGCAGCAATGGGGAATTGAACATCGTACGGGCATCGCCTATTCCCCATCAGGTCAAGCAGTGGTGGAGAGGACTCACTAGAGTCTAAAGAGGATGCTTCAACAACAAACACCGACAATGAAGGTTGAGTCCCCCCAGGTCCGATTGGCACGAGCACTTTTTACTATCAATTTCCTTAATTGCTCTTATGAAAATCCCAACCCGCCAATCGCGAGGCACTTCGGTCAGTGCAAACACGCCAAGGTAAAAGAAAGACCACCAGTGATGATAAAGGACCCGGAGACCTGGCGGCTGGAGGGACCCTATGACCTGGTGACTTGGGGACGCGGATACGTTTGCGTGTCCACGCCCTCAGGTCTCAGGTGGGTCCCATCCAAGTTTGTAAGACCATATACCGCCAAAGTCTCCCCGGGATCTGAAAAGCCGCAGGTCGCCATGGCTGCATTCCGGAGGCGGAGGAAGCCCACCCTGAATAACCCCGACTCCTTTCTTCTCCTAGCTGAGTCCCCTCCCATTCCCGAATACCCTGAGGACTCCCTGGATCCCTTTTCCCTTGACCTAAGTTTAGACCTTCCCCTTCTATTTGAGTGATCATTCTTTTCAGTTGTCTTTCAGTTGCTGACCCGCCTGCGACCCAGCTCAGCAGTGATGTCATCCACAAGCTCCATTCTTCTGGCCCTCATCATCGGCCTGTTCATTGGAGCCAGCCGTGCCTGGATTGTGCCTCAGCCCGCGGCCAACGTGTGGAACACGTTGGCCAACTCAATTGGTCAAGATCACTTGTGTCTATCCACATCCTCAGCCTCCAACCCATTTTTATCCTGCCTCGTGGGGATCCCCTACCCCCTCGACCACCTCCCATTCAACTTCTCCAAAACCGTTCCTGCTCCTAGGAACCGGTCCACAAAGTTCCAAAATATCCAGCTTAAACCTCCTCATGAGTGGAGAGTGTGGTACCGGTCCTTTCCTGTCCTTGATAATGAGCCCCAGGAACTTTCCCTCCTTGGTTCAGCCCTGGCCTACACCTGTGTCCAATTCTTCATGACCCATGAACCCCACCCCATCGCCAAGTCCAGGTCCTATCTCAACATAAAACAAACAATGAATGATTATACCGCCAGGAAATGGTGCCTCAAGGTAATCCAAATTGATGCTGCTACCAACTACAAAGATCAACCTCGCAAATTACCTAAAGGCACCTTCTTTCTGTGCGGCAATAGGGCCTGGGCAGGTATCCCCTCTCGTCTCCTCGGAGGCCCATGTACCTTTGGCCAGCTGACGCTGTTTATACCCAACAAGACACAAATTGCACATTGGAAAGAAGTCAATTCGACCACTAATTTGGCACGGCGCAAAAGGGACACCACATTCCAAAATTTAGATGAAAATTCCAAAGAGGAAATTTTCCATTGGGCAAAGGCTAAGAGCGCGCTTATCACCACCTTTGTACCTTGGTGGGCGATAGTGCAGAGTTTAAACGAGCTCCAAAGCCTTGAATGTTGGGTAACTAAACAAGCCAATCTTACTTCAGCTGCGCTTTCAGGCCTCCTAGAAGATGAGAAAGTAACGAGGCAGGCAACCCTACAAAATAGAGCTGCCATTGAT